>NC_090946.1:57727943-58030973 GCF_040807025.1 Struthio camelus | reverse complement strand
CAAATGGGACTGCCTGACCAGAGCGTCCCAGCTAAAGGGGCTTCTCAGTGGCAGGCAGGAGGTTTTCAGGATCTGACCTCCAACAGATATGAGAATTTCAGTCTCAAGGCATAGATATAGTTAGAGCTCAGCCCAGGCTATCGAAGGACCACAGTCTCCTTCTCCTGTCCTGAGTTTGAAATATTCAGTTGCATGGGCAATTAGTTGAGCAACATCTAATCTCTTCCAGGCAAGGAGTTAGGAGCTCATGAGCAAGCACTCCAATGTACTCTTACAGGCCGTAAGAAGAGGCCTTGGTCAGCAGATCCCCAAATCTGGTAAAGTACTGAGAAGTCAAGGCCAGACTTTCCCCGTTGGTGTCACAGGCCCTGTCCAGCTCTTGGGATCTGGCCAGAAGCTACCAGAGCATCCAGCCACACTGGGTACCTGCTGCTATTAGGCGCTGAAAAGGCTTCGCCACCAGACGCCCCCCGCCCCCCCCAGCAAAACAGGGTGCCTTTGCTTCCGCTGCCTGGGCCTGAGCCCACCGGCTGAACTATCCAAGCGCATGGACAGGGGGTGTGGAGGGGTGCAGATGTTGTCTGACGGTTTGACTCATTTTAGTGGCAGTCTCGTTCAGTGATGATGGGGAAGGCCCAAAGAGGAAGGGCAGTGACCCGTTTAACCAGAATGGCTGATCCACCCAGGGGTAGATTTAGCGGCACTGGTAAGGGGGCCGTAGCCCAGCTTCCTTCGCGCTGCCTGGTGCGTGCATTTCCAGGCTACGCAAAGGCAGAACACATGCTTGTCTGTCCAGCCCTGCCGCTGTGGCAGCAGGATCTCACCTTGGGCTTGTGCTTTAGGGATACTGCGTCAATCAAAGAGCAAAAATGTTACTCGCAGGGGATGACCACAGCCTGAACAGGAGTGTCTGATATTCACTGGGCATTGGTTGCAGTCATGCCCCATAGCATAGGAGCAGAGACATGAACGCATTGCTTGACTCTTAAATTAATATTGACTTGACTGCTCCATGACCCATCCAGAGGGAAAGGGTCCTGCAATACCACCCATAAGATGTAACTAACCTTCCCAAGGACTGGGTACAGCTTATTCAGGGCATGTTCTTGCAGCTAGACTCCAAGACACCCTTATCAGCAGATGACGACTGTGAACAGCACTAATGTTAGCACCATACTCCCACCCCAAGGGGACCTACATTGCTTTTGGCTCGGGGGAGGGGAGGTGTGCACTTGTTCTCCCTTTCCCCCCATGTCATGGGAACGAGAGCTTCCTGAATCCCTAGGCTCACACAGGATGAGTGGAGGAGGTGTTCAGCACAAGCGGCTGCGCTTGTGGGTGCACATGCCCTGGGTTTGGGCTGGGGCGTGCGTGGTGCTCGTACAAGAGGTGTTGGCGTACGCTGTGTAAAGGAGGCAAGGGGGAGGAAAGACAACACGGAGCAAAAGCAGGTGTGAAAGCGAGGGTGGGGGAAACGTGCAGGAAGAGCGCTTGGAGCCAGCAGAAGCAGTGCTCGTCGGCAACACCGTATTGGCGGGTTTATCACAACATACACAAACGCAGATGTATTCCAGCTGCCAGAGTGCTTCGTTTGCAAACGCTGGCGCTCCCGTAGCCCTGTGTGGTACCTGGCGCAATCCCCTTGGCTGGTGCAAACAGCCATGAAGTGCTGGCCGCTCTCAGGCAAGGGAGCCCATGGCAGACCGCACTGCCAAAGGCGGGAGCGGCGGCACAGCAAGCAGCGCTGGAGGAGCAATGGGCCTGGGCAGGTCGTGGCTGGCAGGAGGGCAGACACAACTCAGGAGAGACGGCAAGCCGCTCTCACCAGCTGAGAGCTGAGCGCCCGCTTGGTCGCCAAAGCCAGCTCAGGGTTCTTCCTTCCACCTCCTTCCATCCTCTGCCTTCCCCTTCAAGGGGAAAACGAAGCCTGAGGCTCACGGTCCACAGTGTGGACATGACGGATGACCTGGTTAGTGCTACTTCAAGTGACTTGCACACTCTTAGGGATTTCCGAGGGGCTCAGGAGCAGCCGAGGAAGGGAGAGAGGGCAGGTTTAGATGGTTATGGAGCCCCTGTGCCTTCCGTTCTCCCATTTCAGTGTCCCCTCTCAAGAGAGAGAGATGCTTCTTAGCTGGCACCTCACGCCCGGCTGCTTTTGTGGTGGTTTTTCCAGGGGCTGCCAGAGTCCGTGCCCGGACACAGGCTGACCTGCCCGCCCCTGGCAGCAGCTCATCTGTGACAGCCACCATCTTAGTGCTTCAGAGACAGGAGGAGGGAGAAATGCTGCATCCTCAGCCCTGTCACGAGCAATGCTGCCAGGCTCTGGCTTGGAGAACAGGTCTCTGCACTGTCGGTAACTACTGCTGACTCCTGCTTCAAAGAAGGGGCTGAAAACAGACTGAAATTCCTGCCTGTCCTTCTTTACCTGTACCCAATGTAGAGCACTGAGAATTTTCCTTCTTTTTTTTTGTTTTTTTGTTTGTTTGTTTGTTTTAAGCCAGACTTTCTGACCTGTGTTTTGGGTATCCTTGTTTTTCATGTAACCACCCAATCCTCTGTGAGCCTTCGCAATTGTTGGCCCATGGGGCATCTTGTCCACCTGCACGCACCAGTTTGCTTGTTCTGTGAGAAGTGTGTCAATTTACCAGTTTGAAATGAGTTGTCTTTCCATTTCTTTGAACATCTTGTGAGGGGGTGAGCAGAGGAACAGAGCTATCTCTAAAGCCAGGCATTGCTCTGCACATCTCTATCACGCGGCATTTCACCAGTTTCCGCTCTAAACTAGCGGGACTTTTAGTCTCCTCACAGGGAAATTTTCCTACACCCCAAATTTAGGTCAGCACCCATCTCTGGATCTCTTCTGTTGTCGCAGTAGGGTGGCCAGAAACAAACACAAGGTGCCAGGAAGGCTGTCTCACAGCTGTCTACAATGGCATTACAGGTGTAAAAGGATGGACAGACTCTTTTTCATCCCATTCCTCAGGTATCCTGACTCCTTTCCCCTCTGCTGCACCACTGAATTTTGAGCACAGCTTGACCCTTTCTGCACTCTCCTCTAGGAGGGCATAGGTGCCTGCCAGCACCCAAGGCACCCCAGAGCATGATGGGGGAAACGCAGAGATGCTGCAACCCTGTGCGGTGAGCCCACCCCCAGGCCACCCCAGCCCTGCAGCTGCAACACATGTTGCCGTCAGATGAAGGGACCTGCTGCAGGGCCCTGCCAGCCAGGGGCCCCCTGGCTGCTGGGACCCTGGCAGCCTGCCTTGCTCTTAAACCCTTGTGTCCGTCAGCCTCCAACGTTGACGTGTCCTATGGGCAGCAAAGGGGATGCCTGAAGCCACACTGAAGCCAGCCCCACTCCCACACTCCCGCAGACAGAGCGGCTGCCTGGCGCCTGCAGCACGGGGTCTGTCCTGCCAGCGTCCTGCCTGTCCAACGCAGCAGTGCCAGCACATGCCAGCGGTCCTCAGCACCTTCACTAGCTCTGATATACATCTGTCATCTGCAGGCTGGAGCTGATGGATGAATCGGGTCACTTTGCTTACAAGGAAGGTCTCCCCAGAAGAAAGAGAACGCCTCATTCTCAGTAAATGTCTACAGAACTGCAGCAGTGACTCTGCCTGGCACCCACAAATTTTTCCTCTGTTTCAAAATTTGGTAGCCCATGTACTGAGAGGACTTACCAATACCCCCAAATTAGCTTTAGCAAGAGCCTTTTCTTGCTAACGCATCAGACAACATGACTTCAGCATCATCTCGCAAGGAGCTGATCAGTAGCCATTTTACCCTCAACCAGAAAGTAAAGGTGCCACTGGATTTGGGCCCGCCAGTTTGTGCCACAGTCGTGCTGCCTAATTCCTCCTGGTGACTCCTGACCTCTTCAGATCAAGCAGGTTTCCAGCAAATCCAGCCAGCCCAGCTGATGCTGCTGGAATTGGGTCTATGGCAAAGCGGCCGCAGGAACTGCAGTGTCAGGAGTCAGGACTTCCCCTGACAGCGCCACAGATGACAGCTCAGCAAGTTCATTCTGCAGAAACTAGATAACATCAGCACAAGGTGGTGGTTACTGACAAAGGATCCTGTTCCTGAAGCTTCATCTGAGACATGACAGGCTGCAGTGAAACCTCGCTGTCAGACAGGCCCTAACGCGGCCTTTGCTTAGACCCACACGGCCTTCTGGAAGAAGCTGCTCGCTGGTTTTTCCTCGATGCTTCACCTCATAGTGCTGCACCTTTTCCCCTCACTCCCAGGGGAGCCAGGGCTGGGAAAGCCCGTGAACAAGCTAACGTTGGCCATTTCTGTCTTGCAACAGTTTCTCGAGCTGAGCAGGGACGTGGCGCCGAGCGTGGCCTCACATGCCCTTCGCTGGCGGCTGCCCTCGTCTCGCGTGCTGGCGACTTTGTCTCCCGCCTGAGGGCTGGCCTCCTTCCACCACCGAGGCAGCCAGCTCGCGCTCGGTGCACGTACTGCCGGACACAGGGCTGCAGAGGGGAGAGCGAGTCACTTGCAGATGGGGAACCGAGAGCCTATCTTCACAGAAACATTCAGAATAGCTAAACTGTATTAAATTTGGATGTGATTTACGGGCATCAAACCGCTTTGAGGATGCAGTTATTCAGAATTAAAGCAGTGCTGATGCAAGCGTGCTTACCTCCCTGCCCCCGGGAAGGCTTGGCTCCCAAAGAGCCTATTGCCACGAGGCAGAAACCAAGCAGGGCAGGACCGTAGGCTGCGCTGCTGCCTCTGCCACCCGTGCCCCTGCAGCTTGGAGGCAGCTTCAGTTGGCCACTCCACTTAAAAAGCCAAACCAAAGTAAACCTGCTTTAATTCAGCAGGAGGGCATCCAGGGGAAGGTTAAAAACCATCACTAGCCCTTGTTTTTAGCTAACCTGGATGAATTTCTGGTAAGCCCTGACAGACAAACCCAAAGGCTCATCCCACGACCATACACTAAATCTGCAGCCAGGCTACGATCCAAACTTGGCCCCAGGCAATGCCTGTGGAGCAGAGCCCATCTCCGGCCTGTCCAAGCTGCTCTGCACTTCGCTGGCAGCTCCCGCTCCTCCATCTCCCTGCGTGCGCTGTGCAAAGCCAAACTGCGCGCGCCTCCGCTCGGGGCCGAGACACAGCCGCGGGCCGGCGGAGGGCCGCTGCACGTGCCGCAAGCGAGCGGCTCGGGGAGAGAAGCGCCGATCCCAGGCGCTGGATGTCGGCACCATGCACTGAAAGATGTCCGCGCTGTGAGGAGGCAACGCGCGCTGGCTCCCGCGCCGCAACTCAGGGGAGTCTGAATCGCAGGAAGGCGCCAGCCCTGGCAGCCGGGCTCCAGTGCCAGCTCTTCGCTGGCCCTGCCAGCTGACGCCAGGGGACCTGGCGGCCCCCAGGAGGGTCTCCTACAGCAGGAAGGGCTGGTGTCGGCACAGGGCGCTGCCCGCACCCACGTCCCAGCCTGCGGGAGGCCCAGCCGTCGCGGCTGCTGCTCGGCACCAAACGTTTCTGGGCTCAGAGGAGAGGCGGTCAGGTTCGCCTCCAACTTGTTCCCGTGGCTCCGCTCCCGTCCTGGCGGGGCGGCGTTTTCCCCGCTCCCGGCCCTGCTGCCCAGCTGCGGGCTGCGCCGATGCCCGCGCTGCGCGGAGCAGACACCCGTTTTCACCAGAGCAGTTTCCGTGTCTCTTGGTAAATACCAAGGCTGGGGATTTCTGGGGGGGGTTATTTTCCAGCGAGATGAGTAGAAGAGCCAATAAGGACAAAGATAAATGAATACCTGCTGCCCTTGGCTCAAAATGAAACACGAGAGGCAGGTCACTGGCAGAGGTTAGTTAGTACCATTTACCGCAGTGCCACGGAGTCACCCTCAGCCCCTGCTAAGATGGGCCGAGAAGGCAGTTTTTCAAGCACAAACAAAAAAAGCCGAGAACGATAATACGAAAAGCTGCAAACAAAAGAGCCTCCAAGCTTTGCCGCCCGGAGGCCGGCCGCCTGGCGGGGAGGCCGGGCGCCCTCGGCCCCGGGGTTAGGGCAGCGGGCGCCGAGGCAGCCAGCGGCAGGGCTGGTGCCGGCCGCGGCTGCAAGGGCCGGGGACGGCGGGGGCCGGGTGGGAGCCGAGGAAGCCTGGCGAGGGGGCGAGGGGCTTGGGAGCGGGGCGAGAGCGGGGGGCCGGCGCGGGGCCGCCCGCCCTGGCGGTGGCCGCAGCGGTGCTGTGAGCACCCGCTCGCCCCGAGCCGCGCGGCGGCGGCGGCGGCCCCGCAGCCCCCCCTGGCGGCGGGCGGCGGGCACCGAGCAGCGGCGCTGCGGGGCCGCCGCCGGCGGGGACCGGGGAGGGCGCCCGGCCGCGCTGCGGGGGCAGCGCGCGAGGGTCGTCACGGGCTGTTCGCGGGCCGGAGCGAGAGGGAGGGGGCGAGGTGGCCCGGGGGGGACCGGCACGGGGAAACGGAGGGGAAAAGGGAACGAAGGCGTCGAGTACACCTACGCGGGCGGCTGCTCAGGGCCCTTGTCCAGCCCTGCGCTCGGTCGCCGCAGCGTAGCCGATATTCTCGTTAATACCTGTTTCTAACCATCTGCGTGGGTGCACGCTACGGTCAGAGGCGGGTGCGTGAGCACTAGCAAACTTCAAGCTGGACTAGCCAGTGAGTAAGGCGAGAGGTCTGCGCACCTGCAGCTGGAGCGGGGCTGCAAGCCTCCGGGGCACCAGCGACTGGGGACACCCAGGGACCTGGGGCCACCTACCAGGGAGACTGCCTAAAATCAGCTACTGCAGGGAGCCATGGGGCGCATGTGTGTGTGTGTGTGTGCGCGCGTATCTCTCTCTCTATATATATATATATAGTATATATACACACACATACACGCACACATATATATATATATGTTCCTCTTGCAGACTTCAAACCTGTCAAGCTGGAGAGAAAGGACAGGATCAGGCCATCCAGGTCATTCATGTTTCCGCGAGTGCTGTGTGTTTACATGGGAGCTCATAAAAGCACCATTTTCAGCCTGTGTTGGGCAGTGTGACCAGCTGCACGTATATATGTGTGTGTGTGTGTGTGTGCATGTGCACACCCCTATCAGGACTACATGCTCTGCCTCGCTACTGGCTGGACCTGGGGACACCCTCAGCAGCAGCTGCCTCACATCTGTCCCGCTGCCGGCTCCAACACCGAGCCCTGTCCCAGGAGCGCTTGATACGATCTGCTTTGCTTTCTTGGCAGCCCACAGTGCTGCCCTGCAAAGCGAAGGCGTAGGTGGGGGAGGCCCGTGAGGTAGCTGGCTGACCTTTGAAAAGTGTCCATTGTGTTTTCCAAGTAAATCCCCATTACCAGCGCTCACACGAAGGGCGCGTGGGACTCAGGTGGGAGGACAGTACCACAGGTACCAGCCTATTGCTCTTTGGGGTTGGGAGCACCATGCTGGCATGGAGCAACACAAGATAGATGGGTGCTGGGCTCCTCCAAGGAGGAGTCACAGACAGAGGAGGGAGAGAACCTTGATGGAGGTATGTGTGCACATGCCAGGGGCTTTTTCTGGTTGTAATATGGGAAAAGAGCCTAAGAAATGTAGACAGGCCAAGCTGAGCACTAATGCAGAACTGCAGTGCATCCATGTGAAGGCTGCTCTCATCTCGCCTCCCTCGTGGCATAGCTGGGATTCTGCCTAAATTTCTTTGACCCCTTTCAGTCCTTTAGCTGTCAGCAGCCTCTATGGCCCTTACAAAAGGCCATCTCCCCTCTCAGCCCAACCTGGCACAGTAAAACAGCAGCAGCCAGAGAGCCTCATCACCAGCACCAGCAGATACCAGCCCAGAGGCCCAGACTTTTAAGAAGAAATAACCTCTACAGCCAGAAAGGCTCTTGGCCCACCCAGCATTAGAAGGGGGAAGATGGTCTGGCTACAAAGGCAATGCCACAGCCCTGGAGGGCTCATGGGCCTGTGCCTGGCATGTGCCTGGTACCCCAGCCCCTGCCAGGAGATGCCACTGCAGTTCACTGGGGGGGGGGGGGGGGGGGGGGGGAATGAAAGATGCCCAGCGAGGCCTTCCATCACCTGGCACTATCCACATCTCTGCTAAGGGGTGGAGGGGAAGGGGCAGGAAAAACAAAGCAAGGGCTGACAGCAGGAAGGCCAGAGCATGCAGCGAGGCCCTGGGACAGCTGGGGAGAAGGGATGCCCCATGCCTCAGCTCCCCTCTGCACAGGGCTCCTAATGCTGCCAGGTCAGGAGCATCAAATATCCTATTTCTCAACAGGAACCATGAGTGGCGTTCAGCCCAAGGCTGTGCAGAGAATGGAGCCTTCTCAACATCCTCACCACAGCCCAAATCCTCTGTTAACTTCCTTGGGTCATAGCCTGAGCTCCCTGAAAAAGAAGTATCCTGAACTGAGTGGCAAACACCTTGGCAGTGACTGGAGTGCAGCTAAAGGCTGTTCTGAGGGACACAGGGAACTGGGCAAAAACCTGTTTTGGCACTGCTAGGGCTCGGATAGAGCCTGCCTGAGCCTTGGCTGGCGTAGCCAGGCATTAAACTAGCATAGATTTGTCACCATCCTCCTGCTGCCTTTGCAAGCTGCTTCTAGTGTGCTTGGTTTCAAAGGGGATCTTATATTACTCTTTCAAGCCCGCCGTACTCGTAGCAGGACGCTTTACTGCTGCGCAGCTGTTTGCCAGAGAAGGGCCCCTGCCTGCACGGGGCAGTGCCAGCACTGCTGGAAGGTGTGTGGCAGGGGAGTCGCAGCAGGGAGGGGGGCTCCACACCACTGGCAGCAGTGGGCACGCAGGGTGAGGAAGGGCAGCCCAGCCCCTGCTGGGCACTGGCTAGACCCAGAGCCAAGGGGCAAACCCCTTACACAGGGGCAACTGCTGAGCGCACAAGCTAGCTGGGTGAGGAAGAAGCATGAGATGTCTGTGGCTGGATCACCTGAAGTCTGACATGGAGCTCCCACTGACCTGCAGAGAGACAACTGTTTGTTGCAGGGACCTGTAAACTTGCTGCCATGTACGCTCCGCAGGGGAAATAAAATCCTGAAGAGAGAAAACAGCATGGAAAGTGCTCTGCATCCTTTCAGCAGAGCATGATGAGAGGGAATCACACTCCTTAGAAGTACCAAGATAGGCTGCTGCCAGCAGCTGAGAAGTGGGTCAGATCTAAGCCACTGCTGCAGGGTCTGAGTGGAAGGAAACACACAGGGAAAGTTGTCCAGCTTTAAAGGGCTGCATGGCAAGAGGTGGGAGTCAGGCCAAGACAGACACTGCTGTTCTCCATCAGGTTTGTTTCAGATTCCCTCCCTGCACATCCCTCTAGAAGGCCTTAGGTGAGAAGAGGCCTCCCGTAGCAGAAACTTTGCCTGTAACAGATCCAATATGGTTCACACTAAATAAGGGAACTTGCAGCATTTCTGAGAAGCTCCAAAGATGGAAGTCATGGAAAAGGAGGGGAAATCCAGGAAGAACATAGGGGACAGGGAAATGGCTGATGTCAGATATCCTGAGATTGCGGGGGGTGGAGAAAGGACTGCAGAGAGATTATAAATATGTACTAGAGAAGCAGTCATGCTCAGAGAAGACTTCCTCCCATTTAGGCCAAGCTTGTCTTCTCCCCGCCGCCACCACCACCTGAGCAGTCCTGGCTGGGGCATGCACCTGTACCAAGTGCTGAACACTTTTCACTTGCAGTCCGCATCACAGCGGCCCCATCCACACTGACAACAGGTAGGACACAGGGTAGAAGATGACTAAATTCACCACTGCTCCTCTGAGATAACACAATCAACACCACTTCTCAATAATGTCCCATGTGTAAGACACAGTCCTCTTACATCCAGATATTAACTGAAGACTAGAAGACACTTTCCAACTGCATTGGTATCTCCAAGACTCAAAAACATAGTGCTATAGTGATATGGATAATGGACACCAAGCCCTATATACATAGATCTATGGATAGATACAACCAACTCTTTCAATCCCAGCAACTCCTTCAGTCCTAGCATTTGCCCCACATCCAGCTGATTATCTTCTCAGCCTTCACACCACTGTGTTCAGTAGAGTCAAACCTGGGAAGGAGTTAGCAGGTTTCCCACCACGTTCGTCACAGGCAGGGCAGGCACCCAGCAGTGACCCAGAGGAACTGCCCTCCACCTCTGTCTGTGAGGATGTGACCACCAAGACACTGACAGCTTCCCCCATCTCTTTCTCTCCTCTGAAAGGAGTTCAAGCTGCTGTACTCATGCCTGAAACAAGAAGGAAAGATAAGAATGAGATGGTCTCCCTGTCTCACACACCTCTGCCTTTCCAGCATGCAAGTCATGCCCTGCGTGGCCTATTATGTACAGCACTTAAATATACTTTCTGCTTAACTACAGTCCGAGCTGCCTCTGCACTACTGACACAGAGAACCATCAAAACAGCTCTGGGACCAGCTCCCCATCAGCCAGAAACTCACCTGGCACAGTCGGAAGCCCAGCGGCTGCTCCCACTGGGTAGAGCTCCATCCAGAGCCCACGCACAGCCTGACCCAGACAAAGCACAGGAGGTCGGGGTACGTAAAGGTAACATTTACTGAGAGATACAGAACTGAGTATTATGAAGGACATACATGGATGGAGATGGTAGCGGCACCACTGTGGAGGGCTGCATGGGCCCCCTTCCCAGCATGCTGGGGCGGGGGGGAGGGGGGGAAGGGCCGGATGCTACCAGACAAGTAACACAATGGAGATTACTGTGGCATATGCATTTGTAACAAACAGACCATCGTAACATACATTTCTATGGGATCACATCTAGTGATTATATAAATCCATATAGAGATCGCTGTATAAAAACTTTGTAAAAAATATTTTTAAAAAAGTGTAAAAATGTGCATTTAAAAGCACGGCCGACAAGGACAGCTGGGCTGTAAACATTATACTGAGAGTGTGCTTGTGGGGGGCGCCTGCGCCACCGTGCCACGACAGGCCTGCCCACCAGACGGGGCTTGTGTCAAGTGTTTGCGATTCTTCGTTTCAGGTTTCCATGCGGAGTGCGCACCAGGAGCAGTGGCAGCATCTGGGGATGGCTCCTGCACACTGCTAAGGCAGGAGGCCGTGCGGTCTCTGCTTCGCTGCCCCACGGCCGTTTCTCCCACGTGCAGGCCCTGCTCCCGACCAGCAGCGTACAGTGAGCTGTAGGAAAGAGGGCAAAGTGGGAGCTTTCCCTCATGTCTCCTCACAGGACGTGCTGCAGCAGCATGGGTCCCCGGGGCCACAAGCAGGCTGAAGGGCCGTGATGAGGTATCACAAAGAGGTTGCCCTCACCAGAGCCACTAGCCCTGCTCCTGGGTTCAGTGTCAGAGTAGATGATTGACACGCTCCTGATCTTCTGTGTCCCCATATTTGTTTGGTCCATAAATCCCAAGGAAGCCCACTGGGTCCTGGCTGCACCAGGCCTCGGTGCAAAGTTCTTCATACAGTACATACATTAGAGACCTTGGAAGACCTTGCGCCACTGTCTCCTCCTCCTGGCCCAGAGCCACTTTCACTTTTTCTCTAGCTGTTCCAGCAGCGGGTTGGCTTCACTCTCAGGTGTCTTGATGCTGTCTGTCCGCACGATGCAGGTCGGACGGTGCCGGTTCAGCATCAGGATCAGCTGCTGCCTCTCTTGTTTCAGCTCTTCTATCTGGGCCTTCAGCTCTGCATTCATGAGCTCCAGACGCTCAGACTCCTAGCAGGGCCGGAAACACAACCACATATGGACTTCACTCTTACAGGACAACATGCAAGGAGAAATAATTTTGAAAACCAGCCACCTCTGCTCAGTACTGTTCCTTAGTCCTTGCAGCATAGGAGCAGCCTGAAGACCTGCCGTGACATCAAGTTCTTCCAGGCAGATCATACCCAGTCCCATTACCTTGCGTTACCTACTGTCAGTGCTAGAAACATCCAGCCATCTCCTAGGACAGGTCTCTGCTGCACAACAGCTAATGGTCTGCCTGGCAGAGCATTTGCAGAGGCTGAAATGAGTGCATTTTTCATCTTTGCAAGGTTCACCCAGCCCTCCCTGCACAGACCTGCCCTTGTGAAACAGCTCCTTGTGCCCAACTGAATCGCTTGCCCACGTCCAACAACCCCTTACGGAAAAGCTGGCAAGGTGGGTGCTGGAGGTATTTTTCTGCCCTGGGCTCACAGCAAGAGCTTGTCTGGGCTCTGAGCAGGGAACCTCTAGGAGTTTGTGCAGAGGGCCAGCCTGCTGCCACCGCATATCCTGTGTCACATACCCATGGGTGTTCCTCCTCCAGCACTGCAGCAGAGATGCTCTCTCCTCCAAGCCCAGAGCCCTCCCCCCACAACCCCTCTAGGCCTCTCTGTCCCCTGTGTCACAGGTGCAAGAACACCCAGGAGCTCTGACTGGGCACACAAGGCCACCACCTTCACAAGCAGGATGAAAGTGGGGGCCACTGGTCTGGGTCTTCTCAGATGGGGACACAGGAGCAAGGAGAGGCAGAGGGTCAGTTCAGGAAGGAGCATTCCCTGCAGGTAGAGTACCACATGGCCTAAGGAGTAACCCATGTGGAAGTCCCAAGTGCACCCTGGGGACAAGGCAGGGCACCCACCCGCTGCAGGAACTCTGTCCTCTCCTTCTTCTTGTTACGACACCGTGCTGCTGCTACTTTGTTTTTCTCCCGGCGTCTTTTCCTTCTCTCTTCTTCCTCATCCAGCTGCAACAAGACAGAGGCCCAGGGCAGAACCGTCAGATGTGGGGACTGGAGGAAGAGGCAGTGAGCATGCACCCTGGCACCCCAGCTGGCACAGGACAAGGGGAAGGGTAGCAGCCACCTGCACACAGCACTGCTGGTGCCCTCTTCTCCTACCAGTGGTCAGGGAGGCAGACACATTTCACTAGTGACATGGACAAATCCTTACCAGGAACAAGGTGCACTGCTGCCACAACCCCTAACTCAACTTTTTGGGGACATGAGAAAGGAGACCAGAGCAGTATTTTAAGCCACAGTTTGGGATCGTCCACAGCAGCCCTCAGGAGGCAGGTGGCAGGGAACAGGCAAGGGTAGTGTTTGCAGTGTTGCCTCCTCCTCAGAAAGGGGTAAAAACACGGGGGAAAGAGCCCCATGCACCCAAGATCCTCCAGCAAGAGACAGGCACAATTTGTCACAGACATCTATGGGCACAGCTTACAGTGAGCACCAAGTCATTCAAAGCATCAGGCAGAGGCCAAGAGAGGCAGACACCTGAAAGAGCCCACAATTGGTTCTGGTTGTTTCCCTGCTTCCAGTATATTTGGTTGTCTGCCTATGTCTTTCACTGGCCAGATCACAGCCAACTGCAGTAAGGTGGAGACAGGTCCCATGTCCCTTACAGCAGGGCACGACAAGGTAGCATCTCAGTTGCCATGACTCAGTTGCTATCTGTGCTATTTTATTCAAACCACACAGACCAGACCATACGCCACATGGCTTAGAAACCCATAATCAAAGTATTTGGGGTATTACTACAAAGCCTGTGTAAAAGGCCTATGGCATGCTTACGTTTGAGAACCCAAACTGGCTCCTTTCAAGGAAATCTGAGTGCTAGAAAGACCTGTGACTTCAACACTCAAGCTAGACTTTGCTGTGAGGCTGCAGGGAAAATGGCTCAAGTGCCCTGAGGCCCCATAAACAATATTCATCCACATTCAGCCTGGGACTCCCAAACCCAAGACATCACACTGAACTGCCTGGTTTCTTTTCCTTCATACACCTTTTCAAATGCAGTGGCAGCAACGCTTGCTTCACAATCACTTCCACTGTTTATTTGCATAACAGCCACTGACAAGGCAGTTGTGCCCTTCCTTTCATAGTTCTCTGGGGCAATGTGGTCAAGGGGCACATCTCCTAGACGAGCCTCTTGCAGCACACACCATCTGAACTGACTCAAGTGATGTGGTGTTCTAGCACCTGGGCTTAAGGACCTCAGAAGGGAAGTCAGAGATTTTTAAATAGCGAGGACACAAAGCTGGGGGGCACCAGACTATACCAGACACACAGGTACACCTGTGGTGCCTCCAGGAAACCAGTTACAAGCTCCATCATCCATAGCAAACTGTGCAAGCTGCTAACCTTCACTGAGTCCAAATCCCTCTCAAAATATCTCAGTGTGACATTCAAGGACAGGATGAAAAACTGGGCAGAGTTAAGGTGAAGGTGTTCCTTAGGTGAGCACATCTAATGTTTGGCTTTAGAGGACAATCAGTAAGTTTTATAGCACTAATAGGTTTATCTTCTCCACTTTACTTCAGTCATGATACCAAGGTTGCTATTTTAGATGGCAGTGAAGTACAGAGCAAAGTCAGCCAAAGGTACACACAGACTTCACACAATGTCAGGCTGCATCCGTTCCTCTGCCAAGACAGCACTTGGGATATCACACCAATATAGATGCACCGCATTTGTGAGAACCAGGGTTGGAACTGTAGCGATGGAATTGTAGGGCCAGCTAGAAGGTGCCAGCTCTCACTACATCCATGTAACTCAGACATCGCTTGTATTAGCAGAAGTGAACAGGAAGGCTCTAACTCCATGCTCTGCTGACTTCTTTCCTTCTGGCCTCCTGGAAGAGTCCAGATACTACCCATGAAGACACAGAAACCCTGCACAGATTTGGGAAGAGCTGCAAGATGAGGTGGACTTCAGGACAGTCATGGTTCTCCTTTGCACGCTTACCAGCCACTCCTCTACCCCTTAGATAATCCTTGAATTAAAATAGCCAAGAAGTTACTAGGAAAAGGGTGCAGAGAGGGAACATGTGCTCAAAGATTTCCTGCAAAGCAGATCCCTGGTTATACCAGGGACTGGAAGCAAGAGCAAAAGCACAAGCCTTGCTGTCTCTCTGGGAACTGACTGACACATTTCCATGCCCTGTTGCTTCATTTCACCTGAATGGGAAAAACAAATGACCTTGTCCATATCACACACATCAGTAAAAGAGCTTCTCCTCCACCCCACAGAGGGCCTGGCAAACAGCATATTACATGGGGCCTACAGTTGCTCAAGGAGGGTGGCTCAGCACAAACAGCAGAAGTCTGAAATCCTGGCTCTGCCTTTTTCTGTCCACAGCTCCTGTGACTTCAAGATCTCCTTTTCTGCCTCCGTTTCTGCTCAAAAAGGTCACATGGCTCTGGTGTTGGAGGCTGGGACTTGGCTCAGGTTAGAAACACAAGGGATGGCAATGATGTATCAGCCCATAACATGTTTCAGTAGCTCAGCTCCAAGGGAGCACAGTGGTGTGGTGGCTTTGAGTTGTCTCCTGAATTCTTTCAGTCTGCAGCTATTAGGGACAAAGATGAATTCCATCAGCCTGAAGGCCAGGACTGCCACCTCTGTCCCTGAGGGAACACCCTGCACTGGTTTAGACCAGCGAGGAGGGCAGTCCACCCAGCATGGCTCTCTACAACCCTACAGGGGAGCTGGGACCCAGCCTCATTCTCAGCACCCACCACACTTTCTATATGCTCATACAGGCACACACCCCTGACAGAAGATGCTTCTCCTGCCAGTACAGTGGCCATAACTGCCTGTTTCTCTGGCAGGGAGGAGCCAGCCTTCCCAAGCCTGACCCAGAGAGGAATGTGGCCTGCCAGTACCCAGCACCCCGGGCTCCAGGGCCCTACAAGAGGAAAGAGGCTGCAGGCCACATTGCAGCGCTGTGTGTGGGTTGCTTCCTGGCTACTCATGGAATAAGCAGCTACTGCTTCAGCTCTCTCAGGCTTTCTCAGCAAAACATGTGCCAGGGGCAGCTCTCTTTGCTGTCCTCAACTCCTCTGCTTCACAGGCCATGCAGGGAAGGGACATGCTGCAGGGATGGCACCCATCTGGGGGCTGGTCAGAGCCTGCCAATGGATTTCTCCTTTTCTTTCCTCCACATAGTGTCTGAAAGACTGGCTTGGAGGACTCTCAGCACTTTCAGTGCCTGCTGTGGGGCAGAACCACCCTGTCCCTGTTACACAGGGCCTAATGAGACCACATCCCCATGCTTAGAGGTGCCAAGGGCAAACAGCAGCTGCAGGGCCATCCTCAGAGGTGCCCGAGACTCCCCAGGAGAGGCTGTGTCCTGGTAAGATGGCACAGAGCCTATAGACAGGCTCCCTACTTCTTCCCCAATGCATAAGGCTACATGGTTCTCGCACCTCCTGTTACATGACATCCAATGTTCTCAGCCACATAGCTACAAAGCTACACAGCTCTTCTTTACTGCTTATATCATGCCTTTTACCGCACTCCCATCCACAGGCCAGAGCCACCACCTCTCCCCAACCCCCAGTGCCAGACCCAGCCAGCTAGCATATCCCCAGCCAGCTGCAAGGCTTCCCTGGAATCTGCAGTTCAAGCTGCCGCAAAAGCAGCATGCCAAAAGGTCGGGTAGCACTTAGCTTCAGCTGCCAATTCAGCTGCCCTGCTGATAGAGCAAGCAGAGCCTTTAGCATTCCTGAGCCCTTCTGATAGCATCCTCCAGCTTCCTAGCCTCAGCCCCTATTGTTAGAGAGCTGCCAACGTGTCCTGCGCTGCTCACCCAGGTGAGCTTCACATGGCTCTGTGCTATATGAGGAGCTAATTTGACATCATCTTGGGTACAGAGCTCCAGTGAAAGGTCATCTGCTGGACTCTATCGTACTGGTTCTCCCAGCAGGAATCTACCATAAGGAACAGGGGGGAAAGGAAGGAACAGGCATCCTCCCTGAAGGTAGGCCTGGGTGCTGCTGAGCTCTTACCATAAGAATTAAGGCCAAAGCAACCATCAGCACCTGCTCAGGCACTGGGCTGTTCCTTTGTACTGCTATTTCGCTCTCTTCAGCTGATTGCATCATCACGGGTCACTTCACATCATGTAAGCATCTCCAGACAATGCACAACACCTTATCTTCATGTGGGACTGCCCAAAATATTCTCACAGAAACAAATGGACCAAAAAGGTTTGCTTACTGGACCTGCTGACAGAAGCCACTCACAGTTTTGGGGCCTCTAGACTGATGGATTTCCCACTCCATTTGAGGGAATGGGAGATGCAAATTCTAAATAGCTCCATACAGTGAGGTTTGAGGAGTCAGCATAGACAACCAAAATATGAGACAACCACAAAAATAAAATGCTGTGCAAATGTCTCAAGTCCCTGTAGTTTAATTCTGATGTGACAGCTTGGGGTACGAGCAGAAGCTGCCCGCCTTTCCCTTTCCAGGAGCCCTGAGATAAAGCCCGTGCCCTTCCCCAGCAGCAGGCCAGAGAGGCAGCCCCTGCCAGTAGGGCCTGCAGCAAAAGCAAGTCACTGCCTCCCACTAAGCACTGCTCTCCCACACACCTCATCCCAGTGGAAAAGGCAATGTCAACACCAGTAGCACCAGAGCTCATTTTCACTGGAGACAGGATGCAAGCTCCTCTCATGCAAGCCCTCTGACAGGATGCACAGCTCCTCCTTTGGAGGCCTGTCCCAGCCTAGGCAAAGGCTGGCTGTGTCAGACCCTGCTCCATAGACCAAGTTCAAACTTAGCTGGTTACCAAAGGTTGCAAGGGACCAACCAGGCCTGGGACACCAAGGCCTCCACTCCCAGCCCATGCTACAGGGACAGAAATTCAACAATAAGGTGCAGGGCAGGGAGCAGGAGGATGAGGCTGGTGGTCCAGCTGCCAACACACATGCACATCACCAAAGAGGCAGCATAAGTAACTTGTACAACATTTCACCAGCCACCCTGGCAAAAAACCCAAGCACAGACAGGAGGGGGACATGGGGCAGGCTGTGTGTGGGTGACAGCTCTCTCCCCTGCTCTCCGTCTGCAGGGCTGTCCACAGCCCCAGGACTCACCTCACTTTTCACAGGCTGGGGTCTCTTCCCAAGCTTCACCTCCAGGAAGTGGAGTGGCGAGATCATAGCCCCGATGTTACGGATGTCAGCGTACTTCAGCTCCTCCGCAGTGAGGGCTGTGCCAGGCAGTCCCGTCAAGGGGCCGAGCCCAGGCAGTGCACCAGCCGTCAGGGACGGGTCGGGAATCTGCCCTGGCATCATAGCAGGGGAAACAGCTCCGCAGGCTAGAGGGAAACAGAGATATGGCCCATTATAACCCACATGGCACAAGTCAAGTGTATTCCACAATCTAACATCTAACCAGGTGTGAACGAGGGAAAGCAGATGCACTTCCCCATGCCTATAGGGCACCATACTGCAAGGCACATCCTGTACTCAGAGACAAATCTCTCTAGAGCTACCAAGAAAGTGAGAAACACCCAGTGCCCCAGAAGGAGGCAAGCCTGCTCCTCCACTCCAAATTGCACTCCTCCATAGTGCAGTTTGAACCCCAGGGAATATCTGGGGAATTTTACCTCAGGCAGCCTGTACAAGACCACCCAGGACACCACTGTGTCCTGCAAAGAGAACAAGGTGGCAGCCAGAGCTGTTTCTTAGCTCTTATTCGCCATCACCAGCTTAACTGCCAACACAAATCCTGCTGGGACTCCTGAGGGGACAGAGAAACCATTATGCACTGTGGAGTCCTCTCCCAGTGTCTCACACACAGGAGCAACCTGCAGCAAGGACACAGGGGAGCAAGGGATTAGACCTGCCCATGCTCCAATGGGTTACGCGAGCGGGACAGGGAACACAGCTCAACTCAGCACTCAGCAGGGATTCTGCAAATCCTGCCTCTGAACTACCAAGGAAGAAAAGGACAGGCAAGCTTTACTGTGCCAGCCATGCAGAGATGTCCTTGGAGGGGATGCTGAAGGTGAGGACTATGTAGAACCTGGGTGACAGAAAAAAAATTATTAATCCTACCAGAAGGGACATGCTACTGGCCTGCAGATCAGGAAGGAGAGATACCAGCGAGGCAAAGCACCAGAAAACAAAGTTGACTACAAAGACTCTTTCAGGATAACTGCGATGTAGTCCTGTGGACTATTTTTGACACCTTTCTCTGTAGTGCAGAAGATCAATGTTCACTCTTAAATGAGTTTCGATTAATGTGCAGGTATTAGGACTGGAAGAAAGTGGTATTAAGAGGACCATAACATGCCTCAGGCAGGATATCTTCTGGGCAGGCTCAGCCTGCTGGTCAAGGCTGGGACAAAAAGCATGCAAGGACCAAAAAAGCTGCTGAGAGAAAAACCTGCCACAGAACAAACATCTCCCAGTGCAAACATGAGGAAACAAAAGCTGGAGGAGAGGGGAAAACAGAGCAAGGTGTAAAAAGCTTCTTCTGCCCAGGAAAGAAAGTACAGCCTGAACGAGACTAAGATTGGGACAAGCTCTGGCAGGTCACTTTTGGAAAACCAGAAGGGAGTTGCCAGGAAATGTGAGAAACAAGTGGTCAATAAATAAAGAAATACAAATTATTTAAATAGATCTAAAATAAGTCTGCAGAACTGGAGCTGCTGTGCCAGCCAAAAGGCAAAGGGAGCAGGTGGCTATTGGCTACAACATAATTACATCTTCGTTTGTGTAACGGGCCTGAGATGCTCACAAGTGGCCCAGTTACAACACGCAGAATCAACTTCTGTCCACACAGCAACCATTTTTTTTCCCCTCAGCACAACTACGTCACTGCCTGTGTGCTGCCCTCCTTGCTCTGCCCAACGGGCCGGTAGCAGTGCACTCCAGGAGCCTCCAGGCTTCTGCCCCATCGTGCCCCCAAGGCAAGGAGGCACCTAGGGACCAGGGATGTCCTGCACCCAGAGAGCTGGGTGGAAAGAAAACTAGGCTAACCAGAAATCTCATTGAGCAGCCCCCACAACCGCCACAGCTGGTCCCAACCCAGAATTCAATGAGCAGACAGGCAAACCTGCTGAAGAGGAGCCCAACCAGGCCTGTCAATCAGTCTACACAAACCTCTGGGAGGTCCTACAGTGCTGACTGTCCAAGCAAGGAAGCATGTTAAGGGAGGGGTGGTCTATACTTGCCCTACTCCCTCCCAAAGCCCCCACTATCAGCCACTGAGAGTCCAGGTAATGGGCGATGCAGACTTCTGGTCCATGCGGTATGGCTGCGCTAAGCGGAGGCACAGACTGAGCGTTGAGCGACTGCGGCAGCTGGCTCAACACTAGCTGTCCTGGGGTAGCAAATCTGTGTTCCTGACAGGCTGCAAACAGATAAAACTGAGTGCAAGAGAGGGCTGAAGGTTAATCATGACAAGCAGAGAATTTAAGCATTTCTTGGCACTGGCATATGTCTTTACTCAGATGTGGTATGCTTGGTAATGTAAGCGAACAGGAGATGAGCAGTGAAGGGGGTGGGGGGGGGGGGTGGAAGAAAAGCCAATCATTCAGGTTAGGCAAGACTAAGGAGGCTTATGAAAACTCCAGAGGTCGCAGCAGGGTAATAAGTGATATACAGCTACTGCTGACAAGGGAACTCGCCTCAGAGAGAGCCTACGAGCTGTGATAAGCTATGAGCTGCTATATGCTCTAACCTGCCACTGAAGAGACCCAGGTGCCGATGCAAGCTGCTCCGAGACAGAGTTTGCTCAACAGACAGCTGCAGGAACCAGTGCGACTTGGAGACAGAACATAGAAAGCAAACGCAGCGAGACCACTACGGTAAGCAGGCAGTGTGCCGCAAACAGGAAGCAAGCACTCTGCCCTGGTCATCGCTTTTGAGAGAAAAGAACAGAAAGGGGAGGGTAAGGCAGCACTGGTATGTGCGGAGAGGAAGCCAGGCTGGGGGGAGGTGATCTGCACAAGGACTGTGCAGCCTGAAAAGGAGAAGACAGGAAAGAAAGGAGATAGGAGTAATAGCTAAAGAACAGTGATACTACCTGATGAAACGTACGCCTGCCCATTTGGCAATAAAAGAGAAAGAATACTTGGTAATAATATTTGACCTTGGAGAAGGCTAAACATCAACTGGTTGAAGCTCCAAAGACCTAAAACAATCTAAAGTACTCATTCTCCCATAACTATCTCTAAGCCAGAGAGCTGTAATTCCACATTTGGAACTGGTAATGTTGTACAGTGTCAGGAGACACCCCCACCCAGCAGAGCCCTGAAGCAGCATGCTCCTTTCCTTTCATCCCTTTTAGGCTTATAGAGGGCTATGAGGCTTCCCTCTTCCAGAAACCAGGCACTCTCCTACCCTAGGCAGCACTCTGGATAGGAAAATGCAATCATGTGTTCAGGGACTGTGCCAAAAGCCTTACCATCTTCCTCAAACTGTCCCTTCTTCGGCAGGAAAGTACCTGTGACAAGGCAAAGGGTAGGTGACCTTGAGACACTCTTCCCAGGACATACCATTGCAAGACTGAGCAGCACAAAAAAACCCCACAAATTCAATTTACCATTTTGGGATAATTATATGTATTTAGGAGCTCAAAATTTCCTAGCTGTGTTGCTAAGGTGACACAGTGTGCTGGCAAAGCAGCACAATGAGAACAGCGCAGCACGGACCACCTCCTGCCATCTCCTCACAGGGAATCCCATGGAGGTGCATACCCCGACCTCAAGACTTTGAGCTTATGGGGTGGGGGAAGGGTGGAAGTCAGTAGCAGAAGCACATGAACATCCCCTTGATGTTTCCCTCAGGCAAATACTGTGAGAACTGCTCCGGCACATGCTGATTTTGGGCTGTGATCCATCCTTTTATGTTTCAGCCTGGGAAGGGACTTGAGCCTAGAGCTGGATACTTAAATCCCATTCTGGACTTGGGGGGGCCCGATTTTAATTTTCTTGCACTACAGGATGCAGCTCAGGACCCACACACTGGGCCTAACAGGTAGGTTCTCAGCTATACAATCCATGGTCACCATAATTTATGAAATACAAGGGGTAAAAATGGTAAATCTGTTTTCCTGATTGTGGAACAACCAGGTCACTGAGTGCCTGGTTGTCACTGAGTGGTCTACACCTGGGCAGCTCCATAGGGAATGCTGGCTAAATATCTAATGAAGTGGACTCCTGCCCATCACCTATGTTTTCCCTGTCCCACCTTTTCAGCTTTCCTCTTTGAGGTGGTGGCTTAAGATGCTTTGAAATAGCCTTTGTACCAAAGCATGACACAAGGCACAGCTCAGAGTAAAGGAACTGGCCTAATACCTATTATGATCTAAAAACTTATCCTAGATCCAGTTGCTGCACTGACAAAGCCCAGATAACATATGCATCAATGTAAACTGAACCTGAAGCTATCCAAACCAAAACACCAAAGAGCTCCTACTTGGAGGAAAAGGAACCTGCATATCAGGATGATCAGAGAACTAGGTGGGAACAGGGGAGCAGACTTCAAGGACTTCTCAAAGCGAGCCATTGCTTAGGGATCAGGAAGCTCAGGAACACAGTGAGAACTGCCAAGAGTCAAGCTGAGCTAGACCTTGGAGGGGAATTTAAAACCGTTCCCAGCGAGACTATAGCCACAGAAATAAGAAGGGAACCAGGAGAGATATCACCCTACTCTACAGCAACAGTTAATCCAGCACAGTCCCTGATGCCATTCAGTTGCAGACACTGTCGCTCACTGCTGATCAGAGGGATTCTCTCATTCAACTCCTTTTGTTTCTTCTGCCTGTAGCAGAGGCTTTTGTTTCAACCCAGCACAAGTCTCAGGTTTTCCACCTTCTGCTCTGGATAACTCTAGAAGTAAAGAGTTCCTGTACCTGGATCATGTCACAAATGCCAAGCTATGTAATTCTATTTAATACCTTGGTCTTATTCAAGAGGCAGTTATTTTGGGGAACATTAACATTAATGTCTGCCTGTAGCCTGGCATATTTTTACCACAGTTGTGTGGTAGTGCAGAAATAACAGTTAAGTTCAAGATCTGAGTGCAACCTTTAAGATGCAGTTTTCCAGCAGCCAGATCTTGTTTGAGCTCGTGAATACTGTTGCTGTCCTGCTAGTTCATAATTCCTTTCTAGATATTCCTTTGCAATAACAAACATGGCAAGGGAATATGAACCAACCCACCTCTGTACTCCTTCACTTTCTAGCATGGTGCCTTAGCTGGGAGTTGCTGGGATTCTTATTAATTTGTTCTTTTCATAAAGGATTATGATGATCTTTCTCTCTATGCCAGGAAGCCTTTCAATGTCTCTTTACATGAGCTGAAAAAAGTTATGTCTTCAGTAAAACCTAGCTTTCTGGTGTCCTACTGTTGAACCACACAATTCCTGCATTGTGTCAGCTATGCTTTTTCACATAATAGAGCAAAGAGCGAAGCAAAGCAGCTAGAGCAAATAAGAATGTGTAGTCTTACATCTGACATCGGTACCTGTGTGACACCAGCTGCCCAAGTTTACATTCACTGCAGCTATGTATTCAGCACTGATGCTATTCATTATTTTGCGCCACAACACTTCAAGGTGCTCCAGAGCAAATTATGAGACAGAGAAGGCTTTCTTAAAACTTCAGTTCAAGGACGAGCAGCTTGTTTCATTCAATTTTCTTAAGCAGCTAACCTTACAGCAAAAAAAAAAAAAAAAAGTCTCTTCAGCACATGATTTCCTGGGTCAAAATTCAGTTTGCATTTCCTCAGCTTTGCCTCCAAACTACTGTTGTGCTGGTTAAAATGCTGTTACAAGATTTGACCTTTTGCTAAAAGGCCCATAACCCCTCCTAATTATTGCAATCACTTTTTGAATCTTTGCTTTAAGCATTGCTGGGTTTTTTGGTCTTGGTCATCCACTCTGTTGGCAAGTTCAGTTATTTTATCAGCACTCTCATCCCCAGAAGCTGACAATAGTACAGCTTCCTTTTCTCAACTTGCTTTTGCTGCATCTTTCACAACAGCGATGAGTGCTTCAGTGCTTTGTCCCCCTTATGTCTTTATGGTCAATAGTTTGTAACACTGGCCTATTTCTTAAACACAGTGTGCAATACTCTGGTTTTCTCCTGTCACTGGAGTTCTCTAACTAGTGGGAAGATGCTTTACAGAGTTGTCACTGTCCCATGCATTTGCTCAGTTCTCTCAGTGACTACTATCCTTGCATTTCCTCCTGTTCTTTTTCCTCACTGTTCAAGTCTTTGTTTGATTTTCTTCTAAACTGATATTTCACTGCTGCTTTTTCTGGGGACTCTTTCTGAAGGAGCTGATGTTTGCAGAGCAGTTATGGCATAATTCTAACATGTGTAGGCATAATCCATGTAACCTCGTGTCCCTGGGGGCTTGCATTCTGGCTGCCAGCCTAT
This sequence comes from Struthio camelus, assembly GCF_040807025.1. Classification (NCBI taxonomy): domain Eukaryota; kingdom Metazoa; phylum Chordata; class Aves; order Struthioniformes; family Struthionidae; genus Struthio; species Struthio camelus. Next base: position 58,006,855 of record NC_090946.1, on the reverse strand, counting down.
ATTCACACCCCTCCTGCCACCTCTGCAGTACTATTCTTACCCATGGACTAAAACTGGATTGCCTACCCATGCTGAAATCATAAATTCGTATCCCTGGGTCTTAGTTTGTATCCACTGTTCCCCCAGGACCACCCCAGGCATCCTCACTCAAAGGAGCCATTTGCCTCTTTGTAAGCCAGATGCAGCTGCTGCTTCATCAACAGCATTCTCATACAGAGGGGATCACATCATGTCAGAGTGAGGTCAGACAGTCACCAGTCACTGCAGTTTAAATTTCTATTAGTTATCTTATCTGTGCTGTCAGCTTTCTCAGTGGGACTAGGGGCAGTTTGCAACCTTATTTTTAATTTTGCTGTCTATAGACAGCAGCTTTCTGGTGTCCTACTGTGAGACTGTGGTCTCCTTCCAGCATGAGCTCTTTTACATGCTCTGACATCTGCAGTACTTAATCCAAGTACCCTTGCAACACCCAGAGAGCCAGCCCAGCACCAGATGTTGCCAGCTGGGCGATTCCAGCACTCTGTAAATACCCATGTGCTTCTCCTCTGCCCATGGTAAGTGCAGAGATGAGCAAAGTCTGTCCTACCAGTCTTTCACCATTCTGCCTGCAGGAACCAAGGCCGCACTTGCCCGTTGTTCTCTCATTCCAAGCTCCATCTGGCTGTCTGCCACTACACATCAGTTGCCATGCATCAGAAGACTGCCAAAGTCTGCAAGCCACCATACAAGTGATACTGGATCTCTTCATCAGTGTGCTATCACTTAATGTAGAATTGCCATTTGTATGTATTGTCTTGCAGCCTCTAAGTCATAGCAATTGGCCCTTCCTCTGCTCCTGGCCAATAAACATAGTTGTGCTTTACAGATCAGAACCAATGCTACAATCCACGTGAAGCAGCTTCCTGGTCCCTTAGAATTTTATGGCTTTGTCCTTTTTTTTTTTAAAAAAAAAAACAAAAACTTTAAGCTCCTGGCTATCAAGTTTGCTCAGCCTGTATGTTTTACATTCATCTTCCTAGTCCCCTTGTGTTGCTAGAAGGATGATTTATATGAAAGTCCTTTCCTGACATGCCCAACTTCTCATGCCTCAAGAATGCAACTTTCTAAACAAAGACAGAACATTTGCCTATCACTTGTTCTCTGAAGCACAGAGCCACTTGCTTCTTTCTATCTGGACTTTTCTGGCTGTGGAGACTACAGAGGGCTGTCAGTCATTGGAGCCTATAGACCTTCCACCGCTTCAAGGTTCAGCCCTCTGTGAATGCCATGTAAGCGCTATGAAGTTGAAGCCAGAAAGCCAATAGCCCATATTCCTAGTGCCACAGGTCCTGAATCATGCAATTCTAGTTTACCTCTGTTGTCTAAAATGTGATACTCTTCCATTCTCAAGCACCTGTTCTCTCTGGCTTGTTATAGATGCATCAGCTGCATCTAGTCTCAAAGAGCAGCTTATAAGCAGGTCACTCCATTTCCTATCTAGCTTCTCATGGTCTAATTTTAAAAACAGTAACTTCCAGCGCCATAGAAGAATGCAGCATCACTGACCAGAGGCCACAGTGATCAGTGTCAAAGTTATTTACCAATCATCAGAACACAGTAGTACCCAAGTCCCATGGTTGTAACCCGTCCTTTCAGATACCTATATCTTAGCGCTGGCAAACATGAACTTCAGTAACAACCACCATGCATTTGTCCATTAATCTGCTGAACCTATTAATACGGAGGAATCCAACACCTGGAGTGCACTGAAGAGCTGTAGTGAACCCAGGGGATAAAACTGTGCATGCTGCCTCTTTACCAAGGACATAAGATCACTTAGGGGGAATCTCCCCAAAAGCTTTGTAACACTTTCTCTAAAGGACGCTTTGAGGCCTGACCTACAGCATGGTCTACAAGGTGTGCTGAACTGTAGCATGCCAGCCTCTGTATGCCAGACATTACAGTATCACACTACCTTCCGTCCCAAGGGAGAGAGACACCTCCTTCAGCCAGACCCTGGGTTTGCAGAGCCAGAAGAGAATCTGTGCCCTTCCCACAGACACCCCCAGCTGCCCTTGCTGTCCCCCTCCTCCCACAGGCAACCCCACAAGGTGGGAGGGGAACAGCAGAGTTTATGAACACCCTTGCATGTCATGTCCCACCCTGGACCCTGCAATCCACTCGCTGGAGCTAAAATGCTAAGGAGAAGAAGCACCTGAGAAGGTCACTTCCTCAGGAGGTAGAAGTCTAAACCTATTTCTTGAGTGGAAACAGTTTGCCTAAGCCCTGAATGTCTAGTCTCACACAAATGGCAGGGAGAAGGCAAGTCATTCACAGACAGAAGGCTGTGAAAGCCTTCCTGAAAGCCAGAGCCTCATTGCCTCCCTCTTCTCCAGCAGCACACATCTCCCTACGCTTCACCAAAACAGTAGCACAGAGCAGACGTCCTCTCTTCGGCAAGAGTGCAGTTTTGCAGCTCCCATCCAGCTGAGAGCTGCATCATCACCCCCTCACCCCATCTACCTGATGCTTTAGCTTATTATTCCCCATTACTGCTGAACAGACACACAAGGCCACCAGGCTGCACCTCCTGGGAGTGACCCCACATCCTTCAGTTCTTCAAACAGGAGGAGGTGACACCAAGCCTTCTGCTGGGGCTCCACTACAGCCCTCCAGACACAGTCACAGGGACACCTGCTCTACAGGTATCATCTGGTTCCAGCTCACCAGGGTGAGCCACCTTTCCCAGCCCTGCAAATCTATTGCTCCATTTCTTCTTCCCACCAACTCAGACCTCTTGAACTTCATCACTACCTTCATCTCTGTACGCCAGTCCTCAACTTGTAGAAATAACCCCTTCTTTGCCATTGCTGAAGCAGTCAGCTCGAGTGCTCTTTTTCCCCCGGCATTGTAATTCTTACCCTCACAGATTAGTAATAAGCTATAGCTCAGCATCACACTACCCCACCACTGCAATGCAGTGATTGACTTGTAAGCAACCTGTAACAGCAAGTTTTGTACAGTGCCTGGCACACCAACACTCCTCACAGCTATTACAACAGAGATTACAATTAATCAGTTCTTTCTGGAGTATAATGTGGCAGATATTAAATAATGCTGCACCACGCACTGAACAGCAGCCTGGAGCAGGAAGGTAAAAGCTATCCTATTTCTGACTGAAACAGTTCAAAGGGGGAAATATCCTATCTGAGTTCAGCTACAGCTCAAACACTGAGGTTCACAACTGACTTCTTAAAATCCCCTGGGACCTTTCATGGCCACATTGTGGTCAGGGTGGAATCTTCTTCAAGACAACAGCCCTCCTGCAGCACAGAGCTCACTAACCACAGGGGCCAAGCACAGGCTCCAAGACAATAATGCCCCCTGCAAATTCCTTAAAATTATTCCCTGAACTCCAGGGACATCCACAAAGACCTCTAACCCATATTAAGATAATCTCTGGCTAGTTTGCAATAGCCTGCTATGCTGAGACACCCCTATGGATCTTCAGCTACCTGGCTGCACATTAAACACCTTGCAATGTTTGGATCAATACTCTGGACACTCCAGGCAACTGGGCAATCCATGCAGGCAGCCTGAGACAGATGGCATCATGTCTGCCATGCACCCTCCTTGCTGCGCTGGCACTGAGGACATGTGCCACCTGGCACAGGGTCAGTATCACACACCATGGCTCTCCTTCCCTTTCTCTCAGGCAAGCTGGGGCCAGGTGATCCACAAGGCACAACTTACTGCAGTGGAAAGAGTCTCTGAACAGCTTCACATTCAAGACACTGAGTGCTGCCAAGTGCCTGGCCCAGGCAATGCAGTTAAAGTATCAAATTCAGCACAGGGAAAGAGACCACTTAGTAAATGCTCAGTGCTGTCTAGTTAGGTACTGCTCAGTTGGAGATGGCAGGAGAAGAGGCAGGAGGTGTGAGGGTGTATCTGCTCTCCCTTAGTAAGGGCCACAGCACAAAGACCTTTGCATCCTGTCAGGAGGGAAACATTCAACTGTAAAGAGGAGGGAGAAGCATCCCTAGGTGTTCCAGTGAGGAAACATAGGCAGCAACCTGTACTTTAACTCTCAGATCTTGTTAAACCCCAGAAAACCAGGAAAACCTGGGACAGCCAATCACTGCTTGACACAGGGACAACTTGGACAGCGGCACCCACCCACTCATCCCCCAGACTGGCTTTTTCCCTTTTTTAAAGTCATTGGGATTCAGGCTAAGAATCTGAACTCCAACAACTGGTATTCCCAGACATCCCCATGGAAGCACTAACTAGCAAATAACCAGTACAGACTTTGGCAATAGCCTCCAGATAGAGATTTTCATGCAAGCTTCAAGAAACTAGCTAAAAATTCCTGGTCTGAGTGCTGAAGCATTTGTTTCTGCTGAGCTCTCGGAGTCCAAACACACACACACGCGCACACACACACAGTTTGGCAGTGGTTGTGTTCCAGGGCTGGTAATACAAGCCATGAAGCAGGCTGCCAAGACAAGCAACAGAACGAGCCAGGCCCTGTTTCATTGGCCACCATACACTGCATATGGCCCTGGAACCAGCCAGCACAGTGTTCTCACCCTCCTTGAAGGCATAGGAGACCCTGTGTTTTCAAATACACCTCCACAGGGCCTTCATTAAAGAAAATGGAAACATAATGTGGCTCTTGCTCGCTCGCTCTCTCTCCCCCGGTATTTCTCCCTTTCCCCCAATTTGCTCTCAGACCTATTTCCCTGCCATGGAAAAAGAAAGTGCCTCCTAGAGCAGACCGTGCAAAAGAATGCAACTTCCATTCAACTCCATGCCTGACTGCTACAGCGGACTTGGGACTGAGCAGCGGGGGAGTCTCGAGGGCCCCTTTCCTTTCCAGGGCATTGCAAGCTGGAAGCATAGCACATTGCAACATCAATGCTCCGTGCAGCGCAAACACGGCAGCCAGATGTAATCCGGATCCCCTCGCTCACCCGCGGGGCACCCACACACCGGGCAGACAGGTGAAGTGGAGCACACCGCTGGCACCCAAATCCTATTCCCCTCCACCCTAGCAGCAAAGCAACACGGGCACCTGGCTAGAACCTCCCCCCCCCCCAAAGGGCTAGGTCCGGGCGAGGGGGGCACAGCCCCGCTCTGATGCGCATCTGCGGCTCTGTTCCCCCCCCCAGGAGGTCTCCCCGCACCTCTGCGGTGCGCCCATCCCCGCCGCAGCCGGGCCCCGCCCGGGGGCAGCACCTCGCCGGCCGCCGCAGGCTGCCGGGGCTGCTCCGCTCCGCGCCGCGCCGCGCCGCGCCGGGCCCCCCAGCGCGCCGAGCGCCCGCCGCGCCGCCCCGGCCCCCCCCGGCCTCCGCAGCGCCGCCGCCGCCGCCCCGCCGAGCCCGCCGCCGGCGCCGCACCGCCCCCCGCCGCAATCCCGGCCCCGCACGGCGCTGCCCCCCCCGCCCCGGGCCGCCGCGCCCGCACCCACCGTGCACGGGGACCGGGCTGCCCGGGTGCCCGGCCGCAGGGGCCGGCCGCGGGCTGCAGGCTCGGCCCCGCCGCCGCTGCCCCGACCCCCGGGCTCCCCCTGACGCCGCCGCCGCCCCGGTGCGCGCCTCCCGCAGGCTGTGGCGGGCGGCGGGGTGGGTTGCATCAGCCCCGGTTATATAGCGGCCCCTGGGCTGCGGGGAGGGGTCGGGAATGCGGAACCGGCCGGGCTGCCAGCGCCACACGTCAGGGAGGGCGGGGGAGCGGGGCCGCGGGGCGGGGAGCGGAGCGCCGCGCGGGGGTGGGAGCAGCCCGGCCGCACCGGCACCCGGCACCCCGCAGCCGTGCACCACCTCACCCCCACACCTCTGCACTGCCTCACCCCAGCACCCTGCATCCAGCATCCCCGCACCTCCATACCCCAACTGCTCCTCACCCGGGACCCCAAACCCAGCATCCCTGCCTCGCCACGCTGCCTCACCTGGCGCTCCGCATCCCAGCAACCAGCACCCCCTCACTCCCACACGCGAGCACCCCACACCCCTGAATTACCTCACCCTAGCACCCCCACATCCACAACCTGCACCCAGCACCCCAACACCCTGCACTCAGCACCTCCACACACCAGCACCCCACTCCTCTACACCTTGCACCCAGCACCCCCACATCTCTTCACCCTAGCACCCCACACCCAGCACCCCACTGCCACCTTGCATCCTGGCTCCTCACGCTTCCACACCCCAGCGCTCCACAGCCCCATGTCCCACCACCCTCACCCTCTCGGCCAGATGCAGCGGCACCAGCAGTGGCAAGGCCTTCCAAGTGCCCTGCACCCACCCCTGTGTGTCCCTCGTGCTCCTCTTTGCGTTCCCCCTGCACCTCCTTGCACTTCCATCCACAACCCCGTACACAGGGCAAGGGCTGTCAGTCTCAGCTGTATCAGCCCTTCCGCTCGGATGTAGAGGAGCCAGAGAGAAGCGGAGGGGTTCAAGGCTTCCCCTGCCCAGCGGCTTTGCTCTTTTCCCCTTATCTCATCACTGGGACATCCCATCTTACCTTTTGCTTGAGGCACACTCACACTGCCCCATGCTCTAGCAGTGAGATGTCAGATGGAGATGAAGGAGCAGGCAGAGGACACAGGGGACAGGGCCTTCCTGGTAACTTATTTGCATGAATTTGAATTGCATGCTTCCTCTTCCTCTCCAACATTGGCCCTTTCCCACCTGCATCTACCAAACTCTTCTGGGAAGCGAAGCTCTGCACAGCCGCAGGGCTATGCCGGACCTGCTGCACGCACTGGGTGCTCTGGTGCTGTTGCTCCTAAAGCAACTCCTTCCGTTTCAGGACAGGAATACCTTCCCCATGGGAAGGTCAGTACAGGCTGGAGCAGTCGTGTAACACTATTGCCAGCTCTTTGCCCTATCCTTCCCAACTGCACAGCTAAACAGAGACAGACAGACACCATCCATCCCACCCTGTTTGCCTTCTCCTATCTTATCCTTGTTTCTTTTCATCATTCACAAATTCCGTCTCTTTTCACGACTAGTGATTCATGCTTTTTGTCATGGACAAGTTCCCCATTGCCAGCACTTTCAGCCCCATCCTCTTCTTCATCTGCATCTCAGGGAAAAAGAGAGAACTAGGTAGGGGAGCTTGGGCTGAGCAGGAACAGGGAACCAGAATAAATGTGTTCAGTATAAGATATGCTGTGCCCCAAGTTGTCCCACAGAAAAAGGTAACAGCCTGGCTCTGCACTTCATTCTCACTGTCCTCATGCTGCTAGTCTTTCACCTTTCTGTATTCAGAGAGGCAGAATCCTTCCTACACACCCTTGCAGAGAATCCCACAATTTCTTTAATCTTGCCACTTTATCTCGGGGGGGAAGGGAAAAGTGCAAGCTGAGATATATTTTTCCCATATACATTCCTCCACCTTCCTACATCAGATAGGACAGGCACTTTTAAGGCACTTTTTTAGTGCCTTCAGCTGGAAGGATCCCAGTGCGGTTGACAAATAATATCACTCTCTGGTGATCTGCACGCGAGTTGCCTTTGGGGCAGAACATGGCAGCTCCCCAGCATCTCCTGCGTCCTGAGGGAAGGGAGAGGGAAAAACATGAGAATTTCAGAGGAGGCTGATGACTTCGCTGAGCAACATCCAGCGTGTTGTTCCTCCTGCCCCTCTCCAGCAGCCCTTCCTCTGTCCTGGGGAAGGCGGGAAAGTGAGCCCTCAAGTGAGGGCTGGAAGGAAGACAGCTGTTCCCTCTCTTTCCTCCACCCCTTTCTAGTTTTTCCTTTGCTAGTGTTCCCTTTTTTCTATGGGGCAGTGCTGAGATGCCCCATTGCAATGTACACATCTACAGCCCCAGCCTCCAGTGCTGACCTCTTCATCTGTGCTCCTCTTCTCCTTTACTCAGCCCTCAACGGATGAGAGCAGGGGCCCTGTACCTATGGGTCTGAATGGGACTGGCCCTGACTCCACACAGGCACCGGAGCTTCTTGCCTTAAAGCAACTAGCTCCTGGCTACAGCTGGACAGTCCCTGCCATCTTCTGTGAGCCACACCTCCCTTGCCGTAGGCCAGTGAGCCAGGAGGCAGAGGAGGCAGAGAAAGGCTTTCCTTATCTCACAGGCTCTCCACACAGGCACTGCAGCTATAACTGGGTGCAGCGCATGTTTGCTGTGCACTGATTTCAAAGCTGTGTACCCTAGACTGTGCTGAAGGCAGGAGGGGAAGGGGTGAGGGGTGAGGGGTGAGGGGTGAGGTGAGGGTATAGCTGAATCTCCCTGAATCTCGCTTCAGTCTACATTGTCTTTCCTACAGAGCTTCCCCTCTGCAGGTCCTGGGGGCAGCCGAGACTCCATTATTATGATAATCCTAGTCCTAACCGTTTAACTTAACTGTTTCAGAGCTAGTTTCAGGGAAGCATCCTTCTCCAGGACAGTGCTTACGCACGTTTAAAGGGACAAACTTGCATCATTTTTTCTTGAATTGGGAACTCTCGTCTCACAAGGGAATTTTCCTAGTTCTTGCAGCCGCCTGTGCCTGAACTGTTCTTTTCCCAAGCTGAGTTTTGCCTCATGTAAACACAAAATATGTTTACTTTTCAGATACAATTTCATTTGGGCTAGAAAAGGCGTAAGAATTCATTTAGAATTTGTGGCTTCAGTGGGCAAAAGTGAACAAAAAAGTCACCAACAACACACCGCTCACTAAAGGACGCAGAGCGGCCGGGTAAACATAGCTGGCCCTACCAGGGCTGGCCAGTCTTGCCACTGCTGTGGAAACATGTGCTGACAAGGACAAATTAACCAAGTGGGAATGGCGGCATCTGCAATGGAGACAGGAGAGGCTGGGAAAAAAGCAAAGGTCCCACTGCACAAAATATAAAAAGCTGCCAATATCTCACTGGCTGGAAGATGGTTTTCTTCTCAAACAAAAAGAATGATTTGCATATTTTTGCTCAAAATAAAGTGCATGGAAGCGAAGGCTTAGGGGTGTTAAAACACAGCCCCACAACACAACACGGGGGGCAAAAATTTGTCAGGAACGGAGTGAACTCTAGAGCAAGACAGAGCTGCACCAGCACAGGAATTTGATTGCAAAGAAATCAGTCCTTGGAAAAAAAAAGTCTTTGCTTTTTGCCTTCAACGTAGCAGTCAGCTATTAGCATGTGTTTCTGTCTCTTCCCCACAGGTGTATGAATTGTGCAGCTGGTAAGCCGTGCTCAGGCCTAGGCCAGGACATCATGTGACTGTACTGCTGCAACCCTTGTCCTTCTCGCCCCTCTCTTCTCGACTGTTTGCCACCTTTGGTTGCTGTCTCACACCAGCACTGGATGCTCCCTGGGGCAGGCCCATGCCCTCTAACAGTAGGCAGGGGAAGCAGAGCAAGTACTAGCCCGTTTTGCCAAGTTTCTCAATATCATAGTTACCATTCTAGTTCCATCCATGGCACAGTGCCAAGAGCCAGAACGCTGACGAGGCTCCTGATGGTCCCTGACATTTAACGTGTCATGTCCTCCAAGCTCAGCAATGCTATCATTGTGCCCTTTGCTTGCACTCTGTGCCCTCTTGATGCCACCATCAGTGGAGACGAGCAAGCAGTAACAGCACTGGGACATTCTTGGCCAAGAAAGCCAAGACCTAGACCTAAATCTCTTCATGGCATTTCTGAGCAGAGTCTTAATGCATGATACTAATTACTATTCTAGGTCTAATCGGGATGTTAGCCAGTCTAGTATCATCCCCTTTCTATAACCTCTTTAGGGCTGACTAGGGCAATAATATGCACATGGAACACGTCTGGACAGACATAAAGCCACACTCACCTCCTCCATGTGGATTCCCTTTCTTATTGCCTCTCCCTGCAGAGCTGACAGGGTTAATGATTTCCCTTCCACCCACTTAGGCTCAGTGAGCTCTGCTGTGGCTCTGTTTAACTCAGATTCCTCAGACTGGCTCCTTGCCCCCACACTAATCATCTAACATTTTCTATGCTAAGCAGTGCTTTCCATCTGTCACCCATCCACCTAAAACATCCAAATCCTCGGGAATTTGGTTCTCTTATTCCTGACTCTTTGCTTTGCCTTCACTATTAGTATCATCTGCAAACCTGATGGTCAGTATTGAAAAGCCTCCTCTGAAGGATGCAACCTAGGGCTTCAAAATTCACTTGAACTCCTTAAGCCAGAGTACAGCACCTATCTACAGCAGGAAAGGCAGCTTCAACCTACAGGGGAGGGTGGTGCCGATCAGAGTCAAGAGGTACTGCCCTTTGGCCACTTCTGGTTACATATCACATCAGCCCCACTGGCCACCATTTAGTTCTGAGTTAGCTATTCCCTTTATCCCTCGCTACCTGATTTGTCTGATTTTTTTTTTTTTTTTAAGTTACTTCCAGTCATTTTGCAGAACTGGGCTGCGGAATGACGAGACGACTCACACAAGCAATAGGAGTGAGAGGACAGTAAATTCCCCCAGGTCACTGCTGGGAAGCTGGAGGCAAGTAGCTGGGGCTGGGCTGCTGGCAGTCAGTGCTGGGCCCAAAGCAGTCATAGCCATGGTGGTTGGACTGACAGCACCCTAATGGACACTGGACTATGGGCTGATTGATCCCCAGGCTGCTTATTTCTAAAAACAGGACTGTTTTAGTACTGGAGCTGACAAATGTTGCCCAAGAGCTTGTCTCTGACAGCGCTAGATCCTTAAGTTAAATAATCTTTATGTCGGACAGTTATGGAATAACCTCTCTAGAGAGGAATTTCCTTTTTGTCTTTGTTAGTTAGGCATTGACTTAGACTTTGAAGAATATAGTCTTTCCTTAAAAAAGTTATAGTCCTATCTAATTCATATCCCTTTCTCATTTATCTTCTCTATAAACTGAAATGTTGCATTCCTTGCAATCTCTGTTCATATGGAAGTGTTTTCATCTTTTTAATAACTTTCAGTAACTGCTTGTATCTCCTGTATCTTTTCCAGCGAGGGTGATGAGATTGTTATACAGAGTATTGCAGATGAAGGTGTATCCCACATTCACTGAATGGCATTACAATATCCTCTGGATTAGCTTCCATCCTAGTATAGAACCATCTCTGCACAGCCCCAACATGAACTGCTCTGAGCTTGCATGGTCTCATGGACAAATTCCTTTGAAAGACACTGTTAAGACAGTGAAAATCCACATTGTGCTGTATTTCCTACAACAGTGATACACTCCATAACTTCCAGCAGATCGGAGGAGCATGATTTTCCTTTGCACAAGAAAGTGAGCTGCAGATTTAACATTGCAATTTTGCAGACCAGGTGGGTGTGCAGAGGGGACCTGCAGATCCTTAATCACGAATCCAGCAACTTACCTGGCATCAAAAGAAGACCTGTGTCTGCATTTCCTTGGCTCACATTTTGCTCACTCCGCCCTCCCCTACTTCTGTGCACAGCTGCTGGTTTCTGTCGGTCACTCTGCTCTGGAGGTGTTAGTGCCCGGTCCTGGGGACTGCTGTTTTCTAACACATCAGTTTCCTCTTGTAAGTTCTCACTGCCTGAGGGTGCATCGTTTTTATCAGCTGAACTGTGCTATTAGGGAGTTTATCTTTTCTTCTTCATAGCATAGGAATCCTCTAGCTTCTCTGCAGCGCCTTAATCTTCCTCAGCCACTCTACCTTCCTCCCTGTCCACAGAAAACCTGCCAGCCCCCTTCCAGGCTTCCTACTCTCAACAGACTTAAAGAAGGTCCTGCTATTTTCTGGGTCTTTGTGCTCCACATTCTCTCCTTACCCACCAAATTCCCATCTTACGTTTTCCCTGCTGCAGTCTGTGCTCCTACTGGCTGTTCTAGCATTGGATGGTCATTTTCTGAAGGATGTATCTTTGCCTTGAATAACCTCTCAAGCCTTACATCTCAGGCAGACAGGGGGGAGGGGGGATGGTTCCTTGTCTTCCTCTGCATATTGCTGTCTGCTGCAATAGTGTTATCAGCAAAACAATCAATGAAAAAGCTCTCCTTCATATTTATGCAAAACTCTTTCTTTCCCCAATGCCCTCTCTGCTCCTTCTGCATTTCATTCCTTCACCACGGCTTCCTCACCCCACTCTCCTGCACACTTTGCTTTCTCACTTTCCTGACTTTCCTTGTCCCTCCCCTTGCACTCCCTCCTTCTTTCACTGCCTCCCTCTTTCCCTCCCTCTCTTTGGCTCAGTATTTGAAATCCCTGCCCATAGCGACGAAAGGAAAAACAACAACACAACACTCCAGCCTGAGGAGGCCAGAGCATGGAATTCCTTCTGAGAAAACTCAGAAACCAGGGAAAAGAGGGAAAGCAAACAGTGAGACCAGGAAAAAGACTGAAGGGAACAAGGATACTTCAAGGAGGGGGGATGAGTTGGTATCTCAGGGAAACCTGGTGGGATCCGAGACAAACAGAGACGCAATCACAGGTTCAACCCAAACACAGCGGAGAAAGTTCTGCTTTCAGGAGGAAGGAGCTGTGTCAGGAAGCCCAGCTCCCACAAAAGAGCCCCAGCGCACAGTTATGCAAGGGACAGAGATATCTGTACAGATGGGGAGGAAAGAAAAAGCAGTGTCCTGCTCTAGGGAGAGGATGGGCCAATGCCCTGGACAACAAACAGGAAATCTCTGCAGCAGAAGGGGAAGAGCTCAACTCCGCAGGGATGGCAGGGGGAAACCTTCGTGCCAAAAACCTTCATTTCCCCAGAAAGCACAGGAAATTCTTGCCCTGGGAATAAAGGGTTAATACCCCACAGGAGGGCCCTGGGGAATCCACTGTAAATAGGTGTGGGTTTTTTTGCAGCTCCAAGAGGCATTTTATCTCTGTACCAGTCTGGACAGGTGAGAAATCGGAAGAAGTTGGTGCCTGTGCTTCCCACTGACACAAAGCAGTGCTGTTAGTACAGGTCTTGCTGTTTGTTTGCACACTCCAGCCTGGCTGCTTAACTCCGTAGTACCCAATGCCAGGAATCTCTGGCACTCAGCACGGTGGTCTCCCGGGTACAAGCACCTGCCTGTTAATGGAAAGCCACAGATTAATGGTGCAGCAGCACAAGCAGCCTTAGTCAGATACTCATTGCAAAAAGGATAAATTCAGTGATAAGCAGAGTCAGATAACGCGTACACTGGAATAGCAACTCTCTTCCTTTGTCCTCCTGCCACCTGTATCTCATGGGTCTGTGCCTCCCCTCACCTCTTACTCCAGCCCTGCACCTGCACCTCCTTCCTTGCCCTCCCCATGCCACATCTCCACTCCAAACTACAGGAATTTTGCTCCTTTCCACAAACCAACCTCCTTGCTTGCCTACTGGCAGCCCTGGCTTTGCAGCCTGCCTGCTTCTAGGAAAGGATTACCAAGAATCAAAGTTTTCAATAATCTCTCATCTGTTTCCCATTTGTAATGCAGAACATTTTGAATCTTGAGGACAATCTTCCCATCTTCAAACTAATTTTAAACATAGATTGCATAGATTGCCTTCCAGCTCCTGGAAAGGTAGGACTGGAAGGCATGCTGGATCACTGAATCCAGCCACCAGCTCTAACAACATCACTTATATAATCCCCTTCATAAACTGACCAGGCTCTATCTTGAAAACAATTTGGGTTTTGCTGTCACTGTTCCCACTAGAAGGCTGTTCAAGGATCTCACTGCTCTGAAAGGAAGAAACATCCTGTTAATCTCCAGCCTAAATTTATTCATTTCCATTTGCTCTGGCAATGAAAGACATCATCCAGGCAGCAAAGTGCTGGGTAGGACATAAGCCTCAGAACAGGATTCAAACAAATCAGATTGAATCACACAGAATAAAGCTGAGGAATGAAAACAGAACGGTTTGCAGAGCAATTAATCTCAGGCTTGGAACAGCTGGTTCCCCCAGCCTTTTTGGATCCCCTGGGCTCCAAAGCCCTATTGAGCCCACATCTCTCTGGCACTCCATGTGCTTATTAGAACCCATGACCCCACTACGCCCCAGTATCAAAACCTCTTCTGAAAACTGCTTCCAGGAAAAGACATTTGCATCATGACATAGCTCCCACCCATTTCCCCAAGTCCTACCTAGCACAGCTGTCGCCAAACTGCAGCAGAGCTTCAGCCCAAGAGAGCTGCAGGGAAGGACAATACAGTGTCTGCACAGAGTGCAAGAGATGTATTGTCCAAAGTTCAACATATAAAACAGTGAAATGAGCTTGCAGAGGGCTGAAAGCCTTTGAAGAGATACTACAGAGCCCTGGGAAATAGAAACTGCAGGTGTTAAACCTTCCTCCTGCCACTGCTCATAGACACCACTGAAGTCAGCAAGAAAAGATGTTTATTTTAGGTTTTTGGTCAAGTTCCATTCACAAGAAGCCAAAATAGTGATGCTAGACCCAGAGACATGTCATGTCCTGCAGAAACATGGCTTCCCAGCTGACACTGGTAGATACAGCCGGGCCACAGATATCTGTACTGAATCATAGATTCCTGTCATCCAACTGTAGATGAGGATAATGGGAAATACAACAGAAGAGATGGGGGAAACCATCTGCTCCTTGCGCTTGATTGCGCTGTGAAACTGTAGGCTCTGTTTGGAATAAAACAGCACTTATTTCCAAGGCAACAAACTGCAGTGTCATAAACAACAGAGGACCAGGAGATGCCTGCAGGTTGGAAGCTGAGAGAAAGAATGTCCTTCACAGAGGCACAGGCAGACAGAGCAAAGACAAGGCAGGCCCTCAAGCTCCTGGAAAGGGTATTGATTTTGCCAGTGTCACTGTTCAAGACCTTTTCCTTGCTCCTCTCACATACAGAAGCACTCTTGTGTAAGGATCCCTAGCCAAAATGACCCCATGGCCCAGCTAGGTATTGTCACAGCCACAGAGGGACAAAGCTCCTTCCAGCCTTGTGGGTGTATTTACCTACAATCTGTCTGAAGGAACAGCCACAACCACTCTGTGGCTGGGGAAACCATAGGCAAAGGAAAACACCTATATAAAGGCCCTTCTACTCATGCACCTTCAACTTCTATCCAGCAAAGTCTTATAGCCCAGAAGAGCCACAATGGCCACAGAAAAGCCACACTAATTTCACTCGGCCCTATCCATTAGCAACAAATGGGCCAATTCACCTATGACCGCGTGGAGCTATAGAGACTGGGCACATGTGAGGTGGGCAAATGTTTCTCTGGCAGCCTCCTGATACCCCCACTGAGGCCGCCAGGCCATAGTCTTGAACACAACACTGCCTTAAGCTTTGTCATTTACCCTGGGCATCCGTAGCAATATCATTCACCAGGGCTGAAGTCATCAGCTCCTCCCTAGGGGTAGCTGTCTCTTAGATGGGCCTCCCAAAGCTCAGATATTTTGACTGATGTTTTTGAAAAGAAAACGAGCAGTAGGCTGGCAGCTGTCTGAAACCCACCCCCAGCACCAAGGGTGTGAGAGCTCCAGATGTTAGCTATATGACTGGAGGCCCACTGACAGCTCACGCACCTGATCCTGCTCAGGGAACTACTCCATCACCCCAGTGCCTGCACCTGAGGGAGTGGTATCATTACTAGGGTTAGTTGCAGAGCGCTTTTGGTGTGTAGTTTCTAGAGCTATAAGCAGCTGTGGCTGAATTGCAGCAGAGAAGGAGCTGGGATAAGACACTGTATTCTACTATGCCGCATGTGATCAGTGTTCAGACTCAAGTGGGGGATCGTAAAGCTGGCTCTAAGGGCTTGACACTAAGAAGAAAGGGCTGGAAAACTACTGGCTAAGACCAGACAGGCATAAGATACCAGGGGAACACATTACATTGGCATGACTTGCTGTAGGACTGTCCTGCACTTTCCTGTCATCTCCCTCTCCAATGTGGCTACCTTTATGGAGTGCAGCCCCTAGGCTAGCATAGAAGGCAAAGTGCAGTTGGACCTGAGGGATACAAAGGTTCATGAAAACTGGAGGAATAACACTGCAGCAGAAAGTGAAGTCTTCTTTAGGGAAGGAATGAGACTGAGTGGGATGAATGGGAGTGACAGGCATAAGAGATGCTGGTTTAGGTAAGTCACTGAGTACTAGAGAGATAAGGCCCTACAGAAGAGCAAGACCAATTCAGGAGAAAGATAAAGAGGAGGGGAGCTGGGTTGTCTGTCAGGGACAGAGTATGTTCTCTGAGAGGCAGATGGAGCAGAGAGATAAGCATGCTGAACTTCATGGGGCTGAGATGAAGGGTGCGAAGAAGAGAAGGGAAGTTAGTGCGTAAAGACAGAGAAGCCAAAGCAGGAAGAGGAAATAGGAGTGGGGCTCCAATAACAGACGGTAGAAGCGGTAATCACAGGAAATAGGAGCCACAGGGATTTTGACAGCTTATGTGTCTGTTTAAAGTGCATGAAGACTTAGGATCCAAAAGACTTAAGCACATTGGTCTCTGTATATCCATCTGCAGAATGTGGCTGCCCTAAATGCCAGGGGGCTCGAGGATCGGTGTGCATCTTTCCTATAGTGCCCTGCCACAGTTCCTGAGACGCTCATGTTGTGTCCTCCGAGCACTCCTGGGACTCTCATCCCTAGCATACAGCAAAGGGGCTTGCACGGTGGGACCAGACAAGTTCCTCTCCTATAAGGCAAAGGGCAGGACACTCAATGCAAAGCCAAAGAAAGCCATTCTGGGTAAAGGGCAGGAAGAGAAGTAATAACAGGGTAAGGAAGCTGGCCTGGGAGGGTTTTAAAGACTTGCAAGTGAGAAGAGGTTCACATGTACGAGCGAGCATGGGAGGAATTCCAGGAAGTGTCAGAGCGAGACGGAGCAGGGTAAGGGGCAAAGGCTCCTCTGCTGGCCTGCTGAGGCTGTAAAAGCAAACAGAAGAAACCAGAGAAACCGGAGGATGAGAGGAAAGTGCAGAGCTTGCTACTGCCCATGGAGAAGGGAAGGCAGCTAGCCAGGGAGAAGGTGCAATTGCTCGCTGGCAACTTTATTGAAGGCTTCTCTGAAAAAGTCATTAGTAGCCGAGTCGCAGAATGAGAACAGTTAATGAATTACAAGAGAGATCCCAGGGCAGAATCAGGATGGGGCAAGCCAAAGGTCCCACTCTATGAGTTTTCAATGGGGCACGCTACAACTCCCTGGTGGGTTTGACAGTGGAACAAGGGGCAGAGGAGAGAAGCAGAATGCCATCCCTCGAGACACTTCAGCGATCTGCCTGCTGTGGAGTTAACGGACTGCCAGTAGGGCCTGCGTGAGCCAACACTGTTGTACAAGCTGGACTGGACATTCCAGGAACTGAGAAAAACCACAAGCCTTTGTGACGTGGACAAAACGTGTGTGGAGCGGACTAGTGCATACAAATGTCTTGGCTCACTCCAGTTGATTGGCATCAACCAATTCCCCAAAAGTCCGGGGCAGATACACCCCACGTGAGACTGGGTTCTCCACTGCCAAAGATACATGAGGAATCATGAAATCAATTTTAGCCGAAGTCAGCAAAAAGGACTAATTGGCCCCTTATGGGTTCTTGCCCTGAGAAATGTGGTACCTCCATTTTAGTAATCCACGTTTATAGAAATCCACAGATTTCTGCCTTTCTTTTCCCTGCTTCATCCTTCTGTACAAACATCTTCATTCATGCACCCTCTGACTCCATCAAGGCTTCCTATTAACACACTTAAAAAAAGGAAATCTTCCTTTTGTGCAATCAGCCCTGTGTCACTGCTGGGTTGGATTTGATTCCAGCAGTCCCAAGGAAATCCAGCCTCGGATGTGGCTAAATGCTGCACAGTTGGGTAACACAGCACACAGAGTCTCAGCACCACTAATGAGCCAATATACAGCATACCCTCGGGTGCACGAGGGGTTAACTCCACCAAGAAAATGCTTCTGCCGCTAAAACCAAAATGGCTCTTTTTCTTCTCCTCTTTTTTTTTTTTTTTGTTGAGGAGTTCATGAAAAGGGGAAAAAAGCTGCTATTTGTTTTGCCCCTGCTGGAGCCATGAAGGGAGCTCTGCAGAGTGGACAGTACAGTCACTGTGGTATCGCAGCAGTGAGGGAGCTGAACCAGGAGCTGTGAGGTGAAGGTCCCTGTTTAACAGCTTTCCGTTTGTTTACCGAAAAAATATTGTTCCATCATAAAAATTCCCAAAATAGTTTGCGTCTTGACAGACTGACTGGCAGCTGCCCAGCTCTGCAGGATCCTGCTAAATGAAAGGAAATAAAAAGAGCTAATCTGGTACCCAGGGCCCAGCGCTGGCAGCTTGGGAATCTGCAGAGTCTCAGGGTTCAGCTGCCGCACTAGCTGTGGGCTGGGGTGGAGAGCTCTCAGATTGAGGAGCCGGGCTTACTGGTGGCACATGCTTTTCCATGCGTGCTGGGCAGGCTGATGAGGAAGGCAGCCCTCTCCTTGCCATGGGTAACCAGCTTCTGCTTTATTTTTATACCAAGTTTTGTTCCCCTCCACACAGCTCTGTAAAGCTTTACCTTGATGAGACAGGCTGCCCTACACTAGCTGCTGCATCTCTCCAAGGCCTTCACTTATGGAGAGCTGTAAACACATATTTTAGAGAAACTGTTCATACAGGCATTGCTCTGAACTAGTGTGAGCCCTGGCCAGGTAACATGTTGCTTGTTGTTGAGCAGGTCTTGCCATGTCAATCCACTATCACTGCAGATCACAACGATGGTGATCTTACTACGTGTAAAGGGGAAAGTATCAAGCACCACATGGCACCAAAGTCAGTTGTTCTTTCTGGGAAGAGCAAAAGGCCACTGTGAAGTCCTGCAGCCCCGACACAGCGACCAGGGGACCATGCACACTGTGACTCACAGTGCAAAGAATCAGCAAACCCAGATTAGGTCATGCAGAAATAGCAGCCTTTGTGGAAAGAACCTATCCTCGCCAAATCGCACATGTCTTCCCAGCTGCAGAGTTAACTTATCCATGCCCTTCATGGCTTTCAGGGCAGGTCTGCTTTAGGGAGGGACAGGGGGAAATTTGCACTCCAGATTACTGCCAGCATTAGTCTCATAGGACTCTCCATTCATCTTTTGGACATTTTAGCACTGGACTTCAACAGCAGGACATGGCTGGCTCTAGCCACGGAGCCGAGGAAGGTAAAGGGATGACCATGCCCCCAGTGCTTGCTCCTGTCAGAGTCCTGCAAAGCCAGGCTGGTTGGCACTGTAGGAAGGGAAGGGTCAGGGTCTGTGGGGCAATGGTTACTGTGGGGAGATGGTGGTTCCTCTTCCTGTGGCAGCATTAGCTTGCTCTCTTGCTGGGGAGATTTCTGAGCAGCATCACACAAGCTCAGCAACCACAAGCGAGAGCTATTTCAGTACACATCAGTTCAGGGTTACCCATGCTTGCTTAGTTTAGGTACCCTGTCACTAAAGAGAGGTTCACTGCAGCACACACGGGCCTGCTGGTGATGGGGCAGCTGGTCAGCTCTCAGCCAGGCTGTCCAGAAGCAGGAAAAAAGTGACAGGTGACATTGCTAGAGGAGTTCCAGTAACCTTTTTTACTGCATGTGGTGTGCATGCTGCTGTTGGAGCTCCCTTCACCGATCTGAAGCAACTGGAAAAGAAGCTGACTTTCAATTTTCCACTGCAGGTACATTGCCATTGCAGGCTGGCCCTATCCCATGTTGGCCCAGTCTTCCTGGCACTTGTGGTACACGATCCCTTTCCACGCACTGAGCTGGCTCTGGGTGAGCTATGTGGGTTCTTATGATGGAAAGCTGGCCCAAGGGCACTTGGTACTGCTTCTGTCCTTTCAGTCTCAGGGACACTGAAAGATGAACTGTTCACAGCATGAGGAAGAGGAAGACAGTCTGTAGCTGAGGAAGGGCTATGGAGGAGGAGGAGGTACAGCATGCATACCAGCACAAATTGGAAGCATTGTTGAACCTCCTGTAAGAAGTACGCTAAGTTTACAGCCAGCTGACCTCATGTGCCTGTGCCAGGCCAGGCTGTGCTGGCTTGAGCCTGGGAGAGCAGGAAGCCCCTGCCCAGAGCTTCCCAGCTGGATCTCCTGCACCCTGCCAAGCAAGGGTGCTGTGCTCCTCCTGCCCAGGCTGGAGGGAAAAGCAATGCCTGCCACCCCATCCAACCCTGCACCCACCCTTCACCCTTTCTCCTCTGTCCCTGGCACCCCCAGGCTCTGCACAGGAGTTTAACAAGTGCCTGGCAGGGACATGCTGGGGTCTGGTTGCTGAATGAGGGTAACAGGATTGTGGGGAAGAAAAAGTGTTTCTGATTTAATAACTCTGGGATAACTATGGGTGATGGCCTTGCTACTCTGTTGAAATGCCTGTTTCTTCTAGTTTATTTTCATTTTGTGTGTCCTTTCCTAAAGACTATGAGAAGACTCCTTGTGTGACTGTGGCTGCACTCCCACAAACCCGTTCCAGGATAAAAAGCAACTTCAACCACCAGCCCCTTTTCTTGTCTTTCTTCCTCATGTTTGTCTGCCTCACATTTATGGGGTCAAGTGCCATTTGGCCTGGCATTTCCGTGGCTTGGGGTTCCTGTAAGGCAGGGTGGGAACTCCTCTTCTTCAGTCCTCACAGATTGCAGGGGCGGGGTGAGGGGGGCAGAGGCCAATCCCTGTGGTTGGCATCCAGCTGCTCTTGTCCAGGACCTCACAAGGCAGCTGCCACCTCCATCCTGCCTGTGCTGCGCTCCCAGGCCCTGAGTCACTCATTTCCTCTTTCACTGGTTGGGCAGGTGATGCACAGGACTGGCTCAGTTCTCCCAGCACCCTCTCAGTCATATTTTCCCTCTTATCTTATGACTATCATTTAGGAGATAATCATCAACAGACCAAATGGGCAAGGGCACAAGGGAACAGTGTTCCCCTCTCACATTTTAACCCTCTAGAGCTGGTACTACAGCCCATGCCAAACAAGACCAAAGTTTCAGGTTTGCAAAGAAGACAGAATGCTGCCAGTTTGCTCCTGTGTTATTGAATTAAATCGAGGACTCATCGCTCAGCAAGCCAAAGCTCCAAAACACTAAAAAGCCCTTGCCTTAACCCCATCTTTCTCACTGCTGTGTAAATAGGAAATTGCTCCTAGTGTCCTTCTAAGAAATTAGCTGCAGAGTAACCCTTGGGCTCAGCCCTGCCTTCCTCCTGGCTGAAGCAAAGCCTGTAATTTGGGTGTCTGGTGCTCACTTGGGCTCATAGACCCAACTACTCCTCTCACCTACAGCCCTGGTCTCCCTTCAACCGTGGCATCTAGGTCTTGGCCATACCCCAGAGGACCTGCTTTTTACATACTCCTGGAACCAATTCCCCATTCAAGTCCCTCGGCTGGGATCACAGCACACACACATGTATTTGCCTTTCTGCATTCTTTTCTGGGAGATCTTTCCTCTCCAAACACTCTCTTTTACCAACACATGGATAAAGCCAGCACCTATCACCAGAGGAAGGAGAGAAGAGCATCTTCCAGCATGGGAGTGAAAAAAAGCTGTGCAAGGGATTCTGGGATCCCACGACCAGCAAATAAAGCATAAACTATCATTGCTGTACTACACCCCTTCTCCTTCAAATGAAAAGACTCAGAGAAGGGGCCCAAGAATCAAAATTACCTCTTCTCCAAAGTGTTCAGTGAAACAAAGCCTAAATCCAGGCCTTACGGCTCATGGAAGTCATCAGAACTCACAGGTTCTCCCCACCAGCATCAGGAACCCACCAAGTCCTGCCCTGCTCATCCCCCTGGCTTATGCACTTGGTTGTTATTGGAGAACTCTAGCGCTTTATCAAGCCTCATTTTGCATTATTTGTTATCATTACATGGCAAGTAATCAGATCTGTTATTACTTATTGCTGTTCCCATCTTGCCAGATACAGGACTCCCACCCCCTCCCCAGGGAGGCACAGTCCACTTCTAGGAAGTACTTTCCTGCTGCTCAGTCTAAATTTTCTCCTTTGTTAATGTAACCCCCATCTTCTTGCAGATGTTTGGAGACAATAATCCTTTCCCCACCTTAGTCATCATTTGGCTAGACTGGTCAGCACTACGTTCAATGTATCTCCCTAGTTTGTTAACAGCTCCCACTACCCCCAATTCAGATTACGATATCCAGTGAACTGTCTGGAGAAAGACTCTCACCCTCCTCCTCTCAGAGGAAAATCACAACAGCTTTTCTTGCAGTAATAATGCAATGCAAACCCTGTGCCTAACTTGCTCCCCACCCCTCTCCTCTGGGCTGCATTCCAAAAAGCAGTGAAAGATACTGGAAAATCAATTCCATCTCTTGAGCCTTCTGTTTTCCTAAGGGCAGCGCCATGCTTGCTACCAAGCCAGCGCTCACAAGCATAACCAAACCATCACAGTCCTTTTCTCCCTCATTCTTTCAGACAGACTCTGCAAACACGTGTCTTTGCTGAAAGAGGTGAGTCCAGGACATGAAGTTTTATGAAAGCTATATGGAAGGATCGTTATCTGCTTCCCCTTCCCCAAATTGCCTGTGAAGTTGGCTCTTTTGCAAGCATGAGAATGGGAGCTCCATACTGAGATTATGTATCACAGACAGCAGGAGAAGACCTGCCTGTGCTCCTGAGTGCCTAGGAAGAGAGAAAACCGGACTCTGTGCATTGGCAATGAACTAAAAGAGAAAGCTCTCCCTGTCAGAGCAGCTTAACAGGCTCCGCTTTCACTTGTTCTCAGTACGATACGCCAGCCCTGTCAATCTGCAGGTCTTGCTGCATGAAGCTCTGGGGGGAAATATTTCACACACATGTTCTCCACATTTTGGTTTGAGAAAAATCATGAAGATTATTGCCTAGTTCAAGCAGTCACTGGTTGACATCATTCTTCACACTCCTTGTGCAGCGCAGGGTATTGCTCACTTAATTCAGTTAACTGGCTCCAACTTTGAGCCTCTCCTTCTCTTCCCCCTCCCCCCCCCCCCCGATGAGCCTGTGACAGTGGGTAGACCATGTTAAAAGCGCAGAGCTGAGAACAACTAAGCAATCTCTGCCCCCACCAGTCACTTCCCACCTCCAGAAAAGAGATACTTTTTTGAGCAGAGGGGCTGTGCTGTGCTGTGCTGTGCTGGCCACAGCCACAAAGAATGAAGAAGGTCTTGCAGCTAAGCATGCCTTTGGTGCAGGACGTGGAACAGGCGCGGACAGGAGTTAGCAGCCATGCAGGGCAGTAAGGGGGGTACAGAGGGCTGCAGAGAGAGAGCAGCCAAAAAGGAGAACCAGCATGGGAGAGCTCTTGCAGAACTTAAGCCCTTTGTGGATGCTCTGTGCCAGCACTGAAAGCACCATTGCTTGTTTCTCTCTTCTGGAAGGAGATTAAGTAAAACTGCAGGATGGTACGCAGAGTTGTGTCCCTGCAGGGAGCTAGTGCAGAAGAGCCACTGCTCTCGTGCTCTCTGCCCTCAGTTTTCTGTGCTGCTTGTGCTGGAGAGATGGCAGCAGCAAGGAGAAGAAAAAAGAGGGAAAAAATGCCTCTTTTGATGCCTGGCTTTGAGTGAAAGCCATTTTCAAGCAGAGTGGTGGGGATGGGAAGAGGGAGCATTAATTTCTCTCCTTTACAGGATCTGGAAAGGACTTGTGAACATTTCCTTTCCTGCATTCTGCTGTTAACAGTTCTGCAGGGTGATATCATCGGGGCCTTTTCCAAACTCAGACCGTCTCAGACATTACAACACCAGGTTTTGGCTGCCTGTGCATATCACCAGCTACACCCACTCCAGCTCCCTCCCTGCAACACCCCTGGAGGGATTAGCGAACCTCCCACTGCCAGACTCACCAGACCTCTGTCAGCATCTCAGCAGCCACGAACCCCCCGTGACCTCATCCCTGGACACAGTACCTGCACCTACTCCACTGCTCTCAAAAGCAGCTCAGCTAAAAATAGACCCTAGCTGCTCCAAAAAGTCTTAACGCTCTGAGCCCCACTGTGTTTTAGGCCAAGAAGGCAAGAGGCTCAGGATGCCAGGCACCAGGATTCCAAAGGGTGTGTCTGGAAGTGGAGAGATGAAGGAGGGGAATGGGTTCCTCTGAAGAACTTCTCCAAACAGGCCATGGTCAATGTATGGTCTATTTCCCTGATGCTGTATAGCAAGTACTGGGGAAACTAACAGTCCCTAGTGAAAGCTGCTCTTGGTGAAGTTGCTTACAATCTTGAGAAAGGACAGCTGCTCTCTCTAGTCCCCGGCAGTTATGTGCTCACGTTCTGCATTCCAGTAAGTTCATCTCTGTTGCACAGATCTTGCTAGCTGCAGCAGAGATTTGTAGCGCTCCGCTCTGGACAGCAGGAGCTCACATCTAAGCTAGTGCTGTGCCAGTGTAAAGAGGAAACTTCTCCACTGACATCAATGAAATTACTCCAGAGTGTCAAGTTAGGCCAAGTGAGAGCAGAATCAGGCTACTTTGATATGCTGGAGATTTGCAACCACAGATTTGCCTACCCATACAACAGACAAAAACAACATAGCAGCAAGAGGTTTTAGTTTTAATTTGTCCAAGAATCACAAAGAAGCAGCAATTTAAAAGTTCCTGAGCTGGGTTCCTCAAAATAGTGAGAGTTTCATATAGCTCTGGGTGGTGTGTTAGCAATGCACTAAGACCTTCTTCTGTAGAGAGCAAAAGTGCCAAAGGCAAAAGAAAAATAAACAGCCAAACGCCTGGGCTGTTCCACTGGCCAGCCCAGCTGTCAGATTTGCGGCTAATAATTCCAATGCTTTGACCTGCTTCCCTGCCTGCAATCATGTCCAGGAAGGTGCGAGGAGCCTCTGGAGATGCAGATAGCATGTGCTCAGAGCGTGTGATGATCCCCCAGCGGGCTGTCATGACAGACTGGCTGAGTTCTCCTCTACAGACATGCTCTGTCAGTATAAAACCTCCTAGGACTGTCAGCTTGCTCCCAGCAGCCTCATCCACTCCCCCTTGTGCTTAAGGACCACAGAACTGCAAGGCTTTCCTCTGTTTACTGTAAGGAGATGTTGCCTGGATGCTTCTTGGATGGAAACTCTCTGCTACTTTGCTCTCTAGCAACCTTGGTCAAGGTTCCCCAGAGCTTTCTCCAGCCCACCAGATAGTTCAGTTGCTCCAAAACAGGACTGGTTTGGTGCAAGTCCAGTATTTGATCCAATGGCTCAGCTACATTCCTGCTAGGATACTGCCCTCAGTATCACCACTCAGCCTGTTTAGCAAGCAGTCCACTGATGAGAAAGACAAAGCACATGCCAGTGGTTACTGGTTTCACCAAAGCAAACTAACCACAAAGGTCCAGAGCTGGCAGCCTTTAGTCAGGAAGAGATCTGCTCCCAAGGCTCTGCTATGCCACTGCTCTGGCAGCTTTCCGCTGCTATTGTTTCCCCTCTCTCTCTTGAGACATTTACTTTGGTACTGACAGGCATATTGCAAGGACCTGTCTCTCCTTTCCTTTCTCCCTTTGACATCACTTTCATTTCTCTCTCTCCGCACTCTGTGTAGGCCAGAGAGCCTATTTCCCTGCAGTGATTAATTCCTTTTGGCCCTTTAGAGCACTGACAACCCCGAAAAGATTTTCTGTCACAGCCGATTTTTGTCCCTTCTTTGATTCATTGCATCACATAAAGTGGCTACAAGCACTTCCCCTTGGGAACCTGGATAAAAAACAGCCTGGGTCCTTATGGATGGCACTTAGAGAAGGAGATGGTGGGTAGGGATAAGGAAGTTACTTGACACCAGTATACAGCACTGGTAAAAGCATCGGTAAAAGCACTGGTAAAGGCACAACTTTTCTGCTTTAGAAAGGGATGCTGACCGGTGGGGAAGGATGGGGAAGAAACACCAGTGGCTGAGAGCTGCAGTATTTGCTCTGTAGTGAGCTCAATCTGTTTCACCTCTTGAATAGAAGAAAATGCCTTTATCCCTCTGTAATCCTGTGGAGTAAACATGGGACACTCGGAAAGTTTTTAATCTCCTGAAGAAAGGAAGAACAGGAACCACAGCCGGATGCCGTAACCAGGCAATTTCAGATTAGAAATAAAATACTGTTTTGTAGAGTGTGGCTGATTAGCCAGGGGAAGTGGCAGATTCCCTGTCTCCATTCAGTTCTGCACTGAGACAGGTTAACTTTCCAAAAGCACTACTGGCAAGCACGTATTATTGCGTGTGGGACAGTGGTAAACACGTAAAATGAGGAGCCAGTCTTATACAAGAAGTGAGGCTGGATGATTACCTGTCAAACCCTGGGAGTCTGCGAATTACCCGAGCTCTCGTTTTGCCTGTGGCATTTCTGTAAACCTGCCGTAGTTTTTTGGTGCTGGTACAGTGCTGGCACGTGTCCTGGGAGCACTCCTTCTCCAAACTGTTCATCGTTCCAGGTCTGCTGACGACTGAATTTGCTCCCCTGCCTCTGGCAAGAAAGTTCCAGTTTTCCTCATATAACCTTGCACAAGCAGGAGGCACGGTGACCAGAGGGAGCTGGCTGCACTCTCGAGTCACAGGCAAAGGCCATGTGCTCTGATTCAAACAGAGTGGAGGACAGCTGGTCAAGGTGACTCCAGAATCACAGAGCGTGTGGATGACCCTGCAAGCCAGTCTAGATGGGAAGTGCTGCAGCGTGGCATAGATGAAAGAGGACTACCTAGGGCATGCAGTTTGTCCTGAGGATGCACTGGCATCAGCTGTATAGCAGGAGATCGCCTTACAAAACAAAGCTACAGCCCTCCCGGAGTTATGTGGTAAAATACATCATACAGCAAAAATCATGGCTCCTGCTTGGGTGTGAGGCTGTTTGTGCCACAAAACCTAAGGCTGTGGTCCCATGAACTTCATGAACTTTCTGCAAGGGCAATACCCACAGACAAGTTTTTCTGCCAGCAGAACTGGGAGCAACCTGCCAAGAACCAACAATGGCCCTCAGTGGCACAGCCCCTCCACCTCCCACCTTTTCATTTTGTTCCCTACAGAGAACTAGAGTTGGCAAAAGCAGCCCCATGGTGGCGTTCAAGTCCACATACCTCTACCTAAACACCAAGATCAGTCCCCGTGATCTGCCATGGCCAAACTGCTCCAAAGCATTCCCTAGCACATGGGATTAGAAAGGCTGAATCCACCGTTCATGCTCACCTACCAGCAGATAGAGGCTCTAGCCACTTTCTGTTGACTAGCTCAGTTTTGGGAGCAGGCAGATACGGTTGAAAAGAGGTAACAGGCAGAAAGTGCAGAGCTTTGTGACTCAGTGCACCTTCTAGCCAGTTCACAGAGATCCAGGCTGGTGCTCAAAGCAAACTACCCGACAGCAAAAACAGTATCACCCTTTGCCCTCTTGTCTGGGCAGCTCCACCTGCCATGCAGCACCACCCCAGGCTTTGTGACCCCACACACCTGAGGCAAGAAGACAGCAAAAACAGATCAGGCACCCAGAAGGTTCCAAGAAAAGAAGCTGTGCCACCCTGGGAACTTGCCTGAAAACGGTGGCTGCATCTAACTCCCAGAAGGTCCATCATGATGGAGGCAGTGTTTTCAAGCCTGGCTACAGAGGAACTTAGGACGCAGCCAACCATGCGAGCCTCACACTCAATGCATGAAGCTACAGAGGTATATCTAAGCCTCGGCTCATAAGCACAGACTCTCTAGATTTCTTTCCAGAATCAAAAGGCACAGCCCAGCACAGACAAGAATCCTGGAACAGAAAAATACAACTGGTGAGCCATATTCCACGTTTGTGTCCTTTGCCCTGTAAGCCTCTCCCGCACTGCATTAATCCTGGCTTCCCCCTCACACCTTTTCCCATATTCTTTATGAAACTTCTACCAGGCAAGAGACGTCACTTGCTGTGACTAGTCCAGATATATGCTTATGCTGGCTGTCATATGCTGTTATGCTGGCTGTGTGCACCCTGTGTAACCAGCCATCGGCTGCCACATAGGGTCCATACCAGCTGCACTCTCCATGCCTCTCCTGGGGCAAGGTATTGAGGTGGGCCTGTTTCTCTATCCACCTGTTAAGCATCACTTGTAGAAATGTAACAACTTGGAAGTTTCTACTCTTCTCTCAAGTTTGATTGAAACTGTCCAGCATGTTCAAAAGTTACTAGAAGGGCCCCATGGTAAACAGCACAATTACGTAGGCTTTGTCACCTTAGGAAACTAGCCAGAAGCAACTGAGAGGCCCATACACTACATCCACAGCCCTGTAGGCACCTTGCTGCAATAGGACATGGCGAGGAGACACCTTCATATGCGTTGAGCGAAGGCAGCTGCTTGCCAGCAGTGCTGCGCTGCGTTTCCAGCTCACCTGCAAATTGTAACTCTGATGAGAAATAAACTGCTTATTAAGCAGTGAGTCCCAGATTTGTCTGGTTTTGCCGATGGTGGCTGTCGGTCCTTGCCGAGATGATTCATAGCTTGACACTATTTTCTGTGCTCCCCGTCTGTCTCCAGCCAGAGCGGCCGGTATCCTTGGCACTCAGCCAAGGTGCAGGGTGAATGTCTCTCACTTGTTTATAGCAGGGTTGGGGGATGTTTAAATGAGCGTGGTGATGGGAATCTTGGGAATTTCACAGCATACACAACTGCAGCTACAATCCTCCTGCAGCTGACAAGCTCCATGCAGGGCAGAGTATAGGAAATTCTTTATCTAAGGATAAATCCATTGACTAACTGCTTTTGGAAATGAAGGCACTCCCAGAGATCACACTTGCTGCAAAGCAAATCCAAAAATCGTAATCATTCACCGCCTGATATCTTAAAGGCAGGAATCCAAAGCAAGAGGAAAAACTGTGCATGCAGCTGCATGCCTACTTAACACATGCAGCTACCATGATTGCCTGCACAAAGAAACAGTTTGACACAAAAACAATAAAGAGTTTGCAGCACGGGCTCTGAGGCAAAAACCCTTAGGAAAAGCAGGTCCCTGTGGTACCATGCAGATTTGGGGGTGCTGGTGTCAGAGCACAATCCCAGTTTCAGAACAAAAATTCCCCAGTCCTTCTTTTACTAAGGAAGCACTACGGATTACTAAAGCTGAAAGAATTTGTTTAAATCCATGCTGTCTTTCACTGTGAATGTTTACTTTTTTTCAGCGCTTCATTCAGCTCAGACAGTGATGGCAAGCTAGTTAGTTTCACATTTATCCACAGTTTTAAGCCCATCTCCTTTGCAGGATTTCACGGCTGCAATGCCAAGGTTGCAAGCATGGAAAGCAAAGGTGCATTGGTTTTTTGGAATAAAGTCTTCCCTTGATCTTTATTTTTGATCATCTAAGTCTGATATTATATAAAGCCTAAACTGGAGGGCCAAAGCTGGCCTGATCATGTTTCCTTCAAAAAAAAGTACAACTACATGCTTAGCTGAAACCTTGTAAGCAGCGAAGCTCTTTCTCAGATGGAATAGACTGTGATGTTTTCCAAAATTATCTTTAATGCTTTATTTCCCAAAGCCCAATGGTGTACTTGATGCTTGGAAGAGCACCAAACACCAGGACACAACAACACCGATCCTATCTATGGTTCCAGTTCAAGATAATGGACATATTCACAGTCCCTGAAGTCCTAGCTACTAATGATCCTGTTCTACTAAAAGCATTCTGACTCCTTAAGGGATACTCTCAAACACAGAAGTTTGGGAAAAACCTACACAAACCAATCACTTGCGCACTGGAGAGCCTGAAGCTCCTATTTTCATGGGAGTCCTCCTGACAGCGCAGCTAAGAACTGACTTTGGGGGTGCACACCAAATTTGGCCCTGACAAGAAGAGGGTGAGTAGCACAGACTTAGAGGAGGCCAATGTCCTAAAGTATTACACCTGAGCACCACTCCAGCAGGCAAAGGTGGTCACTATTTCTGCATCAAAGGGAACTAGGACAACACAAGCAACAGCAGCAAATAGTGAGAGCACTGAGCTGAACTTTTGCTTTTATTCTCCCTCACCCTATACCCAAAATTGCCTCAGCCCTCTAAAAGACACTGTGACTGTCTTTGTAATTGTCATCATTTATAGTAAATGCCTTTATGAAAGCTAGGACCACACAGGCAGCAAAAAAACAGCTTTTTGTGTTCTTAAACCTCCCAGGTGTTCTTCTGCATGCAAATATCTGAAAGAGGCTGGACTGTTCCTTTCCTGGGGATGTAGCACCAGGCACAGCTGGCCCAGACCCATCACTGGCCATGAGTGCCCAGCACAGCAGCAACTAACACCGGGCAGAATCTAGAATCTGAAGGGCGGAAGCTGGGAGCAGGCTGGAGCAGCACACTCAAGCTCTGCTTTGTGTGTTCCCCACATAAGTATCACCACCACCACCACCACTGGCAGGAGCAGTGGCCGCAGCAGCCCGGGTGCTGAGCCCTGTGTCACTTTCCAGTGGCTCATGTTCATCTCGCCAGGAACGTACTGTTGCTTGGGAAAGCTCCGGAGCAGAGCTGTGACCACAGTCCAGATATCACATGGCACTTCACCATTACTGTTCATCATCAGCCCTCAAAGTGCTGAACTGAACCAGGTTTAATCCAAGTAATTCCACAGGAAAATAATGTTCTCGGCTACCTGCTCCTCCCTGGACCCACCCTAAGTCAGTTTATTTCCCATAAAAACCCATGTCACACCTCCCCTGCCCTCCTACAACTAACCTGCACCAAATCCATTCTCTCTTCCCTCTGTTTCCTTTCCCATTCCGCTCCAGCTCCCATGTCTACTCACCAGTAACCTTTACTGATGGGCAGTTCTGTAACCCATCAGAGCCAACTTTTTGAAGAATAAAAGTCATGTACAGCTGTATCAAGTGACCAAAGAACCTACATTGCACACACGCAAAATCCAGGGAGTCAGCAATCGCTGGTCTCATCACACGTCATGAGAGCTGGCCTGTGCATGGGCAACAGCCACCTGCCTGCATGTCCCAGACAGCAGCAGGCTGGAGGCTGCTACAGCTACGGCTTCACTGCACCACCTGGCACTGCAGCTCCGGCTAAGTTATTCTGCTCAACAGATTACTCACAACAGCAGTAAGGTTGACAGGTCTTCTTATTAACCAGCAGCAGAGCATTAGGGTGAAGGGCTGCACAGGGAGACTGGTCTGGGTAAATTTGTAAGAGTTGAGAGCAGAGATAAGTTGGTCAGAAAGTCTAACCTGAGCGTCATAGCACTGAGAATCTGCTGAAGCTCTACAAAAAAGACTCCTGCTCATTTGCCTGAAAACCCCTAAATCTTCCCCTTCTGCTGAAGGCTAAAATAAAGAAGAACAAGAAAGTGGGTTCCCTACAGCAGACAGTAAGAGACAAAATTCCCCCAGAAAAAGAGCGGCATTTTCCACACTGGTGGCTGTCTCATCATGGAAAGATGTCTGAGACTTTTCATTAGTCATTGCCTTTAACCTGCATCCTCAAACATGTCCTCAAAGCAGCAGAGACCAAAAATATAATGAGGTTTCAGAGGAACTTCTATATCGTCTCATAAATGTGGAAATAACTGGAGTGACAGTTTAGATGCCAGGCAACTAAATTTCTGTATATCTTTTATGGGCCAAATTCTGACCTCTTCTCTAGTGCTTGGACCACCTTTTTCATCTGCAAACACCTCCTCCAGAATAGGGGCCAGGTCTAGAACTGGACCCCTGAGAAAGCCCAGAAGTCATTTTTCAAAACAGCAGCTTTACTAGTTAAGTCCAAATCCTGCAAATCATCCTGTCAGCGCCCACTGGAGCTTCTCTCACAAGTTTGGAACTGCCCAGGTTAAGAAGCCCACATGCTGAAAGCTAGGTTGGATGTTGAATGCCCAAGTCCTGCCAACTGTCTCCCAAAAGGGGTCTGCAAGTCTTAACTGGCAGGGACAGGAGAGACCACTGGGAGGAGCCAGAAGAATGGAGAAAGCAGGAGGGATGCAGGAAGGTACTGCAAGACCTAAAACATTTCTTTCCCATCTCTGACTGGGATTTTATTAAAATGTTAAGAACCAGCAAAGTACAGGACAGATATTCCCGTTCCAAATCTGTCCCTAACCAGCACATACAGTATCAATATGTACATGAACTAATAAAAAAAAATAAAAGTAGTATTGAAAAAGGCTTAGTATCCTTTCTGAACTGCAACAAATGGCAAAAACATAATGCCAGGGTCTGCAGAGCTCCCTGGGATTCTGTTGTTCTCATCTGTCATGGACTCATCTCTTTAAAATCAAGTAATAAAACTGGACATGTCCTTCCAGTTCTGAAGAAGGTTGCATGTGAGGGTGCTGCCATGGGAAGGGCTCTCCAGAGACAGCCAGGGCTATCAGAGCATTCAGAGATAGTGGAGTCTGAATGTCAATCCATCCCTTCTGTTCCAAACTTTCACACAAGATTGTTAATTACTCCATGGCCACGAGAAGTGCAAGCAAATAAGCCAAACCTTGCTCTTGGCAACACCCACAGACTCAGTGGGCAAGAGGTCAGTATGGTGAAGTCTGTTGGGAGACCCTGTCTACCAGTGTGGACATGGCTGGACTCAAGATAAACTTGGCAGAGGAGAAGTAAGTCCCTGCTTTCTACAGCAGGTTTATCCATCCATCCTGGCAGTTAATCCATGATCAGTCCCTGCATGGATGTCCCTCCTTGTGGCAGATATAAGTAGAATTTCTCTAGAGCTGAGCCAGGCTGCAGAGTCCACTAAGAGGGGCTGACAGAAGGCATCTGCCACCCCTTGTGTTTTTTGCCCAGATAACATGAGTGCAGTGAAGCAGGAGCAGCTGGCTTTGTTCACACAGGGAGCCACAGGCTAGTGTCACAGTGACTGTAAGGGCCTCTAACTACAGAAGTGCTAACATAAGCCTATGATAGATTGTCACCCAGAGTCTCCCTGAGCTATTACCCAGCGCTACCTGAAGTAGACTTAATCTGCCCCTGGTTTTAGGCCTGACAGAGGTGAGCTGCAATGGGGGAGTACAAGGAGAAAAACGTGGGAGGGATGCTGCCCTGTCCCCCCAGCATCCTGCTGACTGCTGGGGACCAGGCTCATACGGCTGCACCATCTACCGGTCACGTCTCGACACCGCGCCACTGAGGACTCATAGCGTTAGAAACTCCTACCTTCCTCACCACTAGCATCCCCAGAAGTCAGTGGTGCCACTTTTAACATTAAACTGAGCTAAAATGGGCACGGGGGGGGGGGGGGGTGTCTAATTTCAGACACCACAAGTGTAAACACAGAACAGGCAACAGAGCTGCTAAGACTGCTGATTTCCCATTCCCTCAGGTTAACCCTCTCCCTGTTCTTTCCTCCTGGGTCAGGAGCAGTTTTGCTGCTGCCTGGATTTCCCTTCTACAAAAGCAGCTCTCCACAGCCCCAGCTGTATCAAACCAAAGGCACTGCTGCTTTTCTCACAACTGCTGCAGGATCTAGCTTTTGTGACCAATCTTCATTGCAGGGTACTGCTGGAGCACAAAACCCACGTGACTTGCCTAACCACAAGGGCCAAAGCTCACTTACTGTGCAAACATCCTGCCATTGGACCGAGTGTGTCTATTCTGGTACAACAGCCTTCCTAAGCACAAAGACTACATACCCATTTAGGTACCTACAATGCCTTCAGTGCTCTGCAAACTGAAAACAGGACCGAGGAGCTTACAGAAGGAAAGAGAACTAACATATTCTTGAGAAGGCAAGGAAATGGTGATGAACCTTTTTCCCGGTGAGTTAACATCCAGTGCTTGATCAGCTCCAACTTTTTTGGGTAGCGGGGGCCCAGCACAGCTATACAGCACTCCACAGAGCTGACAAGCCACGGTCCCTGCAGGGCAACATACTGTGATACATATTTTACCAGTTTTAAAGCGAACAGTAGATCTGTCTTTTTCTTCACCCCCTTTCTCCCACAAGGCAGCACTTAATTCCCATATCCAGCTAACTGGAGAAAGTCAGTTATCTGGAAATGATTGGTTGTGGTTCCAGGCTATGGTAGATGGCACTTGCTTGTAATCCCTTCCCTCCCTTTCTCCAGTAATACTCCTCCTCCCTCCAGTTACCAGCACAAACACAGCAGTGCTTCCTTCTGCCCGCCCCTCTCTCCTGCCTCCAGGCTACTCCTTTGGAGAATTGGCTCCACAGCTGGCTTGTAAAATAATCCAGCTGTTCCTATGACAACGTGCTGGCAGCACGCAGAGATGACGCCAGCACACAGCGTTGGCCCACTCACTACCAACACCCAACTCTGTTTGTTTTGGTTTGGGATGCATTTGTTTTTCTATGCGGGCAGCTCTGCCGAGTACATTTCTGAAGGCCGGAGGGGCAGGAGGAGCCACAATCCCAGAGACGCCAGGAAAGTTGCTGGCTCTGTGATATACCCTATGTTTTTTGCCCCAGCTTCATCTGATGTGAGAATAAAACCCCTCCAGGAGTCTTGCAGCTGCACATAGTCTTTGCAAGACTTGATCCAGAGCCTGAGTTGAAAGGCATAGTGCAAGACTTTGCATGTAAGGTTTCCACAGGAAAAAAAAAAAAAGCCTTGAGCAGAATCAATAGGGGCTATATAGACTTTACTTGAACATCTTTCCTGTCAGCAAAAATATTCCAGTGCAGAGGGAAGCAAAGGAATTCTTGCTCCTCCTTGTGAAGCATCAGCCAAACACCTCACTGTTTGACAGCCTTGACAGAAGCTAGCTCATGTAGAGGGGGATTTGGACAGAGGCATTAGCACGAGCAAAAGGACCTTACTGGCAGGCTCAGTAAGCACTTCTCACTGCAGGCCCTGAGGAGCAAAGAGGAGCGGGATTCCCCAAAATGTACTGTGTTGCCTCCTTAGCCACACCCATCCTTCTAGTTGCCTCTATCCTGGCTCCTAATTGAGAAACAACCAAACTGCTTCAACAGACTTCAAAGTAAAAGGAGGTTCCCTCAGGTATTGTACCTATTAGACCTCCTAAGCAAAGCCTGTTCCTTCCGAGCCCCTGAGATCGCTCAGCAGACCATCTACGTCTCTGGGACTCCAGCGACAGGTTTCCCAAATGGAAAGGCAGGAATATGTTTGACAGCCCTCAGGGGAGGAATATCGTTTCCTTGGACTAATACCCTTCACTCACAAGGACAGTCAGCACACCACAATGCCACTGCTCTTAGCAGGAACAAAATGAGACAGACAGTGTCTGTCACTGCCCGTATCTTTTAGTATGTCTCCATTTTTGTTCTGAGGGTCTTGAGAACAGTGAGGCATATAAATTAAGCAGGACTCCCTAGCTAAGCATCTGCTAACATTCTTTTCTTTCAAACCCTGGTAATTAACCGTCATTACAAAGCACAACAATGACTATGCCTATTGAACAGCAGACTGCAATAAGCAGGGCTCCCACTGCTCTGCTTTCAGTGTACTGAATGCTAGCAGATAGGGGTCAAGAAAGATGGTCCCCAGTGAGAAAAGAAAATTGTGAAATTAGGTATGTTAATTTGAAAAAGGATCTCCATGGGCATCCAGTATCAGCCATTCTGGAGCCAGGACACAAATGGCACATTAACACAACGCAGTACAACAAAAGGGATATATCTCAAACTATACAGGCTTGGTTCTCTGATCTGATGTGACAAGTAGCTGACACACCAGACTGCCAAGTACAATGGAAGTCAAAAGACCAGATTAGCTTAAATCTATAGATGCTTCTTTGATGAGAGCAGGGGAAGAGAACAACTACCAGAGGCATGACTGCTTATGGAAATGCCTTAGCAATTACAGACCTGGCTAAGCACTGTGGCACCTGTCACACCATGGACAATTTGGGTTCGGACAGACCTTAACACATTAAGGGAGTTACCCTTCTAAAACTGCACCTGGCACAACTATAACACTGCTGTTTCCGGGGGCATTACCTGCTCAGCTCTCCACAGCCATTTCCAAGCTGTTCACAGAATCACAGAATGGTTGAGGTTGGAAGGGACCTTTAGAGATCATCTAGCCCAACCCCCTTGTTCAAGCAAGGTCAGCTAGAGCAGGTTGCCTAGGTCCCTGTCCAGATGAATACCTCCAAGGATGGAGACCCCACAACCCCTCCGGGCAACCTGTTCCAGTGCTCAAGTCACCCTCACAGTAAACAAGTTTTTCCTCACGTTCAGATGGAACTTCCTGTGTTTCAGTTTGTGCCCATTGCCTCTTGTCCTGTTGCTGGGCACAACTGAAGAGAGTCTGATGCCATTTCCTTTATACTATCCCTTCAGATATTTATACGCATTAATAAGATCCCCTCTCAGTCTTCTCTTCTCCAGGATGAACAGGCCCAGCTCTCTCAGCCTTTCCGCATATGAGAGATGCTCCAGTCTCTTCATCATCTTAGCAGCCCTTCGCTGGACTCTCTGCAGTAGTGCCATGTCTCTCTTGTACTGGGGAGCCCAGAATTGGACACAGCATTTCAGGTATGGCCTCACCAGGGCTGAGGAGAGGGGGAGGATCACCTCCCTCGTCCTGCTGGCAACACTCTTGCCTAATGCACCCCAGGATGCTGCTGGCCTTTTTTGCCACAAGGGCACATTGTTGGCTCATGGTCAACTTGTTGTCCACCGGGACTCGCACGTCCTTCTCCTCAGAGCTGCTTTCCAGCAGGTCAGCCCCCAGCCTGTACTGGTGCCTGGGGTTATTTCTCCCTAGGTGCAGGACCCTGCACTTGCCTTTGTTGAATTTCATGAGGTTCCTCTCCGCCCAGCTCTCCAGCCTGTCGAGGTCCTCTGAACGGCAGCACAGCCCTCTGGTGTATCAGCCACTCCTCCCAAGGGTATACTCTGTCCCATCATCCAGGTCAGTGATTAATAAGTTGAATAAGCATCTCTCCCTTGCACACTCTTCAACAATGTAAAAGTCCTAGCCGTTGGAGATGGCACCAGCTACAGGTCAGTGCTGGGTCAGAACTCCTCTAACTTGCCTTCCCTCCACTGTGAAAGGAGGGAAGGCAAGTTAACTTTTGGGAACAAGGCTGTAGCATTGTTGCTCACAGACAGAGCCGGGAGCTGGGCTCTGTCAGAAGGCTCGACTGTGCATTTATTGTACGCTTAACCCAAACTCTTATCCATGTCTCACTCCTAACTTACTTTCTTGCCGCACAGGGATTTCTGTCCTGGGTTCAAAAGATCAGGAATGAACGTCATGATCTGTATGTGGACAGGGTTCTTTTTCTTAAGCTGTGGGCTATCTATTTGGCCACAAGGATGTAACTAACTTAATATCAGTGCAGAAAGTTTTGAGGTATCTTAATGCAGGGCTGTGCTTTCCTGCCTTTTTGCTTTAGAAATCAGCCCAAAATTATACAGGCAGTGCAGCATTTGAATCCAACATGCTCTACAACCTTCACTTTATCCACAGAGCCCTTCAACCTCAGGGTCATGAACATGCTCTGCCAGCATGCTAGTAACAGCAAGGCACTCCTTCAAAGATCTGGCCTCCGTCAGGAGTTCAGTATTGGGCTCCCTCACTGGCCCAAAACTGGCTTAGCCCAAAATCTCCCTAAGTCGTTCCTGCAGAACACAGTTCATAGAGTCAAAAACAGACTTAGCAAAATAAACAAAAGCAAAGCTCTTCCCCTGGTTAGCACAGCCTGTGGGAGTCCAAACTCCTTGTGTGCTGTGCTTTAATCTCCAGCACTTTTCACAAATGCCAGGATCCCAACACCACAATCCCTGTCAATTTTTTTACCACTTCCTAGGGTGAAATCTGATAACAGAAACGTTCGCTGGCCCCAAATGTTCATGGTGTTTACCAGAAGAGAGCACCCTATCCAAAGCTTCATTAGGCAAACCATACCCAAGATCAGCATGTGTACATCTCTGAAAGGCTTAAGGACAAGAGATTTCATCAGAAGGAATTTCAGTTATTAGACTGCAGAGCAGATGCACTGCAAGGCAAAGAACTCAGGGCAGGTCTGGCCCATATCAGCCACCTGTCCTTTCTACAAAAAGCGTAACTGTCTGCCCGGTCCTGCTGCTAGGAAGGACCCTTGTTATGCTAGGGGAATCTTTGGAAAACAGGTGACAGCACAGCGAACTGGCCAAGTGTGGTGCCACAGAGAATTGAGACAGGATCAGGTGAGTGACCAGGGCAGAAATTTTACAGAAAGGGCTGGAGAGGCTGCCAGGGCAGCTGGCTAAGTAGGCTGCCGCACTGTGGGACTGGAGCATCAGCTCTTTGGTTTTGACTGAGCCAGTCAAACCTTAACTTTAGCAGGGCTTTCCACAACATCTCCCATAGTAGCCTTACAGACATCACTACAAACTAGTGATATAGGGACTGGATAAGTGAATAATAAGGGGAGTAGGTGGAAAATTGGTTGGACTACCAAGCTCAAAGTGTTCCGATCAGCAGTACAAAATCCAAAGGACAGCCCGGTACTTGTGGGCACCTCTCAATGCGCAATACTGGGGCCAACATGCTGTACTGTCTTTATTAATGTCCAGGATGATGTGACAAACTCCCAGCAAGTTCACACATTATACCAAGTTACAGATAGTGGTTGATATGCTAGAAAGAAGGGTGCTCAGAGGGACCCCAACAGGCTAGATACATCGACTGACAGGAACCTGAGGAAGTTCAAGCAAGGCAAATGCAAAACCCTGCACCTGGAATGGAATAACTCCATGCAATAGTACAGGTTGGGTGCCAACTGGCTGAGAAGTTGCTTTGCAGAAAATTTATTTGGAACTTGTTTGTAAAGAGTTTGGGAATGCAATGGAGGAATACTGAGTCTTTAGAGCACGTCCCTAGGATCCTCGTTTTCCACTCCCAGGGCAGTCAAACACTGGACCAGGTTGTCCAGAAAGGCTATGATATCTCTGTTCCCGGAGATACTCAAAACCCAATTGGACAACAATGTGAGCAACCTGCCCTGGTGGGACCTGCTCTGAGTGGGGTGGGAGGATACAGACAGAGCTGTAGGAACCATCTCCAGCAGTCCCTTCCTGCCTAGACTATTGTACGGTTCAATACCCCTCTCCTAGACCTAATCACTTCTGCTTTTCTCCCCCAGGGCTCCGCTTCCTGGAGGCCAGCAGCGAGCACTGAAAGGCGAGGAATGAAGCGCCCCTCGGGCTTACCCGCTGGACCTGCAGCATTCCTGTAGGGCTGCAAAAATATGCCGGGACCTCCCAGGGCTGCAAATCAGGTGCCCAGGCTAGAGAGCAGGGCAGCGACTTGGCCAGCCACTGGCCAACAGAGGGCACTATGAGATCCTCGTACCAGCAGGGAGGGGGAGCGAAGACTGCCTGTGCCGGGAGAGCCCCGGCAGGCGGCCGGGGGCGGCGCTCCGCGGGGACTCGGCCAGAGCCGCGGGAGAGGCGCGGAGCGACCGCTGGGGAGGGCAGGAACCGCCGGTCCCGGGGGCTCGCGGGCGCCCTGCCCATGCGCGGCAACGAAGCGGGCGGCATTACTCAGCCGGGAGACGGTGGCAGGGCTCCCCAGCCGGCTGCACCCACACCGGCAGGGGCGCTGGGGCCAACTCACGTGTTCACAAGCCAGATCTCCAGTAACTCCTGAGATGGGCTTGATATCGCTGCTTTAAGTCTTGGATGTTGCTTGTTGCCTCAAGTGTTTGAGGCTACAAGGTTCACATTACCCAATTCTCCTCCTTGATCTTGAGATCTAAACACATAACCAACAAAAAATGAAATTTAAATTATTTCATAACCATATGCCTCCTGGCACTGGGGCTTTAAGAAAT
This sequence comes from Struthio camelus, assembly GCF_040807025.1. NCBI lineage: Eukaryota > Metazoa > Chordata > Aves > Struthioniformes > Struthionidae > Struthio > Struthio camelus. The sequence goes on along the minus strand of NC_090946.1, from coordinate 57,967,346 downwards.
ATATAAAACATTACAGGACTGGTGATGAAATCCCCAAAAGTAGCACCAAGGCTATTCCACTGATAGAGGACCCGGAGGGGACTGCTGAAACTTAGTAGACATGGGTAGCCTTGTACCATTCTACTGCACATCTTTGCTATGGCTTAGGATCATGCTGCACATCCATTATGAAGCCAAACACTACAGCCACAAAGGCATTTATGCACTTCTCTCCACCAGCTCCAGTAAAAACAATAGCATGCTGGTTTATATATGGAGAGGATAAGTATAGAAAAATCAGACAGGGGAGAAAAAAATCCCCAGTGAATGTATGTTTATTGGGACCCCAGCAAAGAACTGGGTTTAGAGAAGGCAAAACCTAAAACTACTGCCTAAGGCGTCTGACTTGTGTGCTGATGAATACAGCAGTGGCAGTTTCAGGCACTCCCGCAGCAGTCTCTCCACCCTGCTCTCCTGGCCTGGGTTAACACACTCGTTTGCAGGGGCGGTGAAATGAATGGGAACTCCAGCTGTTCTCACTCGCCAGCTGGGAACTTTGCAAAAGCCCCTTTCCTCAGCGGCTTGCTAGCTAACAGAATTGGGAACTGGGGTGGCTACAGCACAGGCTCCTTTCTGTCACCTGAGACAGAGCTAGCAACCCACTTTATTCAGCAAAGATTTAAAGCAAACTTTAAATTGCTACAGTTAGATCTGCCAGAGCATGTCATTCACAGATTTTTTTAGAGGTACTCATACATATACAGAGATGATTCGTACATTCATACATCTGGAATAGTTCCTTGTCACAAACCACAAACCTTGTCACTGGGCTGTTTCCACATACACTGCTACTGCTATTCCTGAACCCTTTTTGACCCAACTGATCCTACTGAGCATAGGCTCAACGAATCACGTAAGCTGGAAGGGGTGTCTGGAGGCCATCTAGCCCAACCCTGCTCAAAGCAGGGCCAGTTAGAGCAGGCTGCTCAAGGACCTTGTCCACCTGAGTTTTGAATACCTCCAAGGTTGGAAGTTCCTTAAGCTCTCTGGACAAGTGTTTGACCGTCCCCATGTCAAAAAATAGGATTTTAAGGGACACACTCTGAAGAGTCAGTGACCCCAAACTGAATTTAGGCAAATCACTTATGTCCCCAAGACGCTATTCCACAAGCATTTATACAGATCTGCCAGCTACAGGATCTGCGTCTTCCCTTGCTCTGGCACTAGCATTCGACTGACCGTGCAGTAATTTTGGTCAGGGACTCAGACCAGCTGAAATTTAACCCTCCCAAATAAATCCATTTTTGGGCTAGTTTAGCTCCCTGAACCAATTCACTGAAGGGTCAGACAAGTGCCACCACACAAGCCAGGAAGGGAACAGAATTACATGGATGGGATTAGAAGACAGCAGGACCACAGGAGGACCAGTGTCGATTGGTTCAAACTGTCCTAAAATTGCAGTTTCAATGCATCGATTTACCTGTCTAATATGGGAATCACACTCTTCACAGACTTCATACGGTCCCGGGGATAGCTAACTGAATCAGTTCCAAACCTTGGTTCTTACCTTCAAGGCACATAGGGGCCTTGGCCCAGCACATTTAAAAAGCAGGCACACAAACACACATATATAAATCTGAAGATAAACAGTGTAGTCAACAACTCTAGCCCTCTGGCACGAGAGGACTCTGCAATAATGTAATGCTTGCTTATGCAAGAGACACAGTTTTCCAGGGACCTGTCCAAATTTGCAGAATGAACTTCCTAGGCAGTAAAGACCATCACAACATTCACTACCTGCACCTCCAGAATGCAAGGCCTGCTTCTTTCACCTGTAATGGAAACACACTGAAACCTAAAATCCACTGGGTAGACGAGAGAGGAGCAAACCACGCATTCACGTATTAGTCAGAGTTGAGGTTAATGGGAAAGTACTTAGATGCTACACTAAAAAGCTCATGGTAATATACAGAATAGAACAGAACACTTAAATCATTAGTGCCCAAAAAGAGCTCCAAGATCCTCAGTAGAAATCATTATATAATAAATACTTTGTCTTCATAAACACAGATAATTATTTAAGTGCATGATGTTTCTTAAAAGGAAATACAGACCTTTGGTTAAGAGTCAGAGCTGGTCTTTACCACATTCCATGTCTGATCACCTGCAGGGCACAATCTGTCATCCGATATCCAGTAATTAAGCTATACTTATGACAAGATTGGAAGCTGTGAGGTCACTCCTTGTACAACTACACGTGCCTAAAATTAGCTATGGTAATCATTCTCACATGCATGCATGTAACAGTGCAGGCCTTTAGCAGCAGAAAATGTCTGATGATACAATAGCAAGTGTGAACGCAGCACAGGGAGGAAAAAAGAATGACAGACTCCGGTCATAAATTTACACCAGTTTGGAAAAAAGATTTTGTTGACTGCATGGCGTTATACTGAATTCCACATATCCGGCAAATGGGATTAGTTGGCACTGATTGCAGACACGCAGCCATTGCCAATTCCTGAATTGTCTTATTCATATCTACTCTTTATTAGGAATCAGTAAATAAGCTGCATTTATTTTTGCCATGAAAATATTTGCACAGTAAAAAGGTTCTCAAATTATAGGTTCTAAAAATCACACAAAAAAAATTAAAACATAACAATTGGGAGTGCTACGCCATTTTTGCCAAAGAAGACTTGTGTTCACATTATATGACTGATTGTTTATCAAGAAGTCAGTCAAGTGTTAATCTCGTTCTGGTGTAACAAGCAAGGGTCTTGCACTCCTGTAGTACCCTTGAATTACAGGGGCTAAAGCTGCAACAAAAGGCATTTCATTCGGAAGGCAGTTACAAATTCGCATCTTGACCAAATGTAACAGGACCAAGAGCCAGAAGGCATTTTCAGTGAAGCACTTGCCTTCTGTGGGGTATATATAGGAAACTTTTCTCCAACAAATGTTCCTGTTCAGGAACATACCTTCTAGAGCAGGTAGCTTGTACAAGTATGACCTTGCAGTTCTAAAAGCTGTGGAAACCATCCCATGAGCTTGCCATACCCCTCAATTCAGCCCACAGGCTGAAACAAAGATCTTGAAGATAAAGAACGAGGTAGAGTAACATGTTTTCTTGTATGTTTTTTCACCATATCTGTTTCCAAGAGTGGCTTCCTACCTAATTTTACTAAAACAAATTAGTTTTTATGTTTCCCTTAAATCCTACCCAATGTTTAGGATGATTATTTGGGGGTGACTTACCAAACAGCACACATTGCAATTCATTTTAGAGCACTGAATACCTTACACAATCCTAGGGCAGCGAGACAAGTCCTCCCCTAAGCTGTCAGAGCTTGTTTATAGGGCAGTGACACAGGCAGCATCGACAGTGCCAAATGATGCAGGGCCAAGAACTATTCTCTGCTGCAAAGGCCATGGGGTACACTCACCAAATCCATACCACACAGCACTTGGCCGAGGGTCACCTCTGAACCATATGTGGTGCCCCTGTAGTCTGAAGGAATAACTAATATTTTAGGGGTGTTATTGCAAACACTGAATTGAAAAAATGTGAGGGCTGTGCTGTAGGCCAGAGGGGTGTTTTTACAGCATGAAACTAAAGGTACATGTCACATGCCCTGGCACAGACGTTTGTTAGGCAGCATGAAATCTGCTAGGATACTGCTGGATGACCCTGAGGAGTGGAGAGAGTCCAACTTCAGGCAGTCTTGCTGACACTGCTGAGCGGGGCACGTACTACTCCCTGAACCATGCCATAGCACTGTCTTGGGGACAGCTAGCAGGCACAGGTCAAAACTGTTTCAGGGACTGCGTTCACTGTATAATAGAGCAGGATGGAAAATCAGCAGTCCAATGCCCAAGCCGCCTACCTACTCCCTTTGATTTAGCAGCACAGGCATTGCCAGAGAACCCAAGCTTGTGGCACCCAGTTAGTTGCAACTTGCTAACAAACAGCAGGAGGAAAAAAATTGGGGGGGGGGGGGGGGAATGGGACGACACGAGACTCCTGTGAATTTGTCAGAACTGTAAAGAGCTGAATTTGTTGAGAGTCTGTAGGAAATCCTTATCTGTTCCGAAACCCCATTCTTGGCTTTGCGCTCAACTCTTATGTAATGACAGCAAATCACTTTGGTTTATCTTCCTTTGTGTCCTCAAGGTTAGTGACACATCATCATTAGGTTACGTTACTGGTTTAATTGAATTGCCATACCACATGCTTAAATGCTATAATAGTGCTTGTTCTTCTCTCTACAGTGTGCTACTGGCAACTGTCAATTCTCCTACAATTAGTTCAAACGCTTCAGAGCAGGAATTGCATCTTTCTCATGCTGAAGTACCCAGGATACTTCAAAGCAGTGTCCACATAATGTTTTACTTAAAAACCCTAGTTACCTGGTAATATAGGAATCGTGTGCATTATAGACTATATGCTTTAGGACAGACATTGCTACTGTATTTTATGGCCTCCGCAATACTATGTTAGTCATTCTAAACAAATACTTAGTTTTGCAAACAAAAACAAATAAATACTATATTATGAGGTTGTTTCATTTCCCTTATTCCCTAGCACGGGAAAATTCAAGATGGCAATTTAAAAGGAGCTAAATCCTTACCAAATGGAAGATGGGATGCAATCAGAATTAAAATGACTCCTTTAAAGTTGCAGCTGTTATCTTTGGCCAACAGGATCAAGTTACAAAACATCTGTATAAAAACAGGGTTCAAATACAGTCAGTGAAAAGGAGCTGAAAAGCTGTTATTCTGTAGACCAAAGACAGGGAGAAGAAAACAGAACAAGAGCTCCCTAACTGGAAACAATAAAGATGCTTTGTCCACATGTTAGTTATGACCTTTTTTTGTTTTCCTGTGATATCCTGTTGATATAATATCCAGGTCCCTTGTGGACATCCGCTGTTTGCCAGTCAGAAGAATGACTGTTTTCTAGTTTCACTTCAGCATCTTCCCGAGTCACCAGCACACCTAGTATGTCTGGAAAGTTTGCAGGAAGCAGTGTCAAAGAACAACCTTATCAGCAGAAGATCTGAACGGAAGAGAAGCATGGACATAGGAGATCACATCTCGTGGTAACTTAAACAAATTTCAAATACTATCTCAATAAGGAACCAAAGAGTAAGGGCAAAAGTTTAGCTAAATACTCAACGAAAGAACATAGGAACAGTCATACATGATCAGACACAGAGTCCTTTTTACCACTTTCCTGTCTTTTGACAGTGACCATCTAGAGTAGGTTTTAAGAACATAGGGTAAGCATGAAGCGCTACTTCCCTAGAATATTCCCCAGGGCTCCAGAAACATACATCAGGACTTCCTGAGCCAAAGGGGATGTCTCTGGATTTAATAGTCCTCAATAGCTTTTTCTTCCATTTGTTTTCTAGACTTCTCTTGAGCTCAAGTAAACTTTTAGAACCCACAAAATCATGGAACAAGGTTTTCCAAAGGTCAAACACATCCTGTGATGAGCAACCTCCTTTTGTTCGTTTTTAAGCCCACCTTTTCCCAAGTTTCATTTGGTGCCCATCAGTCTTACACTGAAAGTAATCTCCCCTCACTCTTCAGCCTTCACTATGCCTGAAGAGTCTGAGTTAATTTAACTGTTTCTCATGCAGGAGCTGTTCCACATCTCTGAATAACTATTTACTTTTTCTGGACTTCTTGCAGTGCTCTACCTCCTTCTGGAGATAAGATCAGAATTGTACATAGTATTCAAAAACATAGGCACACCATGCCTTTACACCATCGCATAATGATGTTCACTGCTTTGTTCTCTAGTTCTTTCTTAGTAATTCCTAATGTTTCATTTGCTTATTTACCACCACCAAGCCTTCAGCTGAGATTTTTCACAGAATTGTTATTATGCCAAGATCTTGCGCCTAAGTGATAAATCACTTTTCTGGACATGTAAAGTCAGGACTGGTTTTCTTCTATTTGAAGCACTTTACATTTATCTGCACTGAATTTCATCAACCACTCACTTTGTATTGTAAAGTCTTACTGAAGTTCCTCTCAGTCACATCATTATTCACTGCCTTTTCAGATCCTTGTAGAAATTCACACATTGACTCTTTCCACGCATTTTTTGTACTATCTTCTGGCTTACTACCTTTTAACCCGGTGTCATCTACCCATGTGAAAACTTCTCCTCTTATCCCCTGGCAACTTAGTTTCTTCAGAAGCTTTTGCTGAGAAACTTTGTTGAATGTTATTTGGAAGCCCAAGTAGACTACATGGACTGAATCTCTCTTCTCCATGGGCTTGCTCACCCTTCAGAGGACTCCTAACAACGTGTGTGGCAGGACTTCTTTAGAAAAACCCTGTTGATTCTCCTAGCACACCACTTTTCTCCGTGCCCACTAGTTCTCTTTTTTAAAGTTTTCACTAACTTGCCTGGTAAAGATATCAGGCTTATTGGTCAATAGCTCGCAAGTACTTCTCTAGCCTTTTTTTTTTTTTTGGATTGACAACTACTTTGTCATTCTCTGATATCAAAGCACTTCTAAAGTGAGATGCCATGCACGACCACTAGTAGCTCAGCTGTTTAAACCGTGATCTCCCTTGGAACTCCTGGGTGAGTATCCTCTGGTCCTGACAGTTCAATGCTTTTCATTTTAGCTGTTTCTTTCATAACCTTTTCTACGGACACTACAGGTTGAGACATATCCTCTGATAAATCCCTCATAAAATAGATTATAAATATGAGAATCTTGCTAAGTTCCTCCACAGTGAACACAGAACAAAATACTCATATCATTTATTTTCTAGAACCTTATCTTCTCTGAGCAATCTTTTTTACCTTGAGTGTCCGCTGGCTCTGAAGACTTTTTGGCAGGCTTCCTGTTCTATTTTGATTGAAGGCAGGACAGTCACAGTTATTGGCAAAATAATCAAAAAAGGAACAACAAGAGAACCAGCCAGAACAAACGTTCTAGGATACAGGTAGTTACCTGTATCTATGTATGTCAGCAGCTATGCTGAGGTCTGCAAAAAACGCTGTCAGGTTTCTTAGAGCAACTCTGATACTGCCAGTGCAGTAAAGTAAAAAAAAAAAAAAAAAAAAAAAAGGTCTTTCATCTAAGTCCGTAAGTCCGTAAGTCCGTATGGAGATGGATACTAATTGATAGTCTCTGTTAATTTTATGTCAAGTTTAATTTTGCTGCCTTTGATTTTTCTTAGCATCATGAATCACTTCTCCCCTCGAGTAGCCGATAGGGGAGATTTCCAAATGGAGACCTGAAACCAGGGAGGCCTCAGTAAGGAGAGTCAGCGCCATGAGCGCTGAAGCCAGCCAGCCGACATCCGACACGCTGGGCCACCTGGAAAGCCTCCACGTGCTTCTGCTAACAGCACTCATCCCCCAGCTCAGGGGCAAGAAGAGGGATGACAGCTCCGAAAGAACAGGAGTGGAGTCCGCACAGCCTTATGACCCCAATGTGGATTCCTGCTCATGAGAAACACTGCTTCTCCCAAAGCACTGTGCTGAGCACTATATACTCGGGGCCCCCAAACGTGCTTTATACCTTGGCCTGGCTAGGAGAAGGCCCTGAACGTGCTGAACTGCAGCCCTGGCTGAGGGGGCGCTGCCATTAATGGGTGGCACCGGGACCACGGCCAAGGCCGACCACGTCCACCACCAAGCGCTGTGCCCAGCCGCTCGCCACCCGGGGGCTGAGGCGGGGGAACGCAGCCTGCAGCTCCGTGCCGACCGTTGGGCCAATGACAGCACCGTGGCGCGCAGGCCCAACGGCCGGCCGGCCGGCCCGCGCCGCGCCCCCTGGGCGCGCAGCCGCCTTCCAGAACCTTCCCGCCGCCCCGCCGCACGCGCCCGCCGCGGCCCAGGGCCGACGGAGGGAAGACGGCGCCGCCGCCGCCGCCGCTTTGCCATATATGGGCACGGCCGGAAGCACTTGCGTCATGGCGTTGGCTCGTAGCGTCTCCGCGGGGAGTGGAACGTCACGTCCCTGACGTGCCGCGCGCCTCGGCGCCCCGGCAACCAAACAGTAAACAGCGCGGCGGGGAGGGGACGGGAGGGCGGCGCGCGCAGGCGCAGACGAGGCAGGGGCGCTGCCGGGCCCGGGGCGGCGGCGGCGGCGAGCAGCGGCCGGGCCGGGCCGAGTCGGGCCGGGCCGGGCCGGGCCGAAGGGGGTCCCCGCGGCGCTGGGCGCCACCCGGCCCGGGCGGGGGCCGCGGCCGTGTGCGGCGGGGCCGGCCCGTCCGGCCCGGCAGCCTCCGAGAGGCCCCTGGGCGGCCTGCGGGCCAGGGACTCGGCGCGAGCCCGGCGGGCCGCGCTGGCCCCGCGGCGGGCGGCGGTGCGAGGTGGGCGCCGTGCCCTGGGGCTAGCGAGGGCCCTGGGGCCACCCTTTCGCCCTTCGCTCCGCCGGGGAGAGGGGCACCCCGCCCCAGCGGGCGGGCGGCAGCGCGTCGGAGCCGCCGTCCGCGCGGCGTGTGCGGGCAGCCCTCCTGCGTCGGGGGTTGCTTTCCCCCGCGGCCGTTCTTTATTCTGCCCTAAACGTATTGGAGGCTCTTTGTGCCGTTTCGCTGCTCTACTTTTTTGTAATTCACCATAGCCCCTCTTCCTGGCATCATGTGGCGGTTTCTGTTTCTAAGAGTTTATTACAATACTGCCCTCAATGGGGTCGGGAGCAAAGGAGGTGTCAAAAATAATGCAAATATTGCTTGTTTGTCTTATCATCGCGTTCCATTGTTTTGTTTCACAAAGCTGCGCACCAGTATCTGTGTGATGTATCAGATACCATTTCTAATTGAGGCACATGTATTTAATTCATTCCAAGCAGTGATTTATATGCTGTGTTACTCCCCCTCATGGCTCTATTGAAGTCAGTGGCAAGATTCCCACTGATTTAAGTGAGATTTCACTCCGGAGTTCTCAAATGCTAGGAAGCAGATAAATCACATCCACAACATGCCATAAATTTAATCTAGCACATCCTGAATTGTGGATCGTCCCTGGCTGAAAGCAAAGAGTGATGTTCGGGCTGGAGCCTGGGGTTAAACATTACATGTCTCATGCAGTGCCACCCCTGAATTTGACATCATTGCATAATAAATGCAAAAGTTGGCACTCGCCCTTGGCACTTGCTATAGTTGCTGTCTGAAGGAAGAAGCCTTAGTTAGTCTACAGGACTGCTTTCTCTCAGTTATATGAATTCCACCCTAGATTTTTGCATTACCTTGGCTTTTGATCGTGAGAGATGATGGGCCAAGGATCACTCTTGCTTACTTGGAGGGAACTTACTTTGGGAATCTAAAGACCACTGCTGAGCATCAGGTGTTTTCGAACGCATATGCAGGCTTTATTAAGGCCTCTGAATTTTCCAGCTGTGCACCTACCAGGCCTTCAGCAGAAGGCATATTGTCATTCCAGATTTACTGACTTCATCAGGTTACTTGTCACATGAGTTGCACCTTCTTGGAGCTGCACCTACATAACTGCTTGAGGGTCATTGCTACTGTGCATTTGCTGTGCCTGGGTGTTACCCTTGTAAACTAGAGTGGTAATGTGAAAGTAGCTACTTCTAAGTGGGTGGCATCTCAGTAGCAACTGGGGTCAGTGCTGAGGATCTGTTTGAGTCTTTTTCAGTTGTCAACACTGCCTCCAGTTTAATGTTGAAAGATGGGAAGCTGCGTGGGTAATACTCACTTTTGCACAGGGCAGGCCTTGTTGTTGAGCAAGCTGTGAAGCTGTAATACGCACTACTGAGATGAGATATATCCTGTGCGTGCCCTGACTGGGGAAGGGATGAAGAAAGCAGAGCTTGCTGCAGTGACCAGGAAGCCTGGGGTTACACAAACCCAACCCTGAATGCCAGAGACTCCTCCAGCCTGCGCAGATTTCCTGAGAGCACAGGGTCAAGGTGACCTCTAGTTGGACCCACATGCTAGTGCAGGATTTCTGTGGCACCTCAAGAAAGAGGTTCTCAAGAGCTGGAGCAACAGTCCTGGAGGCTAGCAGGGAGGCCTTGCTGCTGCTCTGTGGGACTCTTCATGTGCTGCTGCTGCCTTCACCCCTGTGTTAGGGAGGGAGCAGGAGATAAGTGCTCTGCACACAAGGGCGACCTGCCCCATCCCAGTTAGGCCTGCCTGGGGGCATACATTGCAGTGTGCAAAGCAGCAGGAATGACAAAAAGCAGCAGCCCTTTTAAAATAACTGAGGGAGGAGAGGCTATGTTGCAGCCAGGGACCCTGGGGGGAAACACATTCCCAGAGCAGGTGGGCTGTTGACTGTACAGCCTATATTTGTTCTGTAGCAAAGGCAGAGTTAAGGCTAATAGAAAATGCAGGGGAAGGGAAGGGTCAGTGTTTTGCCACATACCCATTGCAGCCCAAAGTGAGGGAGCAAGAAGAAAGCAGGTGAGCATGCCTCTCTCCCCTTAAGGCTGGAGGAATATGCTTAGTACTACTCCTGGGGTGCCAGACCCAGCCCAGGGCACCAGTTTCTAGGCTGCTGCAGGCAAAAAAAACCCAAAGTTGTGCTGCTAGGGCCACTGAAATGACAGGGTAGACCCCACTCTGGCACCAGCCTCAGCCATTCAGAGGCATGAGCTCTCCTGCCCTTCTTATCCTCTTTCACAGGAGGCCCTAAAGTTGTTGAGGAAAGGCCCCAGCAGGTGAAATGCAGAGGTACAAGGGCAGAGAAAGGACAGCAGGCCAAGGACAGGCATCCCCAGAGGGAGAGGGGGGATGGGTAAGGTCATAGAAGAGGAGATCACCCTGGCACCCATCCCAAGTGCCCCAGCCCTCTGACAGGGGGCAGACTTGTCCTTAAGGGCATTCCCACCCTTGCCCCTGGAGCACCCCATGCCTCAGACAGCTAGCACCAGGCTGCAGCTCATGAATCCCAGCCCACGTTACAGAGAAGGGAACCACTTCTGGGGGTCACAAGGAAGTGATGCAAGAAGGCAATGCAAGGACACCTCCAGCATTCAACTTAAATGCTTTTATTGACAATGTCTCTGAACAATAATAAGCAAACAATGCTTAAGTCTCATTCAAATTCACTTTCCACATGTCAAAAAAGACCTCAAGGTAGAAAAAAATAAAATAAAAATATAAATATCTGATAATCCATCTTAATAAATAAATTAAAAACACAATAAAAACGTTTTCATGGAAAACTTATGTCAGAACATTCAGACCACCTCAACAATGCATGATCAGTAAAGTTACAATGAACATCAATGTAGAACTACAGTACATGGATATAGCTATTTATCTACCTACTAGAAAATAAAATAGAGTCTCTTCCCCCCCCCCCCCACAGAAGATGGGTCATTGCTAAGTCATCAGAACACGATATTGCCAGGAACACAGTTATTGTTAATCAGCTGCACTAGATACGAGTTGGAGATACCCAGCACCAGGTTAAATCCCAATAATTTAAAACCAAGAGATTAATTAGTTAATGCTAGTGATACTAAGGAGGGGAGGGAGTCACCAACCCAGCCATGTGGGACATGCTACAGACTACCAGCTCTCATGGGTGGGCCATTGGGGACAAGACAAATTCCATGCGATTTGCTACATCTCTGGAAGAGGTACGAGGCCTCAGCACAGGGCGCTCTGCCAGGCCCCAGGGTGCCAGGCCAGACAGAGGGGGCAGCGGTGGTGGGGCCCTCCCCGGGCCTGGGGACCCGTGGGGCACAGCGGCAAGTCCATGGGGGCGCACGGGCAGGGGAGGGGGCCCGGCAGGTCAGTCAGTACAGGGGCCTTAGGCCACTCACAAGGCCAGCAGGGTGGGGGAGCTGAGAGAGTCGGACGAAGGCTCATTGCTGCTGCTGCCCTTCCGGTGTGCGGCAGCGCAGCTGGGGAAGGTGTCCGCCTCGGGGTAGGTGAAGACAAAGGTGGAGGTGTAGGTGCTGGGGCAGGGGGTGCAGGTCACCACGGGGGTGCAGAGGGGCTCCAGCTCCCCACTGGTCCCAGCACCCAGCGGCTCCCAGTCTGACGCATAGAAGGAGGAGGCCCCAGGCAGGTCCATGTCAGGCACCGAGCGGGAGGCCTCCCGTGGCCCTGTGGCAAAGAGCAGCTCATCGAAGGGCTCAGCCTTGAGCTCCAGCCCACCTCCGCTGGTCTCCTTCGGTGGTGCAGCCGGCAGGGCCTCAGCCAGCAGCGGCAGGGTAAAGGCTGCCTCCTCGGTGGCAGGGGGACTGGGGGCACCCAAGTCCAGCGCGGCAGCGGCTGCCAGCTCCTCGGAGAAGCGCAGCTCCTCGGGCATCTTGCAGGCAGGTCGGTGGGCTGCCAGGATGAACTCCAGCTTCTCCTTCTCCTTCAGCAGGTTGGCTATCTCTGCCTGCAGCGTGGATTTCTCCTCCTCCAGCTGGTCGGTCTCCTGCAGAGAGAGCGGGCTGTCAGCCAGGGCCAGCCTGGTGCCCCGACCACCCCCGGCCAGGCCGGGACCCCCCTGCCCCCCCGACCGGGCCACACTTACCGCCTGCAGCGTGTCCGTGAGCTCCCGCCGCCGGTTGCGGCACTTGGCCGCTGCCATCTTGTTCCTTTCCCGGCGGATCCTCCTCTTCTCCTCCTCCTCCGGGGACAGCTGCAGGCAGAGAGAGGCCGCTGAGTCGCGCTGCCAACCCCGTGCCCCGGCAGGGGCAGCCCCGCGGCCCGAGCCCCGGCCCCCCCCCCCGACCCGGCCCGACCCCCCGCTCACCTGCTCCACTTTGCCCCTGCGGCCGAGGCTCTGCCCGCGGGCTCCCGGCGCCTTGAGCGCGGCGGGCCGGGAGTAGGCGCCGGCGGGCGCCGCGACGCCGTAGGGGTGGCCGCGGCTCTGCGAGGGGGCCACCGAGGAGACGAGGGTGGGCTGCACCAGCCACTGCAGGTCGGGGCTGGTGGAGATGGCCGTCACCGTGGGCACGAAGCTGGCGCTGGACACCGCCAGGTCGGCGCAGAAGTCCTGCGGGGCGGGGGGGAGAGGGGGGCGGTGAGCGGGGCGGGCGGCAGCGCCCCGGGCCGCCTCCCGCAGCCGCCGGGGCCGCGCCGGCCGCGGCGCCGCGCTGCCATCACCCGGCTCCACATGAAAAGGAGCTGTTATAAATATCTCTGACGTCCGCGCTGACGCAGACGCCGCTCCGGAGTCTCCTCAATGAACTCGCGTTTTATCAATGAAGCCGCTTTACGCACCCGCTGCAGAGCGCAGCCCGGGCCACGGCTCCCCGCCCGCCCCGCCGCGGGGGCCACCCCGCCGCCGCCCCATGCGGCCCCGGCCCGGGGGCAGCCCGCCGCCGTCACGCCGCCCGGTCCCGGTCCCGGCCCGCGTCCCCCCCCCCCCCCCGCCGGGGTGTCCCACTCCTCCTCCCCCCCGCCGCCCCGGCCCTCACCTGCGGGTTGACAGGCGAGCCCATGCTGGAGAAGGAGTCCGCCGGCGACGGGTAGTAGGTGAGGCTGTCCCCGGCCGGAGAAGCGCTGCTGCAGCGGGAGGAAGGTGCCTCGTAGTCACCGGTGAAGCCCTGGTACATCATATCGGCTCGGCTCGAAGGGTGCACACCCGGGGCCGTGGGAGCGGAGTGTCCTCAGGCGGGAAGGAAAGAGGGAAGGAGATCGGGAAGGCCGGCTGCGCCTGTCCGTGCCGCCACCGCGTCGCTCCGGCTCCTGCTCCGCCACTCGGCTCGCTCTGCCCTGGAGTACCGCGCCGCGCCGCCCCTTTTATACCCTCCCGCCGTGTGAAAAAGGCCGACGTCACTGGGGACGCACCACCCGCGCCCGCGGGGGGGGCCGCCGGCCCCGCGCCGCCCCGCCCCGCCCCGGGGCCGGTCCGCCCGCTCCGCCCCCACCACCTCCCGCGGGGGGGCCGCGCCCAACGGCCCGGGGGGGGGCGGGCGGCCGCCGAGCGGCGCGGCGGGGGGAGGGGCGGACCGGCGGCGGGGCCACCCCCCCGCGCGCGTGCCGCGTGGTACCTCCCGCGCGGCGTGGTACCGCCAAGCTCGGGAACCCACTGACGCAGATATCCTTATATGGGATACATCCTGTGCAAGGGGGTGTGACTGACGGGAACCGCTCCAGGCTGCAGCCAAGTGCGGCGGCGGCGGCGGCGGCGGCGGGCGGCGCGCCCCGCGGGACTGGACTGGACGGGACGGGACGGGTCGGGTCGGGTCCCCGCCGGACCGCGCGCCCCCCGCGCTCCCGCTCGGCTAGAGGCGCCCGCACAGCGGGCTCGGCGGCACGCAAGGGCTCGGGGCGCAGGGCCGGGCCGGGCCGGGCAGCCGGAGCGGCAGTACTCCTCCGAGGAACACACGTCTACTTTTTTTATTGCAAATAAATCCCGGCGCTGGCATCGAGCGATTTCTGTCTGTAGCCCGGCGCTGGAATATTACAGGCTGTCCATGTGGAAAATCTAACCTACTCCATTTCCTGCAGCGAGGAAAATGTTACACTCATGTGGCATTATTTACTTTTCTATTATATATGCAGAGAAAGAGCCGAGAAGGAGGATAATGACACAGGGCGCTGGGAAGCCTTGCCAGGGGAGCCTGCGGGGCTGCAGGGCAAGACACGGCCCCCAGGAGGGCTGGGAGAGCTCGGGAGCAGCGCCCGGGGGTGCCGGGATGCCGCTGTACCCCCAGCGGGTGGGCAGGGGGCCACCAGGAAACCACCAGCAAGGAGCAATGGGTGAGGCTTGTCCTTTCCCCTAGTTTGGGTTTTGTTTTGATCCCGGTTGCAGCGAAGCCCGGAGACACCCACCCACGACGGGGATGTCAGGCAGCCCTGGCTCAGGTCAGGCAAAGCTGGGAGCCAGACCGCAGACTCGCCTTGCACGGGCGCCAAGAGATCGCGGCTATAGATAGTAACAGGGAAGCTGCAGCAGCAAGCATGTTTACAGCAACAAACAGAGCCTGCAGCGCAGTCTCCAAGCAGGAGCGTCACCCAGCCAGGCTGGGATCCTGCTGGCAGCCTCTCCCGCTCTTTGAGCTCATGGGCTAAATGCAGCGCCTGCTGCTGCTGCTGCTGCTGCCGCCGCCGCTGTTGCTGCGCGAGCAACCTCCGTTCTTAGAGATCTGGGCCACGGGGGCGGGAGAACTGGGCCAGCTGCTATTTCTGCGCTGCCCGTCAGAGCGGAGGGGACAGCCAAGGACTGCCGCGGCGCACGGCCCGCTCCGCTCGCCAGCAACGGCCCATGGGCTTCTCGCCACCTCTGCGCCAGCCCAGGGGCTGGTCCTGCTCCAGCCCAGCGGCTGGCCCCAGCCCGGCGCGGCGCCCAGGGCTGCACTCTCCGGCCAGCCTCGGCCCCGCGCTGCCGGCAAAGGGGTCCGTCCTCGCCGGTGAACTCGCAAAGCCCCGGCCTGGCCGTCCCTGCCCGCCGGCCACCACGGCCGCGTCCCCGCAGGGCCCAGGAGGGTGGCTCGGGCTGGAGAAAAGCCTGCAGCACAGTTCAAGGCCCCAAACATTTCCCAGCCACGCGTTGGGGACTGCTTGCTGAGCCCTGCTCCCGCCTGCAGGCAGCCCCGGGGTTCCCCCTGCCAAATCGCACCCGCAAAAGAAACTTCTGGAAACCAGGGGGAGGACCCGCTTTGCCAAGAGCCCAAAATATTTTGGTGGTGCCGATGCAAGCCGTCTGTTGCCGTCTCCGCTGGCGACCCAGCGCGCTCTGTTTGCACCAAACGGAAAGTGCACAGACGCTGCGCATCTCCAGCATGTGCCGACGGAGGCAAGGAAACAGAGAAACCAAAAACACATGACGTGGGTTTGTTGTTTGCTCCAAACGCGGGGCGCACACGGTTTTACCACACTGTCTGTGAAAAGAAAAGGAGGAAGTGAGCAGTACCGCAGGGACAAAACACAGTCAGAGCGCAACCCTCCTGCCCGGGTGACGGGGTTGCCCTTGCTCCCGTGCCGCAGCCTGACAGAGGCACTTTGCCTGGCTCCGCCAGCGGGGAACGAGCCGTCCTTTGGCCCGCTCGCAACAGCAGCACACAAGTACCATGAGCCCGCTGAGTACCGCAGTGCTGCTAAACTCGCACGAGCAGGGTCGGCAGGGCTTTGCCAGGCCCCCGGCACTCGGCCGGGGCTCGGCCCGACGCGCCGCTGCCGGGCTGGGACCCCCCCCCGCCCCCGGGGCGCGGGATCCCCCGCCCGCGCAGAGCCCCCTGCGCAGGCAGGGCTGCCGGCTGCTGCCTGGAAAGGCCCGCCGTTCCCACGTGCCCGGCGGGACGGAGAGGCCACGGCCACTGCAGCGCGAGCCGCGCAGCCACCGCCAACTCCCGGGTCAGGATAGGGCTGTGCCTCCGTCCGGCCGCTCACCAGGGGAAAGTTCACGGCAGCAGCGCGGCCCGCCGGCAGCCGGGCAACAGCTCACATGGATCCTCTCACCACAGCTAACCGCACCGAGCGCTTCCACGTTTCACTTTCCGGGCGCGCGCCGCGACAAACATGTGCCTCTTGCCAAACCTGGGGCTGCTGCTGGGGGGTCGGCAGTGCCGAGGGGCCCGCGGCGGAGCCACCGGCGGGGGGGGGGGGGGGGGGGGCACAGGGACATGGCCCTGGGCACTAACAAATAATTCCTTGCTCTCAAATGCTCCTCTGTGCTGAGAAGCCGGCGCAGCTCCCCGCGGCGGCGCAGACCTCGCAGGCAGCAGGGGCACTAGTGCAATTCCCCTCGCACAGGCGCACGCTGTTCGCCGTGTCCTGCGCCGCACACTCTCCCGGCACAGCGTGACGGGGCCCCTCCGCCTGCCTGGCCCCGCGGAGGCTTGCAGAGCGGGGCAGGGACCGCGGGGCTCTGGAGCGAGCAGCAGGGAGCAGTAGGAAAGGGGGCTGGTAAAGCAGTGGGGGGGGGGTGCCCCCTGCCTTGCTGTGGCAGAGGAGCAGGCGCTGGAGAAGGGCCCCGTCACGTCATCCGGGGGCTGAGCTGTGGCTTTCCTACGAACGCCACCTCGCCTGGGAGCTCCCGGGAGGGCAGCCTTCCCACCTTCATGGCTCTTTAAAGTGCAGAGCCTACCTATAGCCAAGTATAAATAGTAATTAATAATCACAGCAGCTGGGTGTGTGACAGGGACATCCTAAAGAACAAACACGGCGAGCGGAGACATCCTGGCATCTCGTGGTCGCGCAGCCACATGCCACCAGCTGCCAATTACCACCAATGATGCTGCCAGCGCCTCCCACCCGTTGTCACCGCGCTGCCTCTGGCTCTTGCCTGCACCGTGCTGGATGATGCCACCTCCCGCCCGGCCGGACCTGCCTCCATACGCTCACAACACCGCGCTTCGCACAGACACGGCAAGTCTCAAAGGCGGCTTCGCCCATCGCGGCACGTCCTGTACGCCCCTGACCCATGGGCCGGGCTGGCCTTGGGACCCTCACCTCTAGCAGCAGCGACCCCAAAGTGACGTTTTATAACCCAGAGCAGCGCAAGCACAGTGTCCTCCAGGCAACGCTCCTGCTGCCGGCACAGTCCCTTTTTACTGCTGGAGCCAAGCTGGCCTCTTCTCTCCCTGCGCCTCTAAGGTGACGAGCCCACCCCAGGGCGCTGCGCGTGCTATCATCTATCCTCCTAGGGCACCATCGGTCAGCCGCGAGAGGAGAGGAAACTACGCGAAACAAGGTGGCCCACGTGTTTGTAGAACTGCTCAGTATTTAGAGGTAAAACCTCAGAAATGAAGCAGGGCGAGGAAGCAAGCTCGCACGCTACGGTGAGAGGCAGCACGTTCAAGCCCCATGACAGACAGACTGACAGAGGTCTTCTTCAGCTAATGGAGCAAGATCCAAAGGAGGCGAGTGCAGCGGCGCTTCCCTCGCTGGAACCCCCCGAGGAGCGCGCAACAAAATCCGACACAAGCAGGAGTCAGCCTGGGCTTTCCATCGCACCCACGAACCTCACCGGCGCTTTCTGGGGGCGGCGGCGGCTGGGCCGTCCCGCTGGCCCCCTCCGCGCGAGCTGCTCTTCCCCGCAGGGCAGGCAGCCAACGCCAAGCTGGGCTGCAGGCTGGGCTGTGGCGAAGGGGCCCTTGCGTGCCCTGGGTGTGGGGATCCCGAAGGAAAGGGGACACGGGGCGGGGGGGCAGGAAGTGCTGAGATCAAGGAGGAGGAGACCGCTCTGCTTGGCTAAGGAGATGTTGTTGCGGGTGGAGAACAAAACAACAGAAGTCAAGGAAAGGGACAGGATGTTGAGGATTGTTTGGCTCGGCACAGGAACAACCCTCTAATTGTTGTGACCAGGCAGCGCTCTGGGCAGCTGCTCAAGGGCACCCGGATCTCCCAGGACAAACGGAGCATCACAGAGCTGAAGATCGCCCTGGGGGAAAGCCTAAGGCTTTGCCGCTGCCTAAAGAAACAGCCCTGCTTCAGGAGAAGTCCCCAGTTCACCTTCCTCCTGTGTCTGTGTCTGAGACCAGCACATCCGGGCGAGCTGCCCAGAACAGCCTTCAACACAAACAAGGTCTCTTTTTCTGGGTCCTGCAAGTCCTGGGCTCGTGCGGCGACAGGGCTGCCATAAGGACTTGGAGAGATTCAGGCTCGCTCCTTCCTGGCCCGGTGGGAATCATATTAATTTGTTGATGCTGAAATGAAACGGAGAGATTTGAAAGCAAGATGTTTGCTGCCGGTTCTGGATGAGCTGTACCTCGCCCTGGACAGCCGGGCTGCACACTGTGCAGAGCCCGGGGAAGCCAACGGCTCAGTGGAAAGATGCTGCCACTGCAGGAATAAGGACCCCAGTAATGCAGCAAGAGAATAAATGATGACTACACCAGCCTCCTCTCCCCTAGGAACTTGGAAAACCCCAGGAAACTGAGGTTCCTTAGATGGTATTTAAGAAATCAAACATATTTGAAATTCAATATTGTTAAATGGTCTGAGGTTAACTGTACCATGAAGAAACACGCATGTAAACAGCGTGCAGCTCTGCCAGGCTTTGATCCTCCCTCCCCAAGGATGCAGATCTGCCAAGCGGTTTGGCGGGGGGGGGGGGGGGGTTGCAGGGGAGAGGGAAAAATCCTTTGCGTTAACTCATCCCTAAATAGCTGTGCAACTGCAGCAAAACCCAAGTACATGCTTGCGCAGACAATCCTGGCTGGAAAATCAGATCCTTGCAGATCACCTCGGGACCCTGCTCTACCGTGGCGGGGCAGGCAGGGTGCAGGGGCTCTGCTGCTCCCGGCTCCCAACCCACCGCTTGTTCCAAGGCAATACAAGCGTTCGACCAGGGCCCATACCAGCCCCGAGCCCACGAGAACATGTCGACAGCAGGCAGACCAGAGAGTACAGGCCTCGAAACTCAGCCGACTGTCCCCACGGAGCAGGCCCAGTGACCGACTTCAGGGCTCGGTTCGGCATGGGGGGCCCCGACCTCTCTGCGCTCAGCCCCCTGCCGCCGGGGCACAGCCGCCGGCCGGCGTGGACGGCTAACCTGCTTTCTCCCCGCTTGCTTCAGAGAGCCAACGGTGCCCAGCAGGCTGCAAAACCGGCCCCTGGTGCCTGCGCGAGGTACACCTTCATCCTGCCGGCTTCGCCTGCAGCCAAGAGCGTCAGCGTGGGCGCGTGGCGGGAGCGGGCAGACACCAGCCGGGAGAAAAGGAGCCCTGTGCTCCGGGACAGAGCCCCAGTGAGCAGCGCTGGAAGGCTTCCCGCAGCCACCTACCCGGGCCGCCCATTTCCTGTAAACAGGGATTCCCTCCTGCCTGCCTGCCTGCCCTCGGAAAAGCACGCCTCTCCCCAGCGGCTCAGAGGCAGCGCTGCCGAGCGACCCGACCGGCCCGCTCCCTCCGGCCAGGCACGAGCGCCGCGCGGGCAGCACACAGACAGCGGCGTGGGCTCAAGAGGCTGGAAGCGGTGCTGGGTGCGGCGGGGGCATGCGCACGCAAACACACAGCGCCTTTGTTACCTGAACACCCGCCGCTGCCCCCCGTCCCCGCCAGCGGCGGGCCCTTGGGCTCCTGCCCCCCGGCTCGCCCGCGTGCTGGCTCTTCCCAAGGGCGCCGTATGGCGACACTCGCTAGCACACGCACCCCAGGGACAGGCCAGGTCTTGTGCAGGAGGCGAGCGAAACTCGTTCTGCCACTGCACCTCCCCGGCTGGGAGCTTCCCCGCTGCAAACGGGGCCGCCTGCTCCCCCTCACCGCTGCTGGCGGCGGACTAAACCGCACCGCCTGCCCGCCCCAGGGTCTGGCGGACGAGGAAGGCGCACAGGCGCCGTCACAGCCCCGCCGTGGCGGGGGCAGAGGGCAGGGAACGAGGAACCACCTCTCGGCGACACCGACCCACCGCAGCCAGCACCCTGGCACAGGCTGCGGCGGGCACAGTGCTCCCGCCGGGGCAGGGGCCGCTGGCCGCGCTGTGGGCCCGGGCACTCCTCGCGGGAGGCCTGGTGACCCGTGGCAGAGCCCCACGCCTGCGGGGCCACCCCACGTGGCGCGGCACACCGTGCCCCGGCCAGGGCGTGCCTGACGCGCGACAGCCGCCCCGCACCCCCCGGGGCCGGCTGTGCCCCGCGAGGGGAGGGGGAGGGGCCGGCCCCACGCACGCCCCGCCCCTCGCCCCTCCCGGCCAATCCCGGCGCTGTTGCTGGGGCCGGGCCGACCGCCTGACGTTGCCCGGGAGACGGCGGAACGTTGAAAACACACAAACCTGTTGACGTCGGTGCGTGGTCTCCATAGGAACGGGTCGGCAACGTCATCGGCCTCCCCCTCCCTCCTCTCCCCGTCGGAGCTCGAGAGCGACGCAGGCGGCGGCGTCAGCCGCGGCGGGAGGGGGTGGAGCTCGGTCGCCATGGCAGCGGCGGAGGGTGGGGCTCCGTCGCCGTGGCAGCGGGAGCGGCTGTTGTTTGTTTGGAAGGCGGCGGCGGCGGCCGAGGTCGGGCGGGAGCCCGCGGCCGCCCGGCCCCGGCGGCGGGGGGACACCGGCTGCCCGGCCCGGGCCTGTCCCCCGCCGCCGCCACCCCGCGGCCCGGCCCGGCCCGGCCCCCCATCACCCCTCCGGAGGGAGCACCGGCAGTGGGCCAAGGCGCGGCCCGCGTGCCCTTTTGCCCTTGCCGGGCAGGTGCTGGTCTCCAGCCTGCCCCACACCTGCTTTCACACCTGCAGCACGTGGGCTGGGTTTGGGGGTGTCGCGGGGTTTCCCGCTCCGCTGGAGCCCTGAGGTGCAGAGAGCAGCAGGGGCAGGTGGGGGTTAATAAACCTGTACCTAGATGGCAACCTCAACATCCACCCCTCAGACCTCCAGCAACGCGTGTGCACCCTGCCTGCTGTGCCCAGGACAGAGGTGGCTTAGTGACTTGAAGAGGGAAACTGGCCGAGGCTTAAAAATAATCCAGCTGAAAAAAGAGTATTTATTTTTAACCCAGATCGGCTGTTCAACCCAATTCACCCTGTAGCCTGAGAGATGGTTGTAACAGCCCAGCTGAAGGAAGGGTTGGGGCTGGGAAGGAGTTGGCAGGGAGGCGACGGCTGCCGGCGCCGGCGCGGCTCTGAGGGGACGGCGCGGGCAGGCTGCCCCTCCGCAGGCGCTCGCTGCCAGCCGGCACCACGCGCGCCGCGGGGCCGAGGCCTTCACCACCTGACCGCCTGAACGGCGTGCGGGTGTTAGGCGCGCGCCCAGGAAAACCTCAGCCACGTGGCATGGGAACAAAAGAAAACGGGAAAGTGAACTCTTAAAATATTCCAGAATTTTCTGCTCCGCTGCTCCAGCCAGACAGTCGCAGGGCCCGTTTCTTCCCCTCCCTGTTATATCCGCTGTAAAGCCTGATCTTTTACACAGCCTGGGCGGACTTTGCCCGCCGCGACAAGGCGCCGCCTCGCTCCCACGGCGGGCGGTGGCGGGGTGTCGAGCCGAGAGCCGGCGGACCGAGCACTCCAGCCGCCGCCGCCGCCGGATGGGCTGCGCCCGCCGCGCCGGCAGCCGGAGGCTGCGTCAGAGAGCCGAGGTCCAGGCGCCCTTCCTCCCTGCCACGGCGCGCTGCCTGTTGGCTTGCCCTGGTGCCTGCTGGGGGGTGATTTTCCCTCTGACGTCCGCTGCCTCCCTCCCGGCGCGCGCGGCGGCCGGAGCCCTCCTCTGTGAAACGCCCAGCGGGCAGCGTTCACCGGCTGGCTGGCGGCGAGACCCACCCACGGGCACTTCCCCAAGCATCCCGTCCCGGCCAGGTGGCTGGGTCGCCCAGGTCAGGGGCTTCCCTAAAATCCGGAGCGCTGCATTCACACCGCTGGTTGCACAAGCGCTGCTGACGGATGGGGAAGGAGGGGACCTCGGGGCTGCCTGAGCCTCGCGCGCTGCATCAGGCACCTTCAGGGTGGGAACTCCCCGTGCCTGTTCCTGCCTCGATCTGCTGAGACCAGCAAACTGGAAACCAGCTGCTGACCCAACCCTCGCCAGCAGCCAAGCTGTTGTCATTACTATTAACTTTACATCAGCTCTGTTTGATTTGGCAGGCAAAGGGCAGCAGGTTCAATCCGTGCTATTTTACGAGGGCTGGTTCCTGTCCCACGCCCCTTGCCCATGAACACAGTGTGCGTTTAGGATACCCTCACCTCGCAGCCCCAGGCAGGAAAGGGTGGGGTTGAAATTAGTGTTTACTTCTCAGGGACAAGCCCTAAAGTGTCTGTGTTTGGGAAGGCAATCACCCGGCAGGAGAAGCGCCGTTCTGCGTGGTCACGGCCGCGCGCGCCGCCTGCCCCAGGTGCCCCGCCGCCTGCGCACGGGACGCTCTGCAACGCAGGAAAGCGAAGGGATGTGGTTAGGTGGCCGAAGGCGAGAATCGCATCCGGTAGCTGGCCAGCTGCAGGGCAGAGCGTGTTGAAAGCCGCCTGCCAGGGCTGCAGCGAGGAGGGCACAGCTTCTCCTCTGTGCCCTGCTTCGTAGCTGCTTGTTCATTAACCCGCTCTGCCTCGGCCTGATCGGGCTGTGTTTCCCCGAGTGGGAGGGAGCGTGTAAGGGGGGCTTATGTTCCCTGGAGGTTACGTGAGCTGTGTCCTGAGACAGGCCTGAGAGAGAGGCGAACGTCCCCTCAGAACAGATATCCTCACGGAGCCTTTGCCCCGAGGAGCATCTGCCACGTTTATCCCCGCAGCACGAGGGAAAGGCCAGGTTTTCATCTGAGACGGATCTTGTTCGTTGTGCAGATCTTAGGGAGCTGGTACCTGTGGAAAGGATTGTCGTTTCTCCTCTACGTTTCACATTGCAGTGAGAAAATGAAAATATCACAGGTTGCCCCAGCTGCTCCCTGCCCTTTTTTCAGGGCAGGCTGTGGTAAACGTCGTCCTCCTGGAGCAGTCTGAATCAGGCCGAGGATGTCTCTCCTCACGGCATGGTTTGTGTTTGCAGTTCCTGGCAGGGAGGACCAAGCTGCATGTGGATAGCTCTGCACTTTCCTCCTGTGCAGATCCCGGGGGGGTGGTAAGAACCATTGTCTCCTCCGCCCAAAGCGACCTACCCCTGTGGCAGCGCGCTGCCGTGGCCTCTTGGGGCCCAGGGGCGCGGGAAGCGAGAGCCCAGCACGGCGAGAGCCACAAAGCGGCAGGGGACCGCGGAGGGCCAGTTAGCCTGGCGTCTCTCAGCCTCACTAGCTCACGCCTCTCCTCGGCAACGGAGCAGCCCCGGGGTCCCGTCCTATCCGTCGGTGGCCCCGCCACGGCTGATAGGGAGCTGTGTCACACCCCCATTTACAGCAGGACCTCACCTGCGGGAGAAGTGGGGCAGAGGACGGAGGTCAACGTGCTCCTCTCCTGCTGGTGGCACCAGTTCAAGGAGCGGAGCCTCCGCCCAGTCCTTCCCCGGCGGCTCGTTCCCAGACGGCCCTGTCCTCTGGCCATACTGGCCCAGCGGAGCAGGTGACATGGGGGGAGAAGGGGCACCTTGCAGCGGCTTGAACATCACTGCTGTTCCTGTCTCCCGGCAGCCTGGGTAAAGCCTGCTTCTCTGAAGCAGCCTCGCGCTGCGATTCAGCAGCGTCGGTGGCCGTACGGCCCTGTGCCACTTCCGATCCCCTCCAGCCGCAGCTGCATATTTCCACTTCTTTCCTTGTGCAGGTCATAGGAGCCACGCAGCAGTGCAGCAAGGCAGTTTGGAGAGCTGACCCGGCTGAAAACTGAACGCTTTCTGTGGCCAGGTTAGACGGCAGCTACGACGGCTCGCTGCTCAGGCTCGCTGCCGGCTGTGGCTCCCCAGCAGCCTAAACTGCTGTAGCTGGCTGCCACGGTGTCCCCTCCCAGCTGCGACAGCCTGGCCTCTCTCCTTGCCAGGTCCAGCGCTCAGCTGTCCCCAGGAGGAGCTGCTCTCTTGTGCTAACTCAGCAGAAAACCCTGCGCTGTTTTCTGCCACATTAGTTCTCTGCCAGTTTAGCGAGGTGAAATGGCTCAGAGCGAAGTCAGGGGAGCTCAACAGTCGGTGCACGGCTTGGACCCTGTGCCAAGGGGATTGGCAAAAGCAAGCCTACAGCAGCTGGCAGGCAGCTTGGCTTGGCCTGCTGCGGAGCTGCAACGTGGGAGGCCCGGACTCGGCTGTGCGGGCACGACGAGGGTGTGGTGTGGGCAACCGTCCAGCTCTGGAGCAGCCCAACTGCATCTCAATCAGCTGATCCGAATCAGGGAGGCACTGCACCTCAGCACCTCCTGAGCCACCACGCATGACTTGGGTCTGGAGCCGCGTGGTGAACTGCTCTCGCAGAAGACCAACCCTGGAAAAATAAAAGACGATTACTTTTCTGCCAGATCAGTTCCTCAATCTGGTTCGCCGAGCTGCTGCATATACTGTTGTGCTGGCACAATAGAAAGGATGTGAACGAGCGTCGAGGACCAAGGATTGCTTCAACCGCTTTAAGCAGCTTTGGCACCAAAAACATGTAACCATGGCCACACAGAAGACCCCGAGTTAATGGGTCTCTAGTTATCTGCAGAGCCTTTGTGAGTCCAAGCCTTACACGACTCTTTACTGAATCGCCTCACTACGACAGACTTTAATGAGTGCTGGATTTGAGCTCCAACAGGAGGGCTTAATGGTGTTTTTATCTGCCCTTTTGGATAATATTTGAACGCATTTGCACTTTAATAAAGAACTGACTGTGGTTTTTCCATTCCACTTTGTCTCGAGGCTATACCACTTTCACTCCCTTTAGCGTTTTAGTTTCCGTGTGCGTTTCTTGGTTGCTCTCATGCCACTGGTGGTTCTGGCAGTTTTGATGGCCTCTGACTCCCTGCATAACGTTCACAGATCGGAGTACCCAAGACAGTATTGCAGGGGGCTGCATAATAGCAACACTTCTCTCCTGCTGCTTCAGCTGGATCATGTACCGCTCTGTCCAATGCTACGGTGCTGTCTGCTCAAATCCCCTCCCTCCACACACAGCGAATCCATCCACAAAATCCTCTGTTGTCTGCCCCCTCTGTATCGCAGGCTAGGATACACTCATCCTCTCTCCTTTGATTTTTCTCTCCCTCCCTAGCCAGCGGGATCGCTCTGGAGTGAGCCACTCACTGGCAGTGTGACTTGTGAAACAGCTTAACTTCCTACGGGAGCAGCAGCCCTCGCCTGTCAGCCTGTGCCTGGTGCTCACAACGCCTCCAGCACTTACATCCCTTCTTCCTTGTCACTGACGTGCGCGTATGCACGCTCCTGCACGCACACCCCTCCCCTCCTCTATTATGTCTCTTGCGTCCGGTGGTTTCCTCCAGGGTGAGAACCTGCCCCGAGGAGCTTGCAGCTCAGTCAGCGAAGGGGAAGTGACGGCACCGCTTGGGAGCTAGCTGCCGTTTTCAACATGGATGGAGGGGAGGGGAGTGCAAGGCAGATGCACGGGGTCCCCGTGTAGCGGGATGCAGACTAAGAGGGCTGGGTCCCACTGTAAGGCCCCTGAGGAGGCAGCTCTGCCACCGCAGCCCCAGCAGCAGCTTGGGTGCATGGTGGTGACAGGTGGCCACAGCCCCCTGGTCCAGCCGTGGCTGTAGCCTTCATCCGTGAGCGCTGCCTCCACGCAGCGAGCGCAGTGCGTCGCACGGAGGGCAGCCCGGCCTCTCCCGAATCAAGCCGGCAGGTATCGGGAGCGCCACTGTCACACCATAATAACAGGGGAGCAACTCGGGGCAGGGCAGCAAGGGGGGCGGCAAGGGCCGGGAATGGGCCGAGCATCGCCGCCGAGCCCGCGGCGCAGAGGCTGCGCCGAGCAGCCAGGCGAGGACGAGAAGCGGGAGGAGAAGAGAGCGGTTCCAGGAACGCACATGCCCAGGGGAGATGTCAGAGGCCTCCTCTGGAGCTGAGGTTCGGCTCTGTTCCCAGGAGGTGACTCTTTAGGAAGTGGGTGCGCCCCGGGGCGCACGGGAGGACGGGTGGGAGGCAGGAGGCCTGGCAGGAACCGCGTGGGAGGGAGCGGATCCACGGAGCTGCCCCGACCGCGGCGTGAACCCCTGGGTGATCAGCGAGCAGGCAGCTTTGAGGAGACATTGCAGCAGCGCCAAGCGGGGCTCAAAAGAGCGGGAGGCTTTACAGGATCTTGGATGGGGGAAATAGAGCCATGGGAGAAGAGGAGCAACGAGGGCGTTGGGAGACTGGGCTCTGAGGGCTGGTTCTGCTGGGAAGGAAGTCGCCTAGTTTCCTTTAGTTGGCAGCTGGGGTGTCTGAGGTGAGGAAACGGGATCAAGCTGGAGGTCAGGCCTGGAGTCAGGGAAGGGCACGAGTCACTATTAATGGGCCGTTTGCAATTACCTTGTGACACGTCGTAATTGTTTTAGTTTCTAAACTTCTCCCAGATCCCCATTGCGCTGTTCAGTTTGCTGCTTGCACAAGAAACAAAAGCAACAGGCATTCCTCAAAATTCCCTCCAGGCAGTGGGTTTCGGTGGGCAACCCAGATGTTTACAGGCTCTGCTTGTGCCAGACGGAGAGTAGGAGGGAGTCCCCGTCACACTGCCTCCTTCTAAAAATTCCCAAATCGGTAAACCCAAGGCCTGGTGCCCTGACTTGCTAACCTTAAATCAGGCATGGGAGCATCACTCACGTAACCACTGCCGGCGGGGGACGGGACGCACGGAGGAAGGGCGACGCAGAGCCCCGTGCTCCCCATCCGGGAGAGCCGGGCGTGAGAGACGCGGCCCCCAGCGGGGCTGGCGCGAGGAGAGAAGCCAGGGCTCGCACATTATGTAATGTGCCTACTCCCTGCAGTTGGGAAATAGCTATTGCGTGAAGGCCTTGCGCTGTGGTTAGCAAGCATGGGACAGGATCACCAACGGCAGCTCATCACGTCTTGCCTTGCGTACAGGAGTTCAGCGCAGGGAGAAGCCCTTGGGATTGCTCAGAGGCTTGGCCCAAGTGCCTGAGACCGTGGCAATGCAGAGTGCCGGGAAAGGCAGGCGCAAGGGCGGGAATTTCCCAGGAAGCGCACCCGAGTGCCTGCTGCCCCGTGGGGCGCCTTGTGCCGCGGGCGCCCGCAGCTTCCCGGGGCAGCCTGCCGCAGCGCCGCCCGCGCCGAGGAGAGGAGGAGGCGAGCGGGGGGCTGCGCGCTAGCTCTGCTGGAGCCCGCAGGGACCCTGGGGAGGGTCTCCGGGGGTCCCTTGCTCCCACCGCTCTGCCTTGCTGCCCTCCGCTCCCTCTCGTCGCACCACTGTGCCCGCCATCCCCCTGCTTTAGTAGTGGCGCTTCCTCCCATCGCTCTGCGTTGCTTTTCCCTTCATGTGCCTTGTTCTGCGTCAGAGCCCGTGTTTGCAGTGTTGCCCTTTTTTCTCCCGCAGGGATGATCACCTGGGGTCTCTTCCCTTCCCCTCGTCCTTTCAGAGCTGCGGGAGAGAGGAGGTGGTCCTCCGAGGGCTGTACGAGGAGCCAGGCGCCAGCGCCCTGTCGCAGGGGGCTCTACGTCTCCCGCGCAGGGACCCAGGCTCCTGCGGGGGAGCTCGTGGCAGCGTGGCGGGCCAGCCCCGGAGCGGCCCCCCAACTCGTCGCCGTTGGAGGGGCCGGGTCCAGGCGCCAGGAGCGCCCGCCGGCCTCCGCGCGCCCCTGCGGAGGTGCCGCCTGGGGCCTGCGCGCCTGGTGTCCCGCCACGCCGCCAGAACAGCCTGCTGCTGCTGCTGCCACCTAATGGAGTCCCTCCCGCGGCCCGGGTGAGACGAAAAGGGCAGTGCTCTGCCACCGCTGGCAGGCCTGCGCTCACGCTCCCCGGGAGCCCGGGCCCACGTGGGCGCTTACACGTAGCGCAGGTAACGTGCAGGCACTGGCACTGACAGCATGCGTGAGCGCGCAACACGCACATATAAAAAGCAGGTGGAAAGGACAAGACTGGGTGTCCCTCCGTAGACGGCCGCATCTGCATCCTGCCGACACCAGCTCTCTCCGTGCGCCCCTGCGCGCAGCGCACCTGGCCGCGCGGAGGCTGCGGGCGCAGGCACCTCGGCTGGCAGCAGCCGGGGCAGAGAGCGGGAGCCGCCGCCGCCTCGCCGTGGCTGAGGCGGAGAAAGCGAAGCAGCTCTCCAGCAATGCAGGTCATGGCAGGATGCTTTATATAACCCAGAGCCACAGAGAAAACCAAAATAGCTACCTCCCTGCTGCTCAGTTAGTCTCTTCCATCAAACACGGATAAAATTAGAGCAGGCGGTGACGTTCACCTACGTCTGCACAGGGACTCCAGGGAGACAAAGGGAGCCGGCTCAGGGCTCTGCCATTAGCGGCACAGGCTGCCAGAGCTTTCAAGTAAAATCCGTCAGCGAGGTTAGTGTGTGACCGCAGGGGACAGATGTGTGGCAGCGCAGCGGGCGGCGTGGGGGGCACGGCTACCGGAGGCTTGCCGAGGCTGCGCCAGCTTACCTCCGCGTTTTGGGGAGGCAGCCTGAGCAGGCATACGCAAGCCGAGCTTCGCCGCGGCGCTGACCCGCGCCTCCCTGGCGTGGAGCCGCAGGGGACAGCGCAGGGGGGCTTCGAGGGCTGAGCTCTGCAGCGGAGCGTCTCAGGGGGCTGAGCTCCCGTGCCGGGGAGCGCTGCAGCAAGAGTGGTTCTGCGAGAGCCTCTGAGCAAATATGCCTCTGCGGGCTGGCAGCCGGAGCGGCTGTGCCTCGGGAGAGGACCCGCAGAGCTGGCCGGCCCCCTCTGTCTCCGCTCTCTTTGCTGCTCGGTGGAAGCACAGGCTATATAGTACTCAAGGGTGGTGAAAAGCCAATTCAGAAATCGTGCGTGGAGACTCAGACACCTTTAAGAAAAAAATGAACAACAAAAAAAGAGCCTAAGACAAAAGTCTAGGCTAGAAGCTGGAAGACAGTCACCTACATCTGTGTTTAGGCACCCAGATAAGATCTGAGCCTTTCACTGATGACATGAGAAACTGCAGTTGCTAAAAGCCTCTGAAGACCAGGTGAAAAAATGGTGTCATTGTCCAGAGCGCACACAGATGGAGGTATCTGACTTCAGCTCTCTCCTTTGGACGTTTTGGCTTTGTTTTTTACTGTTTGGTTTACTGGTCCGACTATAGGAGAGGGAGCCAGGAATGCAGGTGTCCCCCCACCATGGCATTACCCTGGTCCGTGACCTTGGGCACATCCTTTCCCTGATGTTCACGTGTATCTGTGGGTGCTTTGGTGTCCCATTTGCTTCTCTGGGGCTAACGTTCTCCATCCTCATTCAGCTGACAGGATAAGGATTTGTGAAGGTGAATATTTGCCAAACATTTAGAAGATGACAAGAGCCCTGGGGAAAATCTCTATGTTAATTATCATTACTGGAGAAGGAGCCAAAAGAAAAAAAAAGGACAAAAGATTTAAATTTGCCTTCCTGGTCTGAGACATGTGCCCACTCATGAAGGTAATTCATGCCGAGTCCGCTGGAGCTCTGCCATCCTCCCCTTCTGTCCCTGTCACCTGACAGTGCTGGATACCTCTGCTCTTGGAGAGGTGGCTCAGATCTCAGGCAGCTCCTCTAGGCAGCAGTCGGAGATATATATAGCGCACAGCGAGAATCAAGCTAGGCAGCCACAGCAGCAGCTCTTCACTCTGGGCTTGGAAAAAAAAAACCCAAACAGATAGAGGGAAAGAAATCTGTTCATCTCCCCCATGAGAGAGAGGGTGAATAGCTCAACAGCGAAGAGGGGAGAAACAGCCAGATGAGAGGAAAGATGCCTGTTTCAGGCTACAGGGTCCTTACTGATGCAGTCCTGCCCTGAGCCTGCCTAGGCGGGCTGGAAGTTGCTCACGTTTTCTTGGGGACATTCACTGCTAAGCACCCATCTCTGCCTGTTATCTTATCTCACTGATTGCTGGGGTTTCTAAGGAATTACTCTGAAATTCAAATGTCAAACAATGTGATGTGGAAAAGTCAACATGTCCCTGTGTCATCTGCTATCTTTCTCTCCTTTGGCCCATATAAGCCTGAGGGATGCGTGTGCACGCACACGCACCCTCAAGCATGTGAAGTGGCATATGTTGGTCTTGTGTATTCTGAGAGGCAGTTCAAAAGTGGCCTTTGGGTATCAAAAGACTTTATGTCATCGCACACCAAAATCCACCTTCTGTGGGTCGGCACAGAAGTCTGTGCGACTCCCCCAAGCCACCGAACAGCCCTTGCACAAATGCAATGGCACTCGGGGCAGGCTTCGAGCGGCCCCAGCCCAGGGCAGTGTGCAGGCTGCGCTCATGCAGCAGGCTGGCTGGCAGGGCACAGCCCATGCTTTCCCAGGTTACCAGGTTCCTTCAGTTCACTGGAATCATGGTAGTCTTTTAGCACCAAAAAATTGGAAGAATAGAGAATGTGGAGGTGAAAGGCACCAAGCAGGCACTGAAGCTGGTTCCCCGCAATTAAAGACAGTCGCCCTCAGACAGCTCCATGCAGTACCATGGTGGCTGTCCCTGAAAACTTAAGTCCAGAGACACCAAAGGCAAGTGAGGTGGCCATGAAGTGGCTGCTGGGAAAGGGCAAAGCGCAGAGAGGGTAGCACAGCCGGAGGCATGGAATAGGGGAGTCCTTGGTGCCGCCAGCAGCGTGTCCTGTGCACTCACACCTTGTCCTTGCCTTGTCTTACACACCAACTCTGAAGGGATGGAAGAAGTAACACTTGAACAGAGAATATCAGGGGTACTTGTTGTGGACAAGAGCAAGAGAGCACTATGATACAGGCTGGGATTCCCTGGGACTGCTCAGGGGACTGTTTTTTACTGTAGGGATCTGTGCTGGGCTCAGATGAGTGGGGAGCAGGATTAATTTGCAGCCCCTCCTCTGTCACTTGTCCGAGGATTTAATGGCTGGGATTTCCCTCCGGTTGTCCTGGGAGATCAGAGATACTTTACAAGCTCTCGGCCAGGGTCAGACAAGGACCTTTCTCAGGCCGTTTGAGTCCCTTCAGAATACCTTAGCCATACAAATTCTTTCCTGTGAGCAGTGGCAAGGACTAGCCTGGCACAAGCGTGGTTTGAAAAAGATACTTAACCACGAGAGCATCTTTTTCCTCCAACCCTCAGCACATTGCTCTTTCATAACTGTTCTGAAGCTGAAAATAACCTGTCCTGGCAGCTGGTGTTACTTGCATAAAGAGGAAGCTGAGGCCCCCAATGAGGTCAAAGGGAAGAGCACCCTGTCTAGACTGACATCCCTGGGGATTTCAGCCTCGGCCTCCTGGAAACCCCCTGGGGTCCAGAATTGCTCTGGTGAGTCAGAGACACTTGCACAAAGCCGGCACCAAGACAAACTCCATAGCTATCCCATCACTCTGACAACTTTCCTGTGCCCTGCTGCTGTTGGGAAGGCTTCTGGGGGGGGGGGGGTCTTCTCATCCACCCTGCAGGGCAAAGGACATTTCCACTTTGCTCCTACCACTTCATCCTTTTCAGCTGTACCTAGTCAGGCTGCAAGGCAGATGAGAACCTGCAACTGCACATCCTATCCATCTTCATTGCCTTATTTTCCCTTCCTCCAGCTAGACGGCCTTTCTTGAGGTGTCACTAAAAGGCCTGTCTACTAGCCCTCTTTCTCCATCAAACATTGTAAGCAATAGTCAACCAGGACTTTTATACTTGCTAAGCCTGATGCACCAACAGGGCTTGCAAGGCCCGCCAGCGTCTGGTATGATGCTTAGGAGTGACTTAAGCATCACGTGGCCACCAGTGAGAAAAGGAGTATCTCTCATGCACCTCTTCCTTTGTTTTTGGGGTGCATCCTGCACCCAAGTCCAGTCTGGCAGCTCAGCTTGTCCTGGCAGGAGGAACTCAGGAATGGAGAAGTTGCCCATCTGCACGGGGTGGCAATGGAGGCTGTGGTCGGAGTGAGCCATCCTGCCTTGGAGAAGTCTTGTCTTAGAAGTTATTAATATTCCTGTTGCCACGTGCCATGCTGACTAGCTTCCAGGGATAAGTGCTCTCCTCATGTGCCTGTGGAGAGAGGGGACTTCCCAGGCCTAATTCAATGCTTCCCATTCCTGCTTTCTTACACACCAATCTCTGCCGAGGATATGAATATGTCCTGCTGATTCAGTGTTCATCCAGCCAACTTCCCCTTTTCACAAGGGGAAATATTTATAATCTAGCACTCAAGCCACCACGCAGCGCAGCTGGTGGAAGACATCCAATAAACATCCCATCTAACAGCTTTCTTTGCTGCCAAGCCTCCTCCCAGGTGCTGGTGACTTGAGTAGCATTCAACTGCCCTGTTTTGGTTAGGTACCAGGTATTTTTTAAACCATTGGCGAGATGCTGCCTACTCATGAGTTGTACAGAGGAATGTTCTTCATGTAAATCTTCAAATAACAAGCAAGGCCGTTCTAAGCAGGAAAAAATTACATCAGTCTGGATGGATTCATTAATGGCTGTCTTCAGTTGAGAACCTGAATTGGTACTGTCCATTGCATTTCGTTTGTTCCTAGCAGGAAGATATCTTTGAAATCTGTAGTATTCCTGTGCACAGACCTCCTCTGGTTATCACTGCCAGATTATAGGAGGATATTATCATTCAGAAATAAGTAGTGGCTCCAGTAGTAGGCTGAGCTGAAGTTTGTGTTTAAGATAAGGGATCCAAGCTCTTTCCTATCTTGATGCCTCCTCCCCAATGTTCTTGCGCTTACTTGCTAAGTATAAGAAGGAAAGTTCTGAGAACAGACAGAGATCCAAATGTTAAATAGCTGAGAAGTTAAAAATAATTAAAATTAGCCTTGAAGAAATACAGCCTGTAGTGACAAACCTTTTTGACTTTTAATTATCACTATAACTAGAATAAAACAAAGACTTCAAGCTTCCTACAGAGTAAAATCTTACTGTTACCATGTGCAAAGCTTGCACAAGAATATTTATTTTTTAATTCCTGGGCACTTTTCTCATTACTTTTCACGTGTACAAGTTTCTCGGGTTTGCTGCACTGAGAATTCAGCTCAGTTTTCCTTCTAAAAACACAGGCAAAGTCACAAGTGGTCTTAACTGGTGATCACAAAGGAAGAGTTCCCATCAGGAACGACTGGAGGACGCATTTTGTGACAGATAAGCTTTCAGTGATGAAAGACTGAAACTGATTTCAGAAAATACCTTTCAGGCATTGGGCAACTAGACTGTGGAACACCTTACTTGGGAAGGCATTTAAGTCAAGAATTCAGCAGTATTAATAAGCATTGACATTCATATGGCCAGTAAGAACATCCACATTTTAAAAAGTCAATACATGTTTTAAAAAGGATAGTGGGTCTTCTTCCGAGGTACCCTGGCCAGCTCGAACTCTAAAGGATTTGGACCTGATGCTGGAGTAAATATGTCCTGTCCGTCTGTTGCGGGTTTTTCCTTTCTCCTATCTTGTGTCTCTCACTAGCCATTAGAGGACAGTGGAGTAGCTGGTCGACGGGTCTGTTCCTGGGGCCACAGCTAGACCCAGGAGCTGGTAGGGATGAGGTGAGCAAGGACTCCACCTTATCTGCAGGGAGGTGTACCTTGCAGGTGGCCACCTGCCCCTTAATTAAACTGCTGTTCATTATGTACTTGCTTTACCTCTTTATTTTGGTCGTTTCATGGGTGAGGAGACTGCCCCGTTAGACTTGTGCAGAGCAACAGCACATAATGTAATTGCCGACTAAACCTTATTTTCAGCATAAATTTAGTTTGGAGAAAGCTACAGCGGGCTTTACCTCACCAGTTTCAGAAGTCTACTTTAGGATAAGATGACCTTCTCCCTAGAATAATATCTTTCCCTCCACTGCTGGGAAAGGGAATCTAGCCCCCCTACCGCCCAACTCAGACGTGGAGTTGTACCTTTGACCAGATGAATCTCAGCTGCAGTCTTTTAAGAAAAACTAACTGCAAAGTCATACCCCAAACCGTGAAACAAATTCTCTTTCGTGTTGTCCTTAGACTGCACGGAATTTCATAACTGAGATAAAAATAATGATCTGACTTTACATTCGAGAGTTTGCCTGTTCAAACATGACAATACCCCAAGCCACAATTTTTTTAGACTTGTGTGGCTCAGGTAACAAAATTGCACACAATGTTTTGTAGCGCTTCCTCTTTAGTCTACATAAACAGCAATTTCTTACCCTTCCTAAGCAGTGGCACGTGTACTGCAGAGGTTAAAGGAGGACAATATAGAATCTAGGGGGTTGAGGCAAGGTAAAAAGTCGACTGCTTCTTGCAGGGGGTGGAAGTTTCTTGGTAGACTCTTTATTGGAGTTCTCTGGAAAGGTTAATCCCGACACAGCTGCTGGTCAGCAGAAAAGGCCACCAGGCCTCTGTGAGGCTGGCGGTCACGCGTTACCCGCTGCTGAGGTAATCGGAGAAATGGAGCTGTGGAGCCACATGTCACAGGCAGAAGGACAACAGGCTCCCCTTGAACTTCAGAAGGGCAGAGGGTGAAAGTTCCTGGGAAGTGAAGTGGGAGATTTCCTCCAAGAGCAAGGAAGGAGCTCTTGCAGTCTCGCACTGCAACTATTGCTTGAAGACTGAAAAACCTGGCTAGCATCAGGCAAAGAACTGGGACAAAATGAGAGAAGTATTCTGAATACTCGCTTCCTCAAAGTGGTTTATGTGTGATCAAATCTGTGCTGTCTTTGATAAAGGATGTTTCATTTCCCTAAATCAACTACTCTTTGAGATTAAATCCCATACATCCGATTTCAAGCAAAACCAATTCACATTTATGCAAGATTTTAAGCCCAAGATTCCCAGTTGTTTACATACTTAAGCAGAAATAACTTCAGTCACTCCATGAAATGGAGAAAGATACATATATAAAATATATTGCCACAATAGTTTCAGTCTTCTCAAAGGAAATGCAGCTTGAATTACCTTATATACTTCTCCTCTTGATATCTAAAGATTATTTTATTCCACGCCTCTAGCAAACCCTGTTTATTTAGCTATATGACCAGGACACAGTATCTGGGGTCTCTGAGGCAGATTACAGGGGAGGTAGAGCAGTGTGGTGCTGATTTATGGCTGTTTAGCTATTGTTTATTTTTAGCTCATTGAATTAGATCCCTATCTGGATCATGATCATGATGGTGACTTAGTAG
Organism: Struthio camelus; assembly: GCF_040807025.1. Taxonomy (NCBI): domain Eukaryota; kingdom Metazoa; phylum Chordata; class Aves; order Struthioniformes; family Struthionidae; genus Struthio; species Struthio camelus. The sequence goes on along the minus strand of NC_090946.1, from coordinate 57,931,958 downwards.
TTATATCCCAGCAATGAGTTAGGATATATCCCTTTAGAAGAAGAGGTTTTGCACTTCTCAGAAGACGTGGACAAGCAACTTTGCACGGGTTAGTAAAAACAGTGATTAGTATCACAAGGCTTACGTAGTTTATGCAGAAGTTTCTCAGTAGCTTGTAGTGCATTGCCAGATGTAAGACAGAATGCAAAAGGATTAGATCATAAAAGTAATTCTAGAATAGCTTTTAAGAACAAAATTGTTTCAACTTTTTATTGTTAAAAACAAAAAAAATGCAGAAATGGCAAAGCAGCTGAGGCAGAAGCAGAAAAAAAGTCTAATTACATCATTTACACACATTCATACATATTGTTTCATGGAGACAGCAAATTAAATAGTGTTGTTTTCTGAGATTCACCCTGGATACAAGATACATTTTAGTAAGGCAATACTAAGTATTGCCAACAATCTGCCAATTTCTTTTCCAGTTGAGAAAACAATTAAAAATTTGGTGGGAAAGAGCTTATTTTCCTCTGCAGCTACTGCCGCCTCACACTACAGAAGTATTAACAAGTTTCCAGGGCTTATTTGTTAATATGGAGATGAAAGCTAAATAATTTGTCGCTCTCTTCTTTATTTTCCAGTCCGCAACTAAACTGCACTGGGATGTTTGAAAATATAAGAAACGTACAGGGACAAAATGGTTTAAATTTTGGCAACGTGTCGCGATTTGCAGATGATAAGGTAGAATGGTATACACCCATTTGTCTACAGATTAATGGCAGCAAGAACAAATACTCGCCTGTAGCTAGTTGCCAAGCTCATATAATGCGTAACATTGCAAATTATGCTAAAATAGGTCATCATTTTATCTTGAAAGTTGTGTAACAAGTTATCAATCTTTTTTTCTCATCTGTTAAGAGTTTCAGAATTACAGGAAGTATTTCATTTTGCCAGCCTGGAATATGTGGAAATGTTAAGGCATGTCCCTGCAAGACTGTTATTTCTAAACCCGCAGCTGAAAGGATCTTAAAATGCCTTCCATCTGCTAGAAGTTACTTTGCACATTAAATGAAGATTGCCCCATTGCATTTGTAAGTGCTTCAGAGAGCGAAAAGATGGAAATTGTAAAGAGCATATCAGTACTACTTTCTTTCACAACATGCTAAAGCTCTAAGGCGTTTATGGTACAATTTTATAATTAGAACAATCTGAACTTGTAGCAGCTTATAGCATAATACCGTCATACAAGGGAAAGTTACAACAAAAGATCGATGATAAGTTTGTTGGTCATAAATGTAACTCTTATCTAAAAATGTACCATGACAAAATGGACCAAATAGGAAGGGACTGTATTCAGTATATATTTACTCTTTAATAGCTGACATCACACTTTGATTTTAGAAAATGAGGTTACTTTAACAGGACTGAGCCACTTTCTCTGATATTTACCCCAGAAAATAAGGCATCATTGAATGTTTTGAACTTGAGAGAAGATTGGCTACATATCACTGGTATGAGGAATGTTCTGCATAGAGAGATTTCTAGTGTTGTGCATGTTTCATCAGGAATTTTGTGGTAGAACATTACAACATTTCATATCTTTAGATTCAAGTAATCTTATGTTTCTTAAAGCTTGTGAAATAATATCTATTTTTGCCTTAAGTGCCATAATAGAAAGAATGTTTTTATTGTGCAAGTATACTTTGACATATTGCAGAAACCAGCTAAATATTTGTTACAGTTGAGCTTAAAATTAATTTAATTGTCCATGTAAGGAAAGATTTGTGAACTGATCAAAAAAAAAAAAAAAAGATGCACTGAAATGTGCAACAAGTAACCCTAAGTACTACTTCGAACAATAAACTGAAACTTAAAATAATGGACTGTATATTTGAGTACAGTCAACGTTCATTTAAAACATATAGGCTATGCTAAGGAAAACTGTGTTTCCCTAAAATGTCATTTAAATGTAGGAAAAGGCTTTGTGTAGGTCTTTTTTTTTTTTTTTTTTTTCATAAGGGTTCTCTTTATTTCCCTCCAAGCAAAGAGGTCAGTCTGTCTCTGTACAGTTGGGCATAGTTTCTGTTCCTTCATATGAAGGCCAGATCAGCTTGTTGCTTGAGTTAACGAGAAACGAACCCTGCCTTCATCATATCGTCTCAGGAAATATGAGTATATGCTTGTAAAAAACAGAGCTGTTCTTTAAAGCATTCTGGTCATGGCTTGGCCTGTCTTGGTCTGCGTGTAAGCATCTAGTCATAACATGTAGTAGTTTAAGTCTCTTAAGATTGAAGTTTGCACCGATTCCTGCTTATTACTTGCCATTAATGATATGTTTTGCCCACAGAGAGGAATGGTGACATTTAAAATAAATAAAAGTGAAACAACAGCGTAATAGGTATTTTTACACAAGCTAATAAAAATAGAAGAGCTTTTTTGTTGTTTTCTAGCAATATTACTATTTGTCCATTTCTTCTCCCTTTTCCTTACTTCCAAACACACCCAGATACTTGCAACCAATCCCAGGAGCTGACTACAGGTTTGGTAATCCTAACTGCGTATTTAGGAAATTTTCCTCCTTCCTTTCTCCCTGTGTCAAGGCAAGTTACGCTGAGGAACACTGCAAAGGCCAAAGGAATAAAAAGAGGAGAGTATTAATGCAGCTGGTGGGTTATTTCATGCTGTGTTCATAAAAGCTAAAATACTTAAAGTATCAGAGACCAAATGAAAAAAAAAAAACTAGATCTGAGCATACACTGGAAAGAAAAACAATTCTCCAAAGTGTCTTTAAAAATCATCATAATTATATTTAGTGGCAAAAACCGTAGCCTCTCTCTATCATTATTGTATGGTATTGCATGGTGCTGATCTACAGAAGTAAGACATCTGGTAAGACAAAATTTTCCTGGCTGAAGAAAACAGAGGGAAAATTACTCAGAAACTTTAAAAAAAAAATTTAGAAAGGGCACTGCATCTTCCACTGAAAGACTTGGCAGACGTCCAACCGTATGAAACGCTCTGGGAGTCTGTAACAGTTTAGATGGCTTGTACGTCCGTTGTGTGCACCTCTCTACCTTAACACATTTCGATTTTGTTAACTCATGACTGTGTTGTGTAACAGATCATTTCTTTAAAAATGTAACAGTCCACCAGTAAGAGGCAATGTTTAATACCTAACTCCAGCGAATACCCTTGTGCCTGGAGAAGACGATCAGAAACACACTTAAACTCTCAACGTTGGAAGCTGGTGCAGGAGGCCCCGAGTGTTGGTTGCAGGACAGAGGAGAAGGGGGTCCGGCGGCCCTAGGGTTTCCTGCGGCGGGTCTGGGTGACGCAGGGCGCGCTCGGGCACACACTGCGCCGCCGTGCACAAACCCCACCGACCCCACGGGGCCTGCGCGCGGCCTCCCTACCACGGCGGAGGGACGTGACCGGCCCTTTTCTGTTGGCCGCCAGTCTAGGCCGGCGCCCGCAGCCTTCCCTCAAGCGCGGCGTTTTGGGTCGCTACTCTAAAATTACCGACTGTGATTTAAGGCGCGCGGTAGCGCTTGCGCTACGTTCATTTTACTCTTCTGCCTTCCGACGTTACTGTTAACAGCGAGAGTTTTTGGGGGGACAGAACCGGGTGTGAACCTGCTCCCGGGCCTCCCGCACGTTTGCAACCTTCATGGCAGTTTTCTGAAGCCATCATTTACACTTTAAAAGAAAAATAGCGTCGCTTTGCCACGATCCCGGGTCCATTTTTATTCCCCCTGCTCCCCGCCGGCAGCCGAACAACCCTCAGCCCTCATACTCCAGCCCCCCCATCCCCCCCCCGCGGCTGCCCACACGCCCGCAGCCGCCCCTCCCCCCCAACCGCCGCCGCTTCCCGCCCCCCGCGCGCGCCCCGCCCCCTCCCCCCGCGCCGCGCCCGCGCGCGAGCCGCGCGCGCCCCCTGCGCTGACGCAGCGGCGGTGGCGGCGGTCACGTGGCGCGGAGGAGGACGCCCGGCCTGTCGCACCCGGAGCCGCCGCCGCCGCCGCCGCCATGCCGCTGCCGCCCGGCCGCCCCCGCCTCAGGCTGGCCCTGGCCCCGGCGCTGCTGCTGCTGCTGCTGGTGGGCCCGGCGCGGCCGATCTCCTTCCAGCTGCCGGGCAAGGCCCGCAAGTGCCTGCGGGAGGAGATTCACCGCGACACGCTGGTCACGGGCGAGTACGAGATCGGCGCGCCGCCGGGCTCCTCCACCGGCCCCTCCGCCAACCTCAAGGTGCGAGCGGGGCGGATCGCGGCCCCCCGGACCGCCGCCGGCGCCCCGGCCCGGCCCGGCCCGGCCCGACCCGCCCGCGCGCGGCCGCCGCCGCCGTGACAGGGCCGCGCGGGGCCGGGGCCGGCGCCGGACGTGGCGGGGGCGGGGCGCGGGCCATGGCGCCGCGCGCGGCCCGCACGTAACGGCCGCGGGGCTGCGGGCGGCTCTGTCCAGCGGCGGGGCGGCCTCGGCCGCGGCCCGGGCGGGCTTTCTGCGAGCGGAGGCGGCAGCAGCTGCGGGGCGCCGGGGAGCTGCCGGCCTGCGGCGGGGCCTGCGGCAGCCTGCCGTGCCGTGCCGTGCGCCCTCTGCACACCGGCGGTGCTTCAGGGCCGCAGGACAGGGCCCAGCGCTGCTGTGGCGGGTTCGCTGCGCTCTCCGTGTGGCGTGGCGGGGTTACGGGTTGTGACCCCAGGCCTCCGCCGGCGTTGTTCTCTCTGCGTGGCACGGAGGGACTGTGGCTCAGAGCGCCAGGCTGCGGCAGGTTTGTTTTCCGTAGGTGGCGGACTTCCAGCCTGTGGGCCCTCCGTCCTGACGTGGCCTGTGTTTCCATGTATAATGCAGCACATACATGGGTTATAGTTACAGATGGTGGCAGGCCTTGCCTTTTACGTTTCTCATGATGGGAAGGATTGGGGCGCCTCAGTGACAGACAGCTTCCAGTGACGTAGTAGAGGATTGTGACAGGGCTTGCTTTGTGTTAGGGAACAGTGTGGGTGAACAGCTCGCCCAGCGTTTGCTATCTGGGGATTAGGTAATGGGGGAGAAAGGTAGGTAACAGCTTAAGAAGTTACACCAAGGCTTGCTGTCCCCATGAGATATCATAGGGGGAGGCATGTGGATTATAAGACATGTGGCACCACGTGGGGGATGGGCCGCTGAGATAAAGCCGTCCTAGGCCTGCCTTTGTTGACACTGTGTAGGGAGGAGAGAATTACAGTGACGTGGCTGTTCAAGAGCTCCATCTCTGCCTATAGCCTGGTACAAAGGGGCCAGGCAGCAGATCATAGTGAAAAGGTCAGATGGGGGCTTAGAAACAAGCTTTTCATAAGCAGTTACTCTGTTCTTTCTGTATCATATGACTTACATGGATTTTAATGGGGCATTTTGGCATACTACCACTGCTGCGGTGTTCACTGCAGGGAAGAAAGCACCAAGATGATAGCCTGAAGGACCTTTACAGAGTATAGGGGAAAGATCAGCAGAATATATATGTGAATAATAAATCTATCTATGTGACAGGAAGCTATTAAAATAACACTTCAGCAGCTTCACTTTAATTCTGTTCATTATCTTCCTTCCCTGGGCTTTCTTCTCATTTCCCAACTATCCAAGTAAGGTCTGTTACTAATCACTCTAACTTAATCCATTTGCAGAAGCTTGCTTTCTGTCCGTCTTCTCTCTGAGCTTCCAGAGGATTTTAAAAGTAAGTGTACAAGCAAACAGTGACAAGGCTGTCTGCTCAAGAATCTCTAGGTTCAGAAATGGGAGTGTTCAGTGAGCACTGTGAGATTTTTCTGAAATCATGTTACCCTTGCAGCATCTGCCTTGAAATACCTGAAAACCGTGGGATAGGGGTAGTCTTGCTTGGTTATGTTTCTGGATTGTTGCCTTTTTTTTTTTTTTAATTGTTTTGTGCTGTATAGTTACATCATTTGTAACAGGAAACTTATCTGTATATAGACAGAACCAAAACAGCTTTGTGTCTGAGTTTGTGCAGGAAAGGTTAGTTCAGGGCGTGATATCTGCAGGTGGTCTCCCTCCTTCTGCACTGGATGGTCTGTTTCAGTTCCCTGAATTGGGCCACCAGAACGTAGGAGGTTGGTAGTTAATCTTGGCTGAGCTCAGTATGGTTCCTGTCCATGAGCTAAGTTCTGTGTTTGTGATATTCCAACACTAACAGTGGCACCCTCTGTTTCTGAGGAATCTGCCCAATTTGCCAGCTGGCTATGGAAGGGAGGCTTTTGGGTGGATGACGTCTTGCTTGGGCCCAGTCACGTGCATCTGTCCATTGTTGAGGCTGGCAGTTTGGGGAGTTGTTGGGCTGTTTGTCAAGGGAGAACAATGCCCTGTCTGTGGAGGATGGTGTTACTGTAAATAACGTTAGAATATCATGAAAAATCCCTTTCAGGTCAACTTCTCCCCCACAAGTGTTCTGACTGGGTTACTTGCAACTTCTCCCACCCCCGCATGCCCAACTGAATGGGTAATGTATTTGCCTGATTTGGGTAACAGTGTCCAATATTGAAGGAAGCAGACAGCAGAGCTTTTACTGTCTGAGATCCTGTTTATGAGCGGGCTATTGCTAGAGCTGTAAAGGACAAAAATGGATCAAGCTGCACAGTATCCTTTAGCTAAAGCTTAGCTCTGGTCCCTAGAAATCTCTAGAGGACAGTGCTCAAAATAATAGGGACAACAGTAACAAGAACTGTTTCTTGAGACTGAGAAGCCAGTGGGCACACCGTGCAGTATGTATGTGTGTGTGTGTGTATAATATATACACACGTATGTATATATATAATTAGACTGGCATCTTGGTTAATCAGAGCTGCGCTGTTGAATAGTGTGCGCTGCATGGTCACCAAAACATATACTTTTATGTCATGTCTGTGTGGTCGGATAGAGATGGCTCTGCAGTGCAGTTAGGCCTGCTTGCTTGAGCTTCCAGTGGTTCGGTGGCTTGTCCCTGGCTGACAGGAGAAGTGGCAACACATCTGTCTCTGTACCTGACTGCATAGCCATTCTTTCCTCTGCTTGATGCTTGACTTCAGGTAGAGCTCTGATTGGGAACTGCAGTACTAGACCAGAGCAGTGCTCCTTGTTATCCTCAGATGCTGACAGATTCCAGATGGTTCAGGGGAAGCTAGAAGAAATCCCATAATAGACAATTATGGAATAATCTGTATGTAGAGGAAGTTTGTTGCTAATCTCTTGCCAGCTATGGTTTATACCCTGAGGCATCAGGTTTTATATCCTGTACTATTTTTCCTGCCTGATGTGGAAACTCTTATTATCTGTGTAAAGGTTTGAATCTGTTCTGAATCCTGGCGTGCTGCTGGCCTCAGTGGTATCCAGTGACAGGGAGTGAATTAGGTGCTGTTATAAGAAAACAAGATGAGTATTTCCTTTGAATCATTTCAAGTGCTTAGCTGTTCTATGTGCTTTTTGTACAGGAAAACAAGACTATAGATTACATGTGTGCTTTTTTCTTGTAAGATGGAGTAAGGGAGAATATCTAACTTATCTTCTCTGTATTACGTTTGTGTGTGTGCGTACTTCTCTCTTCTCTTCTTTTAAAATTATCCCCAAACTTTTCAGTCTCTTCCTCTGCAAGACTTTCAAAGACCTCTAGTAACTACAGCACTCAGGCTTTTCTGCTGTATCTGTTGAGGGAAACTGGGAAACGTTCCAGAGGAACACGTACTGTTGGTTTACATGCGATATTATAAAGCCTTCAGGTTTTTTCACTCCTGCTCACTGGTCAGCATATTTCAGCTGGACAGGCCTTTTAATTCAGTTGAGCACAGTGATTCTTAAGTCTCTGTCCTGAAACGTGTATCTGTTTTTGCTCTTTGTTGATGCAGTTTGTAGACTTCTACAGTTTTGGCCTATTCTTAGTGATTTCATAGAGTTAGCGCAAAGTAGTCATCATTCTGTGTAGTCTGAATTGTCTTCTGAAGTGATGACTTTTATGGATCCTGGCACCTAAACCTTGTATAATTCAGGGCCGTGCTGATGGTTCATTTCTAGGGGAACAGATGTGCCCTTCTCTCTTTCTTCTGCTAGGGAATGAGTCTTTTTTTGTCCCATAAGGCTTCTCTGTATTTCTGTTGCTATGGGAATTTATGAATTTTGCTTGCAAAAAGAAGCTACAGAGGCAATGAATAACAATTTGCTACAGCTAGAGAGCCTAAATATAGCGTGTATTCAGAAGTTGTAGGGGGAGGAGGGATGACTCTTTTTTAATCTGAATATGAATAAGTACCTGAGAGGCACTCTGACTTTTCCAGCTCCTGGGGTGGGGATGAGTGGGGGGAGGGACTGAAATGATTGAGAGGAAGGAGGTAAACTGTTGAAAGCAAAATGCAGTAAATTCAAAGCGGAGCCTAGGAGAAGTCTTCCAGCTTAGCTTAAGAAGCATAAGCGCATGGCAGTGAAACATTGTGTTCCTCATCCGCATTGCATCTCTCTTACAGATAACTGACTCAGCTGGACACATCCTGTATGCTAAGGAAGATGCCACTAAGGGCAAGTTTGCCTTCACCACTGAAGACTATGATATGTTTGAGGCCTGCTTTGAGAGCAAACTTCCTGTGGGTAAGTGAAGCGAAGCCTCCGCTTTTTGCCTCTAGCTGCTGATGAAGTTCATGTATATAGTGGATGCGTGCTTTAGGAGTACAGGTGAAGCGATCCCTGAGTGTCGTTTGCAGAACACTTTTAGGACTTTTAAAGAAGATCTGCAGGAGGTTGTGGGTAGCGTCAGAGGTACACAGTATCTGCTGTCAGTGTTGCATTTGGAAATAAGACATTTTCTGTGGCTGTTGTGTAGAGCGCTCAGGTTTTCTCTGCAAGAGGCATAAGAAAGGGGAATCTTGTGTATTCCTCCTGCAGAGGTCACTGCAGTTCTAATGAATGGCACGGGCAGGGAAGAAACCAGACCTGTTTTACTCTTGTCTTGCTTCTCCTCGTCTTGCAGTTGAGCCAGAATAGAGTAGGATGCCATCATTTCCAGAATCCCATCTTCCTTGCCAGTTGTCCATCTCTTTCCTTTTGGTGGAATGTGATCGCTCCAGAACGTTTACTTGGCAGCAATTCTGTGTTAGGTTGCAAAACATTTTCTGGCGTGTGTGTGTAGAAGAATGCGACCTTGAGTTGCACCCACAACTGCTCTCTAAGTGATCGACAAAGGGAAGGGGAAATGAACAGGACGTCAGTCTTGTATTTGTGCTGCAAGGATGGTTGCCTAACAGGCGCTGAGGCTTGTTTCCTGCGAGCCTGACGCATGTGCTGCTTTGAGTGGCTAGGTTCAATTTCAGGATAAATTTGTTGAAAAACAGCCAGCACGTGGGCTTTCTGTCTTGTTTGCTGTGGTGTGAGGGGATGCGAGTTTGTAGGTGCTCACATCTCTTCACAGTTGCTTTCAGAGTTCTGTTCTTTGGGCCCAGTTCTCCCATGTCTTATCCTGAAAAAAAAAACGAAGGTGTTTCACAGAGCAGCCACTTGCAGCATTCCCCATATCTGTTGAAAGGCAGTGTCTGTTTTGCTGTTCTGCTCCACATTTAAGATGCAAATAGTTTGCCAGCAGAAGAGGACTTTCCAGAAGCAGAAGGCAATTTTCTGCATTGGGATTGGGAAGGATTTGGCTTATAACACCTCTTCTGCAGTATTTTACAGATAAGGGAGAGACTCCAAATGCTCAGGGTTTTGCTTTTCCTTCACTCCAAAGGTAGTGCCTTCAAATGCTACATAACACATCGAGACATGCAGACAGCAGTGACTCATCTGGGAGAGTCACTCATGCCATTTACTGTCCAACACCTGGGTATTTGGGAGGTCTCCAGACAGTCCCACATACCCGTTCATAGCTTCCATGTGATCACACACTGAAGTGGGAAGATTGAAGGCTTCTTTCTTTAGTTGTGTCTAGACTCTTTTTTTCATTGCTTGCGACAAGAAGTTTCTTGCCTAGCCTCAGCCCCTTATAGCTCTTTCTGTGGCATCAAATGCTTTTTCCCTGTCTCCCTTGTGTTGTTGTGAGTTTCTTTTGAAGCTTTCCTTACAGGTGAGGATAAAATATTTCCAAGTGCAGCTTCTACCAGGTGACCAGTGGGAGACTGAGGTGCCAAAATCTAGAGCTGCTCAACTGAGCAGCTGTATCTTCCTCTGGAGGCTTTCTCTTTGGTGGCATCCAAGCTGCCAGTTTCTTCTTGGCCCCAGGGGCCCTGTATTCCTTGCTTTCAATATATGCTGCACAGTGGGTATCCCCCAACTTCCCATGCTTGTGCCAGTATTCAAGGAAGCATTAAGGTGAGGGAGGTGGCACTGTGAAACTGAGTTGTGTGTAGGGCTTGGTGACTGGGTAAGAGAAATCATGTCACAAGCAAGTGCCTGCCTTGGCTTTTCTATCATGTTGGCACTGGTCAGTTGGCACTGACCAGGCTCTGATTTCTCCCCATGTTTCTCTTTAACAGATTTTCTTTTTCACAGTTTCCTCAGGTAAGTAGTCAGGGCTTCTAGTGCTGCAGCCAAGGAGGATGTTGGTAGAGTATAGGGAGAGGACAACTGTTGGCAGAGGAAGCCGAGAGCCGTTGGGCCAAGGAGGGTCTAAGCAACTGGGATTTCTCAATTTATAACCACAGAAATGAGGAAGAGGAAGTGAGGAGATCCTGTGTTGAAGGTCCAGCTTGTCTTAGTAGAGAGGCCTCTTAGGGCACTTCTTGGAGCTGTGGGTGTTTGTATGGCAGACTTTTTTCCCCTCATCCAGTCCTCCACTCCTACTTACTGTCTACTCAGTAAGACAGGGTGCTGTCTTACTGACCAGTGCTCTGTTCCCAGGACCACTTATTCTAGCATCAGATGCTAATTTCTGAGGAGAAAAGCATAGACTGCATTACATGCTCCCCTGTGGGGCTCTTGCTATATGCTAATCTTTATCTGTCTTCTCCCTTATAGTGATGGCAAAGCTGTGTGGTCATATTAGAATTGTTGTTAGAACGCTTATGGAGAACTGGTTTTGCTTTCCACTCTAACAATAAAAATTAAAAATCTGAATTTACTGGAGGGAGTGGAGCATCACTTTGCTGCTTATACTTCTTTGAGGCAGCCTTTAATTCTTCTCTTCACCAAAGAGTTCAATGACTTATGTATTCTGGAATTTTCTTTGGAAAACTTTTTGACAATCCAGTTTAACAATCCTATTTTCCCATTGACTTAGTGAATTAGGAGCTCTCTCAATCTCCCAGGAAGCAGCTTTGTGTTCACATGAGATGACCCGATGAAGACCCTGGTCTCCCAGGGGATGTAGGTATTAGCAGGACAGTTTAGTTCAAGATCTCTGGAACTTCCTGTTTTTTATCTTGCTGCTTATTGCCTGCAGGAGGAGCAGGGAGTTACTGAGGGTCTGGCGTCCTTGAAAGAAGCTGCCTAGTACCTCAGCCTCAGTAAATTTCTGGAAGAGCAACTTCATTTTTTCTAGGATAGTCCCTGATAATGTTAACCTCTTGCAGAAAGTCTGCTTTCCGTGCCTTTGCGCTCAGCAGCTCTTTCATTTGTCTGCTTTCTTACTGCCTCTTGGCAGCTCTCCCTTCCAGCTCTCCCTTCCAGACCAATTAATGCTTCCAGTTCTGTTCTCCTGTTCATTGGCCTTTTCATCTTCCTTACTTCTTCCTGGAAGCCCCAGAGCTCCACCCAAGCTACTGTAATTCAAACAACATAAAAAACCCTCACTGAAGTGTGTGCTTTGGATTTTTTTGTGGGGCTACTTTTGGCCATCCTATCTGTCAGTCTCCAGGCATACTGATACATGACATAAGTGGTCAAAACCTGTGGCTGGAGAATGGAGCATGGGGTTGTTGTAACATGTCTGTTAAAGAACAGTGCTGGGGTTTGAGTTTGTTTTTACAGTAACCAGTCTTTTTTAAGCAAACTGAAAATTTCAGTCCTAATCCTAATTGATCCATTAGGCTCTTACGTAGCTGGGTTTGAATGTTGAGCCATTGTGTCCCATAGGAAACTAATGAAACAGTTTGTAGTTGATATAGACCATAGTGCCAGTAGTTATTCCATGTCCTGAGAGCAATACAAACTGGAGATGACTCTGCTCAGGTGGTGAAGGAGCTTTTTAGTGGATAGAAAGAGAACTTGAGGCTGCCATATTAAAGATCTGGGACACGTTTCTAGCTCGATCTGAAGTGTCCCTGTGTATTGAATTTGTGGACTGAGGAACGTCCACCTGGCAACCTCCTAAGGCAAAGGATAAGTCTTGGGTATGCTCCTGGATAAAGACTCTGAAGTTCATAGTGTAAGTGAATTTAAACCTTATGTTTTCTTGGCAGCCAAGTGAGGACAACTATATGCCTGAAAGTGCTGGGGTTTGGGAATGTGGTATGCACGAGCGTGTCCTTCGTGGGTGGTGTAGTGGAATAGGATATTCAGTGCAGCTGAATGTTCTCTCTCTATGTATGTATGTATATGTGTGTGTGTGTGTGTGTATATATATAAACTATATATAGAGAGTTTTATTTTTAGCTTTCCCAGATATGATAGTTTGTAGCTGTTAAAAGAGGCTGTTAGCTGTAGAGTTCTCTAGCGTGGAGGCTCCAACCTTAAAACATACCTGTTCTGCTGTTGACTGCAACCTTATCCTACTTGCTGTGGCTGCAGATTGCAGTTCTCTGAAGTAGCATTGTGTTTTCCTGGCTTAGGAAGCCTTCTGTCGTCTTGGGGTTCGCATTAGTGGTGTGGGTCCCAGACATCTGATCTGTTCTTTCCCTGAAAAGATACTTTGCAGTGTTTGTCTCTTCTCCTGAGACTGTGCAGCATGCTAGGACCAGTACTCCCCATAGGCTGTAACCCTGAGTTAGAGTTTTCCTTCTGCTCCTTTATATGTAAAATCATTTACAGCCCTAGGGATCCTAATAAATGGTTGGTGCGTTTCCTGCTAGGAGGAACACGGGCTCCCCAATTGAGTATTTGTCCCTCTGCTGACTTGTCTCTAGCCAGGCTGTCTCATAGCAGCTGGTATGCATCTTCTAATCCTCTGCAGTTTTTACAGTGATTTGCATCCTACACACACTTAGCATTCTTAGTTACAGCTTGTTCTCATTATCTTTGGGAGGCTCTCTTTCAGCCAGGATTTATTCTGAAGTCTCTGTATTTTTAGGCTGGACTGTGCTGCCTCCGCAGTTAGCTGCAGACTGGAGGGGAGGGTGTTGTGAGCCCTTCCTCAGTGGTGGGGAGAGCTGGTGATTTCCTGGCAGGCTGAATGTTTCGCACAATGAATCCTTTCATTATGCTTCCAGGAACAGGGAGGATGCCGGACCAGCTCGTGATTCTGGATATGAAGCACGGAGTTGAAGCAAAGAACTATGAGGAGGTATGTCGCTTGGCTGCCTGCACTTTAGACTCCCCTTTCCCAGCACTCACATGATGCCATTTGTAGATCTGGGGCTCGTGATGGGAAGCTGTTTTCCCAGTGGTGATGAAAGCCTCTCTGCAACCTACAGATCCATTGAAGCTTTGTGTGTTGCAGCGGATGGGGGCAGACATCAGCTAAAATCCATTCTGTGCTCTGGCAACTGAGGCCTAATGTGTGACTTTCTTTACCAGGGTAGTGTGACCCAGCATAGGTATTAGAGGCAACGAGAGGTTGAGATGTGTAGTTTCCCCTGACTCAGCAGCAGAGGGCATTTTAGGTTAGTATCAGATCATCCCAAAAGGGAAGTTGCATTTCTACTGTTGTTACCTTCATGACTGTGAGAGATGCTGGTCTGACAGTCAAGAAATGGTGCTTGTGCGTTTCTAGCAACTGGCAGTGTATCAGTATAAAAATATTTGGCAGAGTAGTTCGTGTGAAATGAGTATTTGATTTGAAGGCATTGCGTTGAGAATGGACATGAAACCTAAACGTTTCCGTTTTCGGATTTAGCTTTTTTAGACCCAAAAGCCAGCTGTGTGGAATAGCAGTTGCTTTGTGGTTGGGACAGTCTCTGACTGGTTTGTAGGCTGAATTTTGATTACAGCTACCGTGCTTTTGGCTTGCTAGGATTTAAGGTTGATTAGCCCCCAGTAGATCCTGTGCCTGAGAAAATGAGAGTTGTTAGTTGTGAAAGGTTCAGTGCCCGTAGCAATGATTTGCAAGAACAAAACAGCATGGGAGATGCCTTATGGAGGAGAGTGAGTAGCAGAGGCAGTGTATGGTGGCAGTTAGGAAGACTAATATTTCTGAGCTGGGTCTGCTAGAGTTTTATATTCTTTTGAGCTTTTGGGCTAGCACATCCCACGTGGAGAATAAGAAATAAGCTTGGGGTCAGCAAAGAGCAAAGCAATAATTGGGCCAGCTGGCCAACTGTCTGGCTAAACCAGCTATTGAAGGATTACGATGTTGAAATGTTATGGCGTGACTCCTGAAAATGTGACTGAATTATGGCGACTGGATGTACAGAATTTCTTTAAAGACAACCCTGAAATATACGCTTGAGTTATTTTTGTAATGCTCCCTCTAAGTACTGTTCCCTGTAGAAAGGTTCCTTTATGCTGGTATATCTGCATCCTTAACTGATTAAACTAACATAATTGTCTTGGATTAAAAGTAAGAATACATCACACTCCTCTCCAGTGTAGTTAGACCAATGCGAAAGGTCTGTGGACGGATTTAGGTAAAGAAGAATGTAGACCGGCAGTCCTACGATGCTATCAAATCCGGATCTTGACAGGGGTAGGAAGCCACCTTGACTTCTGGGGACCTTTCAGAGTGATGGATGATGTCTAGCCTTGTCAAGCAGCATGTCTGCGAAGTACTCAAACTGGTTTACTGTTTTTTTGACTTGAGAGGTTGGTGTAAGGCCTCAGAAGGGAGGGCTGCTGTCCAGGATTCTGTCCTGGAATTGCTGCCTTCTAGAGGCTTTTGCTTGTGATGTTAATCTGCTGTAAGGCACCAATGTCCTCTCTTCCTCCCAGTTCTTGTTGTTGAGCTGTTGCAAGGAGAGTTGATGCAGAGATTTGAGCCAGAGTCGATGATACTGTCCTGCTTGTGCATGGATATGTGCAGTGAGGATAGGGGTGATGTGTGAGTCTGGCTGCATCAGTTTGCTTTGCTCCAAGAATGTCTGGATCTATGCAACTGAGACAATGAGCTAGGTTAGAGAAATCTTAGCTGTCTTACTGTATGGCTTGGTCAGTCGTCTTTGTTCCTGGGGTAGGGAAGCAAAACTTTCTCCGTTTAGCAGATAGAATTGGAGGTAAGGAAAGGTGAAAGGACTTTTCGGAGGACACCGGGAGGACTAGCTGATCTAGAAAGGAACCTATTTCTCCAAGTCCTTGCCAAATTCTGCCACAGCGTGGCTCTCTGTGCTGGAAAGAGAGTTAGGCTTTAGCCTGTCTGTGAGTGGCCCCGAGAAGCTCGATGGAGTTGTTCTCTTGGTTGGCCTCTGGTGGTCATGATGTTGTCATGCCTTCCAAGCTGATGATGTTTCCGTTGCTCACCATCACAAATGGTGAGTTTTTTACAAAATCCTTTGCAGCAACTGTGCATGTTGCTAATGGGAGGTTGGCTTCACTAGAGGCAAGAGGGGTTTAAGGATATACATCTGAGAGTCCATGCCAGACTGAGAGTAGCCTCACCTATTAACAGCAGCTAAAGGGATGCAGGATGGAATAGACGAGCCTAGGTTTTTCCCTGTGGAGCCTTTCTGTGAATGTGCAAACGTGCCTTCCGGGATGGTATTGGAGCCTGTCAGCTTAGGGTTGTTTTGTCAGTAGAGATGCCTGAAACCTTGTGTGTGCTACAGACTGCTGCTGTAACTGTGTCAGCAAAGCGCAGGCTGTAGGCATGATTGTGCTAGTGCCAGTTTTTCAGCAAAGCTCTTCTGGCAGAGTTGTGTCCAGACCACAGGGTTTTGTAAGTGCAGTGTGTCAGCTAAAAAGTGGGAGGGTTTTGATCTCCTATATCCTATCCCCTCTCATACTCTTTCCAAACTGACACTGTTTTGCTGGCAGAACTGTAGTATAGAGCTAGTCTCAGTGTAAAAATACTCAGATGACTGCTTGAGGGCCTACTGCTTACCACAGCATGCATGTCATGCAGAAGACCCTTCAGTGAAATGGCTGATTAAATAGCATTGACCTGGTTGTGAGTGTCTCTTCAGATCCACTCTGCCTGGACAGTTGTATCTAGAAATGGCATTTCTGCTCCATGAGCGCCCTCTATTGCCTGCATGACTGCCACCTTGAGCTGTGAGGGACTTGGTCCTGGACTTCATTTTTAAGTAATTCTGTGTCACTGTGAGAAGGGTGCCCTGCAGCCAGTCTGTGAACTGAAGGTGTGCCATGTGTTTCCTATAGGGATTCCCAGGTCATACGGTATTTGTTTTCAGTTGCATTACCTCAGGACACAAAGTCTGGCCTTCAGCTGCGGGTTCTCTCATTTGTAGTAATGACAAATTATGTGCAAGAACCAGGGTTATTCAAAATCCGCAATGTAGCGGTGGCAGGAATTGCATTTAGTTTCCTTTGTGTAATGTCCTTGTGTCACACGTTTTTACGTGCTGTTTAGTCAGGCTGGGCCAGGGAACTTTTATGACTCCACATGTTTTCAACTTTAAATAGTTACTGTAATGGAGTGCGCTTTCCAATTGAATTTCCTGTAGATTTTTCTTTTAGATAAAACTCTTTGGCTTACAGGAATGTGGATTGCATGATATGCACAAAAATGATGTCCTGTAAGATCCACTTTTTTGAAGCTTATCTATCTTGTGGTTCTTTTTTTGTTTTTTATTTTTAATTGGCTGAGATGGAGCCCATCCCTTATGTATTCCAGCAGCGTCACCTGGTGGACTGAGGCAAATGCAGCACTCTGTAGCTGCATGGTCCCTACCAAGAGCATTGTGGTCTTATGTCTGTAATAAAACTGCTGTTATTAGGAATCAAAGTGCCCTGACTTCCTGGGACTTACGGCAATGGTTAGCAAAGCGCATCTCAGTGCTACTGTCCAGTGGGCATGTATAACAGTGTTGTGTACCTATATAAGTTACAGTTAGCTGTACCTTGGTCTGTGGCATCTATTCACTGGAGGTTTAGCCGTGTGGTAAGCTCTTCGTACCCAGTGCAAAGCAAATGAAGCAAACTGTGATTAAACTAACACTTAGGAGAATAATGAGGGAATGAGCTCGTGTGTATGCTTTGCCCCTCCTTTGAGTTGGAGGCATAAATCTGTGTTCCTGAGAACAGGTAGGAGAACTGATAGTGTTTTATGCTATGGTAGTTTCTGGCCTGTAGAGGCATTTCCCTAGGGGAAGGATGTGTCAGATATGAAGTATGTGAGAAGGAATGTTTCCAGCTAGCAGCAAAAGCCCATGTGGGAGCTTTGGGTTTTGGATCTGTGATTTCCTGACTCTCCTGTTTTCTAGATTGCTAAAGTGGAGAAGCTGAAGCCTCTGGAAGTAGAATTAAGGCGTCTAGAAGATCTTTCAGAGTCCATCGTTAATGACTTTGCGTATATGAAGAAACGAGAAGAGGAGATGAGGGACACTAATGGTAAGACTTTGTGTGTTCCTTGGGAGGATCGGCGCTCTAAGACGTTTGGTCTTGCTGAGTGTGTTATTAGGACAGAATCTAGAGATGAGGCGATTACAATGGTCTCTGCCTGTTCTGTTCCTAGTTAGAGAAACCCTCTGCAGCTTCTCTCCTTTTGAAGCAGTCACTCAGTCTTGTTTGTCCTCTCTCTAGAAATCAGTTCTTTCTCTCTCCAATCCTAGCGTGAATTATTCTGTACTGTTTCATGCTGCCATTTGATCACAGTTTAATCTTGTCCCCTCTCATTAGATGACCTTCTTTTATTCTCATGTACTGCTGGTGCTTGGGTGCCCTTACCTTCATGCTATTTGATATCTTGACTCTGAAGTTTTGTAAGGATGGGGAGAAAATACCCTGGGGACTTTGCCCTCTTGAGGAGCATCCTGTGATGTTGGACTCCTGTGCAATGGTTTGTTGTCTGTTTCAGAGTCGACAAACACCCGGGTTCTGTACTTCAGCATTTTCTCCATGTGCTGTCTCATCGGACTGGCCACTTGGCAGGTCTTCTACCTGCGTCGCTTCTTCAAGGCCAAGAAACTGATTGAGTAAAGGAGCAAGACCTCCTCCCCCTCCTTTCAGACCCAGCTGGACACCACTGGGACCCAGCCGTGGCCCTCTGGAGCCATCTCATGGATGATACCCACTGATTGGAGCTTTCCTGCAGGAACTTGGCCCCCAAAGGGGGAGGGGAGCATAAACATTGGAGGCAATTGGGGACTTGTGAAATCCTGTTGGATGTTGAGGGTGGGGGAGGTTGTGATGGGTTTGGGGGTTCCTGGGGCAGCGATTAAATAAAAATGATGTTTCCATGACAGCTGCAGCAAACTTTTGCGCTGTCTGTTCTCCTTTTATAATCTTGGCTTGATGATGTCTCCCATCTGTCTGTGACTGTAGTGTTACTGTGAGCCTGCTGAGCTCATTAGGTGCAATGCAGCTAGCACCAGGGCAGAGTGGGGGATTCCCTGTTCTGACCAGCTGGGATCTAAGCCTCATGCAGATAGAGGTTGGTGCAAAGCAACAGGATTTGTCATTCCAGCAGGGCCTGAGGATAGAGGGAGGTCCAAGCTTTGGTCCCTGTCGTGGACCTCGGTGTTTCTCCCTGTGGGAGCTGGAATCTTTGTGGTGAGGGGTCCAGGCACTTGAGTGTGATGATTCAGCCTGGAGGAAGGGGAGCCTTGGAGGGCAGGCTTGCTAACATATTTGAGCTTGGAGAGGAGAAGCCTGTCCTGCTCAGATAAGCTGTTCAGCCTTGATCCCAACCTTGCTCCACGTGTTTAATTTGGACTAGCCTCTCCTGTTCTGAAATGATGCGGCAGTTTCCCTGAAAGCCGTGGTCAATGACAGCCTTTTGCAATGCAGACCGGAGGCATCAGTCAGATACAGTTGCAGTGCAAATAGGAGCAGGTTGTGCTAGGAAACCTTGTCTTATGTTGAGCAGGAGACTTTTTTCACCTAACGCTGTAGAGTTTATTCAGCAAACAGCTGGATAAATCTCCCTCTTTTGAGACCTCAAAGCAAGGTATGCTTTTGCTATGTGAAGCGTGAAGGCCTGTACCCTGCTTTGAGGTCTGGGGGTGCAAGAGGTGCTTTGCAGGTTAGCAGAGGAGTTGGAAGTGTGTGGATGAACTAGAAAGCATTACAAAGTAGGAACAGACTAATGCTGCATCTGTGGAGCATCTGAGCTGTGCCATCAGCAGAACTGTTATTCTCCTATGCGGTATTACAGAGAGCAAGGGGACTCTCATAGGTTCTTAGCCGTCCAGATGGCATTATGTCAAATAATCCAGGCTGGGAAAAAAACAGGCAGGTTCATTTCCTGGACTTACATGCTGCAGTTTGTAGGCAGTGATTAAAATTCTTTTGTCTTCTCTGCATTCCTTCAGAGCAAATGGTTCAGCAGCACAGCCTTGTGGACTCACGTGCCTAGACCATTCTGGCTAGGGAAAGGGTTGTCATGGCCCTGGGCCCAGCCTACCATTTTGAAAAAAGCACGTGTTTTATAATTTCTAACCTGAATCTGATCTATTGTTGGGAGGGAAACGGTTGTTCAGGGTGAGGCAATGGGAAAGATGGTGAAAAGATGATCTACTGTCACCTAATACATTAGGACTTTGCACCTCCTTTTCCATTGCCAAGATCCTGGAGTTGTTAGTTCTACTGGAAAGTGCTTATATTGCTTTTAATTTGTGTCCTTTTTAATAAAGCCATATGAAGAACCCAAGTCCACTCCTCTCCCCCTGCATCCGCTTTATCCTTGTAAAGTTTTGAGAGCTGTTACAGCGCAGAACAGCAGTGATGCCACAGGACTGAATTACAAACATCACTTGAAGTTAGTTTTTAGGTCCTACATTTTGAAGCCTGTAGCAGATCTGTTAAGGTTTTGTTTGTTATTTTTTTATATATATATATATATATATATATATATATGTAAATTGAAAAGACAATACCAGGTGGAGGCTTTCCCTGTCTTGTCTGTTTTGATATCCTCTCCCCGATCTTATCAGAGTGCAAAACAAATCTTTATCCTAAAAATGGTGGTGAGGCTTTCAGGTCCCCAGGTGACTGTTGCAGTATCATCGTTCTGATGTTGCTTTTTGATCTTCACTGTACTGGTATGGTTACCAGGGAACAGATGTGGGGGACTAGTATGAATTTATCTGTAATTACTGGTTGGGGGATTTTGTCAATTTTCTCAAATAAAATTTCTTTGGGGAAAAATAACCCACCCCAGTTGTCTGTGCAAGTCTTGTCCTCTTTGTGCGCATTCCTACTGACCGCTGTTCCCTGCAAGCTGACCTGTCATAGGAAACAGCAGACACGCAGAGCCCCAGCAGGACTTTGGATTTCTCTACCAAAAGTTGTTTTCAAAAGAATTTGAGAATTCTGGAGTCTGGAAAGGACTGTGTGTACTGAATTTTGTCTGAGGAATAGGATCAACCCAGCAAATGGCAGTCACTCAGAAAGAGTTGTCCCTGATAAAAACTCTTTGTTTTATTTGCCTTTTTTCCCTCCCCATCTTCCTAATCATCTCTCTCTGTGTGGAGAGGTTTTGAGAACGCCAGTTTGGTTTATGCTTGGCTGATAGTGAAATAGGGCTGATGCTCTAGAGTACAAGGCCCAGTTTTTCACTGTCAGCTCCCAAATAAAATTCAGCTGATAAATTTAATTACTTTCAGTTTTGTGCTTCAGAGAAAATCTTAAATTGTTGCGAAGATGAGTTAGTCCTCTGTGAGCGACAGATCTTCACTGAAGAGAGTGATGAGGTATTTACCTGACTGCTGTCAGATAACCTCTGTTGGGCCTCAGGCAGTGACCAAGTGAGGTATGTCACATAACAGCGCTGAGGCTACTTAAATGCTACGTAACTGGTTAATAGTATCAGGGAGAATTTCGAGAAGGGAAATTCCCAGACCTCTGGATAAGGATTAGCCTCCACAAGTTCTTGCTTGGATGAATAGTTGAGTATGTGAAATCATACAGCTGTTCTCATGTGGTAGGTTGGAGGTGAGTCTGAGCAGTTTCAAAGTACTGTGCATGCAGAGCTGGTGTGTTCATTCCATTTTACTTCTGGGAAACGGGCTAAAGTTGAGCTGTTACAGATACTTGGGTCTGAGCCCATCTTTGTGTGAGCCCATCTTTGTGTGTGACAGATGCATCACTGGTAAATCTATAATTGCCTGTAGCAAACTGCATCAGACATTTCCAGCCTCTTCCACCCACTTGTCAACGTGACTAACAGTTTAATTATCATGCTACTTACACAGCGCGTGAACATTCCTAAGTAAGGTATATCTTCGTGCATTCCCCCTCCTAATATGTCAACGTAAATTGTGTTCTTTGTAAAAAGTACCCAGGGCAGCTGCTGTGTGTGTACACACTTCAGAGGATGAACATTTTGCACTCTGCTGACTTGTCACGAGTCAGATATGTGAGATATAACCCAAGCGTACAACACCTGTGTTTAACTACAAGGCAGCCTCTGAAGGACTTTTGACTCAAACTAATCTCACAACTAGTTGGCAAGATCATTAGGGGATTCCAACCTGAACAGTTCATGGGGCCCTACAAGAGGTGTTTTGGGAAAGTAGTGTGGCCTCTCTTGACTGTTGCAAATTCATGGAATTAATTTCTGTCTCTCATCTCCTTAGTTGGGTCTTTCAACTGTTGGGTCTTTCTGAGGCCCAAGATGTCCTCACCTTTGATGAACAAAGACTGCGGCACACTAGATTTCCTTAAGTTGAAGGCTGCTCTGTGGAAAAGAGAGAGCAGAAACCTGAAAACTGATGCACGTTTCACAGGAGAAAAAAGTTGAGATGGGTGGCTTGTGAAGACTAGCTATTCGGGGTGGGTTGTGCCCTTCCCCAACCTTAAATTTTGACAGGCCCCCTTGCATGTTCTGACGTTTCTACCCCCAAGCAAACACTGGTGTTTGTGGGGTGACTCTTGAAGACCTGTCCTCCTTTGAGGAGGATGGAAAGAGCAGAGGATTTAGAAATAACTCTGCCTGTTGGTATTTCTTGGACCTTTCCATAAACCTGACAACAGGTGAGCCCCAGCTTTTCCTGCAACACTGAAATATAGTTATGAACTCAACTCGCACAGAAAACTCCGGCAGGCTCTTTGGCAATGTTTTTAAGAAGTCTGTTTTACTTCATACTGAAATGAGCTGGGAGTTACCTCGTTTCATCTGCAGCTAAAGTAACTCCTTAAACTTTCTGCAAAATAGCAAGTAATTGACGCTTAATTTCTCTTTATGTTGCAAGTGGTCTGTGAGGTTTATCACTTCAAACTAAATTCAGTAGCTTACTCTTCTCTATTTCAGACTTGCTGAGATAGCCTGCCAGAGGACCTATGGCTTTTAAGTACCCACCCCAGCAATCTTAGCTGTGAGAGTCATTTGTATAGCTAATGTCTGGAGAGAGCAGCTGTTTCCTTAAGGGCTCTTTTGATTTGTTTTATTTCAGTTTCTGCAATAAAATGTAGATGTTGAATAACTTCCTTTTGGAGCAAGAGACAGCTATAAGAGTCAAAAAAGACAGCTACAGAGCAGTTCTCACATAGCTCAGTCTTGCCTCTTTTATGGTTTCCTCTGTTGCTAATTTCCTTTCATAGATAATATTCCTGAGGCACTTTTGTCTTGAGCTTTTAAATGATACGGTTGTTACGTTGTGTGATCTTTACATAGGCTGTATGAGGAGAGCGGCCCTGCTGAGTCAAGTTTTAATGAGATGAACTGTCCTCTTGGTTCTTTGGGGCAGAGTATTCCTGCAGGTGCCACCCAGACAAGGCAGGCAGAGGGAGACATGCTTGTATTTTGCGGCTATATCGCATTGCAGCTCTAGCTGGATTTGCTGCAGAGCTTCACCCTCTAGGGTGTTTTTCACCCATTTCTGCTGCTCATTCTTTTCTTTCCTGCTTTCCATGCCATCCAATCTTTTGCCAGGTGTATGACGCTTGCTATAGGTATGTAACGTGAACCTCATTGTGTTGCCGTCTTAGTTATTAGTTAATTATAATTAACCGTGTAGATGTCTTTTCACTTTTCATTGTGGGCTGCTCTTTCCTTAAGTTATTAAGGACTTGCACTGTTTTCCTTCAAATGACAATATTGCTACCCTAGGCTGCATTCATCTTTCAGTAGTGATTTTGCAAGGGACAGAATGGCATATTATCAAATCCAAATACTCTAAACTAAATTGTGGTCTCTTTAAATGTTTGAGTGAAAAATGCAATATAAAGTTGAATATATATTCTTCATTCGTATTCCAGTAAACCTGAGTGGCCAGTGTATGTCTTGTTATGCTGTGCTTTTAAAAGCAAAACGGTGGGGTGGCTAAACCTGATTGTAGATGCTATCGTGATCATCAGCTTATGAAAGGCCAGGATGAAAATGCAGGTAATAATGGACAAGATAACCCTACTTTTTAATATAGAACATGAATATTGATCTTTCAAGTAGTCTTACAGTTTTTTGAAGTTGTTGCAGACTCTTTAATCTCATTTCCATGAGACTGAATTTTTTTTTTGCCAGATTACATTTTGCTAGGTATTTCCCTTACAGTGGAGGGAGAGGCAGTGAATAATATTTAGTAGAACATATCTGAGCTTTTTCATGCATTCTTGTAAGCTCCTTTATTCTAAACCTGAGGTGCCACCTTTGCTGCTTGGAAGGACAACGTCTTTGTATGGAAATAGGTACAACCCGCAGCTAATAAACTGTGGCAGGTAAATTATTTACTTTAAAAATAGGTATTTATAGTGGAAATGCTGAACGCCTTTTAAACCTAACCACATCACAAGGAACCCCAGTCATGTCACGTTCTAAGAGCAGAAAGAACCTTCTCAAGGTAGTGAGATAAAAGCTAACCAGGCTTTGTTCTCCTTGTTTTTAGGGATTTATACTTCAGCTCCTCAAATCTAATATGAGCATAGGATCATGTATCCTAAAGTGAGTGCTCTCTATCATCAAACTGTGTCTTCTGGTCTGTGGCTATCTGTGACTGCTGCACTTTGAAAACAAAATAATGAAAAGATGATGATGTGCATTATCTATGGAGAAAATAAATCGTTTACGTAAGATTAAGGTTGCTAATGCTTCTTTATGACAGAGAAGTTATTGCAGCTCCAGGTCTAAAATATTATTTATGAAGCTTTCAGTTTATTTCATCTTGGTTAGAGAAAAATGTCGTGACTCATGAATAGCACGGTAAGGAATACAGTTATACTTTGTTAATTGTGTAAAATGGGTATCCATCACAAACGACCTAATCTTCCTAGCAGATCTTTAAGCCTGGGATACAACTGTGAACCTCTATCAGTATGTTTCCCCATAGCAATTATTTTTCAGTAGCATGTAGTATATTTAAGTAAGAAGAAAAGTTAACATCTCTGTGAGATAAAAAAAAAAGTAACAACTTTTTTGATAAGAATCAATTACTTCAGACGCTTTTTATTACCAAAGTATAATTCGAAAGCTTTTTAGGACAACGAAAGCTTTTTAGGCTGCGGCGAGGCGTCGAGCGGACGGGACGAGGGCGCCAGCGGCGCGGCAGGAGGCTCCGGGCGGCGGCCGGGCCGCTCTTGTCACTCCCGGGCAGCTCACGCAGCTCTTCCGCCGCCCTAACAGCAGGAGCCAAAGGCGGGCGAGCAGGACGGGCCGGCGGCGGCGCACCCTGCAGGCCGCAGCCCGGCGCGGCAGCGGCGGCAGCGGCGGCGGCAGCGCGGGGGTCAGCGCGGCGGCAGGAAGCGGTTCCGGGTCGGCGGCGGCGGGAGCCAACATGGAGCCCGCGGGGCCTCGCTGAGCAGCGGCCGGGCCGAGCCGAGCCGCAGCCTCAGCCCCCGCCGGGCCGCCGCCATGTCGCTGGGCAAGTACGAGCGGCACTGCGACTCCATCAGCTCCGACTTCGGGAGCGAGTCCTCGGGCAGGGGCGGCTCCCGCGGCGGCGGCAGCCTGCCCGGCGAGCAGGAGGAGCTGCACTACATCCCCATCCGCATCCTGGGCCGCGGCGCCTTCGGCGAGGCCACCCTCTACCGCCGCACCGAGGTAGGCTGCCCGCGCCGCCGCTGCCCCGGGCAGGCCACCTGCGCCTCCCTCCTCCTCCTCCTCCTTCTCCCCAACCCCCGCCGCGGACGGGGCCCTCCGGGGCGGAGGGCGGCCCGGCCCGGCCGCGCCGCCCGGGAGCTGCGGCAGGCGGGCGGCGGCGGGGCCCTGCCGGGGCGGCGCGCGGGGGCCCGAGCGGCGGCGGCCGGGCCGGGCCGGGCCGTGAGCCGCTTGCGCGCTGCCCGTAGAGCTGCGCAGGGAGGTGTTCAGACTCTTCTGACGCTGGCGGGTGCCTGATTTTTCTGCGGTTTTTTTTCCAGTCACAGAGGACATGGGGGCATCTTATACAGGTAACTCTGGCGCGCGATCAGAATTTCGGCAGGACCAGGTGAAACTGCTGAAGGGCCAGTCTTTCCTTCGCTCCCAAGTCGTTTGGCTCTGTCCCGTTCATTTGGTCCGAGCTGTGGGGTTTTTAACGGCCGCCAAAGAGAAGCGCTTGAGTGGGTTCCCAAGGGAAAATCTGTAGCTCCTCTGGGGGAAGGAACACGGAGGTGCCCCAGCGCGAACAGTCGTAAGTGAACGCTGTCCGCTTGACAGATCGCTCCGAGCGTCCCTCACAGCGTGGGGGGGGGGGGGGGGCTTATAAGGGCAAACTAAGTTTGTTCTCGTTTCCTTGATGATTTTTAGGAATAGGATGATGATTTTTTTGGAGTTCCTAATGGCTAGTATTGTACAACGTCCTACAAGCGTAGGACTGGAAATAAACTGTTTTTCCCCCTGCCTTGGAACAGGATATGCTTAGTTTTGATTGAGGCAAAACGAACTCTGTGCCCTTTCACTGGAAACCTTTGTAGCCCTTTTTTTCGAAGAGAGTGCCAGCCAGCTAGAGAGATGGCTTCAGGCTGCTATTCCTAGCATCAAACAAAAAACCTCAAACTTATTTTTGTGAAGAATCTTTGTCTGAAATCTGTAAGAAGCTGAAACTCTGTTTACCTTTCCTGAAATTTTAATTTCCTGCAATAAAGGCACATACTGTTCTCTTCAAAGCAGTGTTTTTAATTAAAAAATGTTTTTGTGTTTCAGGATGACTCACTTGTAGTGTGGAAGGAGGTGGACCTGACCCGGCTGTCAGAAAAGGAGCGTCGTGATGCTTTGAATGAAATCGTTATCCTTGCTCTGTTGCAGCATGAGAACATCATTGCGTACTACAATCACTTCATGGATAACACCACGCTGCTGATTGAGCTGGAGTACTGTAATGGTGAGATCCCTACTCCCACTTAGGAAAAGGAGGCTGCCACGTTGCTGAGTTACCCTCCTACAGAACCTGCAGGGAGTACTGCCTGAGTATCCTGTAGGGAGCAGAGGAGTGGAGATGAATTTTGTCGTGTAGCTGCTGAAGGAGAGACTGAGACTTGTTGTTCATCTACGTTTCTAATGTGCCTTGCTTGGTCCTTTTAGGAGAGCAGTGGGAAAAGACTATGAGGATATTTGGGCCTCTCTGCCAGTACAGAATGAGGCGATTTTTTAGTAAAGTTGCTTATAGACCCCTTTATTTGACAATTACAAATCAAAGCTTGAAAATCTGCTTGCCAAGTGTGATCAGGTCTCTTTCCTGCCTGACGCTGTCAGCGTCTACATTTACTGCTAGGGAAAAACACGGTCCTGGTGGTGGAGAAAACCTTCAAATTCTATCCAAGAGCAGATCAAGGGATGTTATTTGGCATTTGCAGGGGGACCAGTCCCTGCTGGGATGGGGAGGCAGAAGGATTCGATATGAGGGACTGAATTGCGGCTGCTCTTAGGCAGCTGGAAGAAGCAGTAATACAGCTAACACTGTTAGAACAGGTTACCTACTTAGATCTACAATATGCTTCCCAGAAGAAGGGGTAGTATAGCGTGCCTCTTTGGGTGAGTAGCTCCCCTGGTATCCTGCATGTGTTTGGGGGCTACGTTTAGCCTTGGCATGTCATCAGACGGGTTTTTTGGTGGAAAAGGCTATCGTCATATTTTCATCATCTTAGACAAACAGCTTTTGCTGGATCAGGCTGGGGAGGGCAGAGGACTTGTACAGAATGTTTTCGAAGGGTGTCAAGCGAGGAACCTGCGTTGCTGCTCGACAGGTTGGCCAAAGCTGTTTTCACTTCTCGAGTCTGTCACTTTTTGCTCTTATGGAGAGTGGAGTCCAGAGCCGGAGTAGGGAAACATTAGCTCTTTGATGCTCCATTTATTTTAGGATTACTAAACAAACTGTGTGAGTTATTTGGTTGCCTCATAAAGGGCTTATGCTTAGGGCTATTATAAATTCATGTGATGACATTGGGAGAAGGCATGTAATATTAACGTTTGTGTAAGTATGTTAATGTCTCAAAAACGGATTGTTTTACTTTGGGGCGGTAATCGAGAGATGAGTGTATAGCCTGCATTACCTGGGTATGTCCGAGTCCAGGCAGGTGGTACAGAAGTAGAGGCATGAGAAGATGGAACGTGACTTAGAATTATGGGTGTCGTTTTTGTGAATGGTTGTGTTAGTAGTTGTTTTTGTAGCTTTTTTTGCAGTATACGAGTCCAAGGTAGGTAGTTTTTAAAGTAAGGCTAGAATGGACACTGTCAGACAAGTCTCAGAATGCAAAAGTACAGCAGAGACAAAAAGCATAGCCAGATGTTGAAAGTTTCTACTGTTTAATTGGCATGTCTCTTCCTGAGATTTAGAAAAAGCTTTCAAATTTGGGTAAGTATTCTCCCTACTTCACAGATGAGGAAACTAAATTGGTGATTTGCCTATAGTACGGTCTGTACATAGTGGTACCGTGAGACTTGGATTTATTATGGAATAATGTCAGTGAATACATCTGTAATAGTTCTGGGGAAGAAAAAGCCTATAAAATAGGTGCATTGAAGACAAAAATAGGAAGTCAAAGAGTTAGACTGATTTTTATTTATATATATATGTGTGTGTGTGTAAATATGTACATATGTATGTAAAACTATCCTTTTTTTTTTTGTTTCGTATATATCTTTGCATGTATATGCCTAGAGGTATTGATTAACTGAGCTGAGAACTAAGTTTTCTCCTGGCATATCATCTTGGTGATGTGGCACCTGGCATGCTGCACTTTGGTTCAGAAAAGCTGCAGAAAAGATGAAATAAATTCAGAGTTGAGGAACAGAAATCACTAAAAGCTTGTGTAGTCTGAATCATGAGGAAAGAGTCATGGAAAAAGGTAGAAATGAATACTTTGGTTAATTTGTGAATGCAAAGAGTTGTTTACACATAACTTGCAAGCGTGAACGTAGGGCAGGAAAAAGAAACGTTGAGAGGTTGTAACAAGGCTGAATGAGAAGAACATAAGCAATTGGAATATCAGAAAAATCTTCCTAACGTGGAAGCCTGAAATACTCCCCCAAGGAAGCAAAGGAGCCATTGCTATCTTTTTTGGACATCTACAGTTTGACAGACTTAGGAAGAACACACAGCAGAAAACTGTCTTGCGCCGTTCCTATAGGAGTGGAACAGGGGCTTGTTGCTCCATCACTATTAGGACATAATGTATGTAATTGGGAAGTGGAACAGCTAATAGGATGTGATCAGAGATTTGGGATTTACTAGTAAGATTCTAATCTGGCAGGGACTCTTTTACTGTTCTCTGCCTGCAGCAATCCGTGCATCATTTCTTTTAGTTCCTGATTTTTTTTTTTTTTTTTTTTTCAGTCTGTAGTCTTGAAATTGTGGCACCCTGAAGAGGCTGTTTGCTGATTTCAGGCTTCCGTTTGGGTTCTACTGCTGTTGTCAACCCTGTTTTTGAATTCTTCATTGACACGTTTGGCAGGGCAGATGAAGGAAATGGGCAGGTCAGAGCTGGGCAATAAGTATGGAAAGGCAGTAACTGCTGCTTCCAGAGACTTCTCTGGACTTGTAATTGCTTAAAAAAAAAATTTTTTGTCCTGCTTAGCAGGACAATCTCACATGATTTGCTGTACAGGCTATAAATGTTTGCATATCCCGAGAAGCACTGACAGGTGAAAAAGTAGGGACTGCTAGCCTTTCTTTCTGGTTCATCTTTCAGAGAATATCGAATGGTTATGTTGAAAAAAGAATGATCTCTGCCTAAGCTTAGATATGCCAGTGAAGTTCTTAGTGGAAGAAGAACTTAATTTCGTGAGTGTCTGACCAGTTTAAGTGAAGAGTGCTGAGAGAGAGCTGGGATGAACCATCACATCTCCTATGGGATTTGAGTATTCTCAGCAGAATAACTGCCATTAACTAAGATGAAGCTCTCTGTCTTTCTCACTCGCTTATAATTACAGGAGGGAACCTCTACGATAAGATTCTGCGACAGAAAGACAAGTTATTTGAAGAAGAGGTAATTTTGACTGGTTTGAGGGAGCAGTGGGGCTGACTTCTTGTGGGGATCTGGCTGTGTATCCGAGTATTTATATTATACTTTTTCTGCGGCGATGGTGGGGGAATTTTTGTGTATGTCTGGAGACTGATATCCTTGCTCTCCAGTTGAATACTGCAAGCATTTATGGATTATCAGAAACCTTTTCCTTTCATTTCTGGCTGTCTCTGGCATTACAGAAAGAGAGAGCTTAACTGACTTTGTTCACCTTATTGTCTTGGCTAACATTTCACTTTAAAATCTCTTTCTGTGTTTCTTCATGACTGTTGTTCAATTTCTCTCACTCTTTAGCCATTCTGTAGGTTCTTTTTGGAGTAAGCCTCATTTAGTAGTTACCATGGACTTTTCCCTGTTCCTTTTTCTTTTTCTTCTTTTATTTATTTATTTTTTGCTTATTTTCTGCTATCTGCTTTTATGTCATGCTGTAATGATTACACTTATTTATCTTCCTTTTTATTTTTATTTTTTAATTGTAAGGCCTCCTGGCTCATGGTGAATATAAAATGGTCCAAGTTCCAATGGTCAAAGTTCTCTTTCTAGAGAGCCCAGCTGCGGATCTTTTGCAGATGGTCGTTAGCTGCTGTTCCCATTTCTTTTCACTTAACGAATTGTGATTTCTGTAGCACTTATCAGGGCAGACACTATGAAGGGCACTAGAACAAGCAGCCTTTTGGAATTTCCTTCTTTTCAGAGATATCTGAAACAGGAAATTCCCAAAGGAATGACAAATTTACGTACTTCCCAAAAGAGCATCTAAACAGTACAGATAGGCCTTCTTGCTGTGCCTCTTTATGTCAGGTGCACCTGTTTTCTCCGAGTCTCACATAAGGCTTTATTCCTACCTTTGCAGATGGTGATTTGGTATCTCTTTCAAATTGTGTCAGCTGTGAGCTGCATTCATCGAGCAGGAATTCTTCACAGGTAAGTGTGGCATGCAATAAAGCTGAGGCGAAATAGTGATTCGCAGATGTGAGTGCAGAACTCCTTTGAGTAGCCTTTGTTTCTATGTTTAAAGCAAGCACTGAGCTTCTCTGTTTAAAACGTAGCTGGATTGCTCAGACATTAAATATCATTTCTATCACAAATTTTTCTTGGCTAGAAACTGACTTGTACTATGCAAGAAATTTTTTTTATATAAAAATGGAATCACTACCTGTGTGATGCTGCAGCTCTGTGAATTAAAGGTTAATCTGTATAGGAAGGGAGTAAATTCACTGTTTATTGTCATAGCACATAAATGATGTTTGCTAACTTGAGTAAGAAGGAGCAGTCCCCAATGGCTGAGGGTATTTCCCTCCCGCTTCACAAGTAATAGCTGCAGATCACATGTGCCTCCTCATGTAATTCCTGGAGGCTGACAGTGGTGAAGATTTTGCACTGGTGCATTGCTGTAATATCCAGCCAGGTGAAGCTTTGTCCTGCGTTTGGCTCAATCCCATTTCT
Source organism: Struthio camelus (assembly GCF_040807025.1). Classification (NCBI taxonomy): domain Eukaryota; kingdom Metazoa; phylum Chordata; class Aves; order Struthioniformes; family Struthionidae; genus Struthio; species Struthio camelus. The sequence continues at coordinate 57,901,022 of NC_090946.1, read as the reverse complement.
TTGGCCTGTTAGTTAAAGAAGTATTATAGCTTGTTAGCTGGTCGTGGTGATTTTGACGTTGACTCTGAGAGTTTAATAAGTAGCTGGTTACCTTTTTCTGCTGCCCTTTTCTGTTTGGGAGGGGTACATTTCATTGCTTATGTGTGCTTCAAGAGTGCCCAATGCATGGGCAGAGTAAAGAGGCCGTGGTGTTCTGGGGAGCGCGCGCATGTAGAGAGCTATTTTCAGCATGCTTGGATTGTGTGGTGGGCCGCATCCTTCTATAACTAATGAGGATAGCTGCGTGAGGATTTTTTCTGTGGGATAGCATCCTGATTGCTGCCATTCTGATCTTTGGTAGAGTTTTGCAAATGAGGGATTGGTGCCTAATGCTCAACAAAGCAATGCATATGTTTTTGACTTAAAGCAGATGTCATGTCTGTCCTGCTTTGCAATGATTTCCTGCTTACCACCTCTGTTACCCATCCTGACAGCAAGGTGCACAATCTAGGAACACCTGTGGCCCCAAATCCTTCCATAATAACAAATTGAAGAGTTATTTAAATGTTTGCAGTGATTTCCTTCTGCTGCAGACATTGTCAGAGTGACCCAGGACTTTGCGATGCCCCAAGTGGATGAATGCAAAGTGCTGCTTTACTTGGTGTTGTCCTGATCTGCACTGGGAAGTTGTTGATGGTACGTTAGGAAAAGGGGATGTTATGAAGTGTTGGCCATGGGAAGTGTATTCTGCAGGGGCTTCCTCACTGTATTTACAGCCTCTTGTATTGATCTCTGAAACTTTAAATATAAATGATTCTGTCTGGGACAAAATGTTTTCAATGAGTGTTGGAATTCAGCATTTTAGTGGTCATTGCCTTTTGACCTTCTGGGCATGATATATCGTGTTACAAAGACTTTTGCCTGAGGCATAAGGTAGAAGGATGTTATGCTTAAGTTCTAGAGTGGTATCTGTTTCACACTGTGTGTGTGTGTGTGTGTCCTTATACATGTGCATATATATATTTGCCTACATGCACATTCGTGCATATACTTACATTTTGGTGAGCTCAGAGATATCTGGCTTTGGTCTGTTTATAAAAACAGGAAAAATAAGACTTGTCCAATGGCCTTCATGTGAGAAAGGGTTGAGAAGGGAAAAGAACCGTCTTTGCTCTGTGGTCTTTACATAGCTGTTTGGAGGCTGAGCTTTTTGGAGTCTTGTGTTTGTGTGGGGATATGATAAAACATAGGTTGCAGCAGTTAGTACCTCAGTACTTGGGGTCAAATTGCTTTTGGAGAGCTACATGTATGAGAAGGCTCTGATAGAGCAGAAGTTACCTCATGGGGGGGAAAAAAGGATGATAATGTGTGGACAACTGTGCAATCTGGAAATATATTTGAATGTCTACGTTTCTCTTTCTCCTTTCAGAGATATAAAGACATTAAATATCTTTCTAACCAAGGCAAACCTGATTAAATTAGGAGACTATGGGTTGGCAAAGAAGCTGAACTCTGAGTACTCTATGGCTGAGACTGTGAGTATCCACCTTGTATGCAGAACAGATTTTTTTTTTTCCTTTTACCTCTGCATGCCTTGCAGAAGACCAGAAATGCTGTAGTTTTCTTGCTGCTTGTTTTCTTTGTTCTTTCTTTGCCTCTCCACCAGCTAGCCTGTATCCATTACAAGACATATTTGCTGATGTTTTGCAGCCAGCAATTATCCTTGCTCCCGGATTATCTTTTGAAGATCGGACTCTCTGCAAAGCAGCAACAGACTAAAGATAAATGACACTATGGGCATGCAATTGTGCGAGAGCCAGTATAGCTATATCAGGGAGCACTGCTCTTCTTTGGAAGTACCACAACTAGGTACCAGGGAAAGGTGAATCTGCATAACATGAAGGCCATCCATACCATCCAAATGGACAGAGGCAATAGTATAGTCATGCCATATAGCTTTCCCTCTGAGGTAGTTAAGTCTGGCTTAGCAAGTCAAATCAGTTTGGGCATGCTGTTGTGCTTACCAGGTGTATTTTGCCTCTGCTGGGTCTGAGCTGGCTTGGATATGTTTGCCTAACACTGCATTGTGCTGTAGGTATGTGTCCTTTCTCCCTGATATTCAGGCTCTGAACTGAATTTCAAAGAAGCAAGAGATGCACTCACTTTCCTTTTGGTAACAAAGTGTGTGGTTTATTGGTAATGCTCGTGAGAGGGGCAAAGCTTTGCAGAAGAGATTAATTCTACCAGAAGGTTGTCAAGATTGGCTTTGTTCCAGACCCTTCCAGAAAGCAGTTTCACACCCAGACTTATCGTACAGGGTAAACTGTATTGCAGGCACCTGAATGCCTTGGCCTGGATTTCCCAGCTCCATTAATTCTGTTGTGAGCAGGAGACTTGAAAGGGAAGACGTTGTCTGGAGCTCCGATTTGCTAAAGGCTTTTATATTTAGGATGCCAGCCAGCTTGCACTTTTCCCTTACCGGGGCTTATTATTAGATTTAATGCAAACTGTTGGTGTCCTGATAGGATTCATAATTAAACGCTCATCACCTCCTTCCAGAACATGAGTGTTATTGTGCAGTTCTATAATAAGTGGGAGCTCAAGGGTTATGCGTATAGTCCTTGCTAAATTTGGGTCTAGCAAAACCATTTCTGGTATGTTGTTTTTTTCATGGGCTTCTGGCTGTCAGAGAAAGCATTGTCTGTGCTGTGAATTTCCAGCTTTGTTTTTGTCTGTCTTGTGTGTCTTCATCTACACGTGCAAGTTTACTTCTCCCTCCCCCCCCCCCCCCTTTTCATTGATAAACGTTTTGGAACTAAGTACTTTAACCATCTTTAGTTCTGTATATGCTGCTGTGCTCTAGCCTAGTTGCTCAATTTGTGATCTAATGACCAATGGCAGTCTGGAAGACATCCTTTGTGAAATAAGTCCATAACATGTTATTGTCAATATTTTTCATTACAGAGGTTGTAATTGTAACAGTCAAGCTATGATTTTGTAAAATGTTAACTTCTTGCTTACTAAATGCTGAGTTCTTCATTTACCACGCTTGCTCCAAGTCAAGGAGGATGATATAGAAAATATGTCTGTGTCTTTCTTCTAAAAAGTTTACATGATTCTTAAAGGTTTAAGAGCAGTGTCCTAGTTCTCTCTGTGATAGTCCAGCTAGGTGGGGTTTTAAACTTTCCTGTGATTAGGACTCAACGTAGCTCTAGCTGTTGTGCAGTGTAAAGGGAAGTGGAAGGTAGACGATAGATTCTGAATGTGTGCTTTAGGTATCTGGTGTACTAGCAGAGCTAATGAAAGGCCAACTCTGTAGTCCTTGGGGCTTTGCTGAGAGAGCTGAAAAGAGGGCAACTATAAATATTTCCCTCTCTCCTAAATTCTATACTTTTCATTTTATTCCGCTATCTAACTCCTTGCTAGGGAGTGAGCTCCGTTCATCTGGAAGCTTCATTCTTGCACCTTTTATCATGTTTGTTCAGTGTCTCCTTGTTGTGACTTTGAGCTATGCCGCTGTTTCTGTTGTAGCTGGGAGGGTTTCCATATTTAAGTGGTGGGGTTTTGGATTTTAGGGGGAGGGGTTATTTTTTGATTTAAACAATTCTTCAGGAAAGCTTCACTTCTGAAGTGAAAGTCTTTCAGATGGGACTCATGCCAGCTTTTTACTTATTGGCCCAAAAGTAATCCCTCTTTATTCAGAGACAAAGTGGCCTTTCTCCTGGTAGTGCCCTGTGATCAGACAGAGTGGCTCCACAGCCATGGGCTAGCATCTGCATTTGGAAGCTCTGCTAGATCCCTTTTCCCTCAGCCTCTCCTCAGGGTTCCCATATGTCTGATCACTACCTGAACCCCTGATTACCTCTGAATATAAGGTATTTAAAAGAGGGGCAAGTCCTCACTGTGTTCTCATGGCTACTACTCAATAGAGCAGTATATAACACATCAGAATCTGAGCAGAGTAGTGCTGGGGATCTTTTAAGAAATACAGGCACAAGTTTGTGGGTAGGAAGGGAAGAAATGTGCTTGCTCTCTTCCCTCTAGCATGTGTTGGTGAGGTGTATGGTCTGTCTCTTGACTGATGAGTTGCAGCTGCATCCACTCTGATACTCATGGGCCTACGTGATGGATGCAGAGCTCCAGAACGGAAGGCTAATTTTTAAGTGTTTTTTTTTTTTTTTTTCCTAGCTGGTGGGAACTCCATACTACATGTCCCCAGAACTCTGCCAGGGCGTGAAATACAACTTCAAGTCAGATATTTGGGCTGTGGGCTGTGTCATCTTTGAGCTTCTCACTCTGAAGAGGACGTTTGATGCTACAGTAAGTTTGCAAACCAGGATGGACTGAGTACCCTGATTTTCATCACCCTGAGATCCGAAATTGACTCGTAGCTTTTCTTAACTCCTGTTTTTCTTTCACTGTTGATAAATCCACTGATGAAGAAAACAGCGGCCTGGGACTGCCAGAGAAAAGTCATGCAAGATTTCCCCTACCTTGCACTTCCAATACCTCTCCAACTTCTGACAAACCCACCTTGTCTGCAGCACTGGGTTTATCAGATACAGAAGTGCAAACTGTGCTGCTTGTATCACTGTTGTGAGTGAAACTTGCTTTCATCCAGAAGAAGGAAGTTTGTGATCCGGTAGTCTGGGTTCAGCATTGGTAGTTATGGGTTTCCTGTGCAGCGTTCTGTAGGGAAAATTTCCAGCCTTGGATTTCGTAAGATCTAATCCTCTTGCCCTTATCCAAAGTTAGAATGCAAGAGCAGTGTGGTCAGCTGGCATTGAGAGGGTGAGAGGGAGCATTGCTGACTGGCATAGGTGATTTGCCAGCATGTGCCACGAGATGGGGGGAGCAGCTAGCTGACCTGGTGCAAGATTTTGTCACCCTTGAGGAGCTATGTCAAAATGCCATCCTTTCCTGCCTTCCTGTCATGAGGGCTGCCAAGTTCCCAGTAATTGTGCTGCTGTGCAGTGTTTCAATGGTAGTATGCTGCATAGGAGCTTTTGTGCAGAGAGGAGCCTACCCTTCCTCCACTGCTAGAGAATTTGGCAAAAAGGTGGATCTTGCCACCAAGTCCTAGCTATCAGAGGTACCACATCTGCAGAAATAATTACTAGGTTTCTGGAGAACCTCCTAGGTAGGAAAGAAGAAAGATACGTCCTTTCTCTGATCACGGAAGGAGAGAGTAAATGCTGATGGTCTCTAGCATCTCTCCCCACTGGACGCATTGTCCAGTTCAATTCTTTTACGTCTGGTTTCTGTTTTCTGCCTAGAATCCGCTGAACCTTTGTGTCAAGATTGTACAGGGGAACCGCGCCATGGAGGTTGATTCTACTATATACTCTCGGGAGCTGATCCAGATGGTCAATTGCTGCCTTGATCAGGTTGGTGAGATACTTTTCGGTCTTCAGACACCCCTGCTGAGTTGCCTAAGCCACGCCATTCAGGGATGGAGGGGAGTGACATGCATGTTTCCGCATGAGAGATGTTGATGCAAGGTAATATCTTTGAGGCGTGATGTATCACTAAGGCTGAGCTTCTTCCAGTCGTCTGAAAGCATCCTCTTAAGATGCTATTTGGTCCTGCAGGGTTAGGAGGGGTGCTGGGTTTGTTCTGATGATGCTTGTTCTATGGGCTGGCTGAAGTGATCATTTTCTTATGCAGCACTTTGAAAGTGGAAGCATCAGTTCAGTGCAGTACAGTCTCTTAAGGTTCTGGCTTTCTGACCGTGACTCTGTGTTTCTGTAGGGAATTAATTTCTTGGAAGCAAGCACAGTATGGATATCTTCATAGTGTGGAAGTCCATACTGCTCATTCCTGGCATTCATCGCTGTTCATTCCAAATATTTAATTCTTTCCTTTCCCTTGTGAAAGGAGTCAGGGAAAGAAGACCGTGCAACCTTGCACGAGGTCTTCTGGCCCCAGATTTCATTGGAGATGATGAGCTTTTCCCAGGGAATAACTTGTTGCTCACCTCTTTCAGGATCCGGAGAAGAGACCTACTGCAGATGAACTGCTTGAACAGCCTCTTCTCAGCAAACGCAGGAGGTAACCATATAGTCTTGCCTGAGACCTGGGTGAGCCAGAGGAGTCAGGGAGAACAGGAGGGCTTGTGCAAACTAGTGGTGTTAATGCTTTTGAAGCAAAGTGCTAAGACTAATTTGTGCCTGGCATGAGGTGGTTGTTGAAGCAGATTTCATCCACTTTAGGAGGGAAGTGGATTTTTGCTGTCTTGTCTTCTGATGAATCCCTATGTCTGTTGGCACGTGGGTTGGGTGGGAAGGGCTTCTGCATCCCAACAGCCTCAGCAGCTGTTGTACTGAGAACCCTGAGGCATCCCCTTCTGAGGCTCCTTTGAAGAATGCAGGTTTTACTCTTCAAGTTAAATCCCTATGAATGAAGGGTTACCATTAGATCCTTGTATGATCATTGGAAAAAGTCTTCTGTAATATAGAACTCCTGCAATGAGTCTAGATCTGCACTTTCTCCCTTTGTTCCCTCCCTTTTCCTGAGGAAGCGTATTGAACATGGTCAATTTTAGCTCAGGTCGACCATCAGCCTCTGTGCAGTGTCTTTCTATGAAAGATGGATCAGGATTTTAGACTGTTTGGATCCCACTTTGGCTGCCTTTGGGACAGTGGACTTAGTTCTTTATGCAGAGATTGTTTTATTTGGAGGGCAGCAAAATTGCTGAGTTTTGTCTTGCTCATGTGAGAACCCAAATCCTGATAACATTTAGCCATTTAAGGCCATACAATATGGGTATTGGTTGGCCAAATTCTGGTGTATATGTAGTTGGCTGTCACTAGCTCTCCTGGAATTTTGTTAGCTTTTATGGCACATTACTTCTGCCCTACTTACTGTGTGTTGCTGTGAGCTGGTAAACAGCTGCCCCGCTTCCTCCAAGAGGAAGCAGCATTTTATTGAAAGGGAAAGCAGTCTGTGTATGTTGCTTGTCAGTAAATTGCTTTGGGAGATGCACTGCTGTTTCCTAAAATGCTTTTTCTCTTTTGGCAGGGAGATGGAAGAGAAAGTCACACTGCTTAATGGGCCAAACAAGCGACCAAGGTAATTATTTGGGCATGTGTTTGAAAGGAAGACTGGAAGGAACAACTCCCCAGAGAGGAACTTTACGGAGACTGTTAGAATGTGACAACCTTAATGGAATAGTGTACTTTAGAAGAGCGATAAATGCTAGGAATTTGACATGCTCATTCCATGGTTATTGTCCCAAGCTTTACTCTGCCTTTTATATCTTGCCTGTACATATGACTGGAACCTTACCTCAGGTCCATCCTGCTGAGGAGGTACTTTTCACATCCCTTCTTTCAGGCAGGTTCCCTTCAACAGGAAGAATATGACTATCTGACTGTTGACTGTCTTTCATAATGAATGTGAAATTAATATGAATGTATTTCATAAAACTGGATGTAGGGAAATATTCTCTCTGATTTCCAGCCTGTAAAGCAGAGTTGCTCTGTGTGGCATATAGGTTCCATGAGAGGTACAGTGTTTTTCTGTTGAAGTATCAGATAGCATTTGACCTTTCTTTTTTTTTTTCTCCTCATAAACTTGAAATTGCTATCTGAGCACGTCATGTGAGGTTGTTCAGTTCATGGGCTGTTCAAACTGTTTGCTTTGATTACAACTTCAATTTTTCAATCTGCTTCTGGATTGATTTTTTTTTTTTTTTTTAAATCTGCCTGAGAGTTGTATTTTTGCGTTCAGATGGAATGCCTGTAACTTAAATGAAGAGGAAGTCGAGGGAAGCTAAACGGTTTGGAGTGCTTGCATGTTTTGAGCAAGATTTCATGACTATGTGAGGCTTTCACGTTTCACAGATGAGAATAGCTCCATGGCTATTCAGTGAAAGCCTATTTTTTTTTTAAATGACGTTGAATTGGATTCTAGACATTTTTTAATGCTTGCTGGAGGCTCCTTTCTCTGCCACTCTGAGACAGATTTGTTCCCGAGTCTCTCTATAGTGGTTCAGGCCTCACAATTTCTGAACGAAGAAAGCAGTTGGTGAAAAGAAAAACCATGAGTGGTTTTGAAGGGCTGCTGGTTGGGCTCGGGAAAATTGGTGGCATGTGGTAGGAGAGTGGTGACAGTGATCATAAACTCATTATTAAATGCATGTGTGTTTTGCGGGGGTGGGTCTTGTGCAGGTCAAGTACCATGAATGAGGCTCCGATTGCGGTGGTGACTTCACGCACTAGCGAGGTGTATGTTTGGGGAGGTGGGAAGTCCACCCCCCAGAAGCTGGATGCCATCAAAAGTGGCTGCAGTGCACGCCAGGTGTGTGCTGGTAACACTCACTTTGCTGTGGTGACAGTGGAGAAGGAGCTCTACACCTGGGTGGTAAGTGAGAGAAACCACAGAAGTGCAAAAAGGGGGAGAGAAGAGTCCAAATCCACCACCGGCCATTCGTGAGCCTGTTAGAAGAAGATGGGTATACAGCTTGGAAAGAGAAACTTAATTGCAGGGAACGCTGGGTCACGGAGGAGGCAATCTGCTTGGGGGCTACCCAAATCTCCCAAGGCAAATGTATTTGTGGAAGAAGTTTTCCATCGTGCTGGGAAGTGCTTTGGAGATCTGCTGTGTGCTCGAGGCTTGTAGGTGGTGGAGCTGTAGGCCCAGAAGCAGAGTGAAACATCTCCTCTTCCCCTTCCTGACCACTAGAAGTGCACTGGAGGCATTGTGATGCTCTGTTGACTTGTGTATTTTTGAGGAAAGTTTTCCAAGATCGTAGAGGATGGGATGGGTGACCTCACTGTAATATAGAAGAAGTCACCTGTGAAGCAACTTGTGGATGTAGCCCGAGCTGTCCTGTACGAAACAAGCGCTTTCCATGATGAGTGGAAAATCTGCAACGGCTTAAAGTGAACAAAAAGCGGTAGCGTATAATGGATTTAAAACAATTGAGTCCAGTCATCTTGGGTTTATATGGTCAGTAACAGAGAGGTATTCTGCATCTCCAGGCTTACGTGGGCTTTTGTATTGGTGATACAGAATATGTTAGGAAAGATTAGGAAACACTGATAGGTGGGTGAGAGAAGAAAGAGCTCCAAATTGGAGGGGAGCAACTTGAGACCGTTCTCTGGGTGTTCCTACAAGAATGGCTGTTGAAAATGTTGACTGTTTTAAAATTATGAAGATTTTAGTTTCAGTTTCAGCACTACTCAGAGCTGTTTTGGTTTGCTCGCAGACCTGACGCCTCTTCAGTGACATTTGTTTCATGTTACGGGTTTCTTTGCAGTTATTAGGATATAGAAATGTAGGTAAAAAAGCTGAAGGATGAATTGCAGTCCTACAGCAAGGGAGTGCATTTGGCATACTGGCAGATGAGTGCAGCGAGGAAGGAGCTGGGATTCCTCTCTGATTCTTAGACCCTTCAGCTGGTGGCCTGAGACTGGATCACTTGTCATTAGCGCCTGAAAGTCTGTGCTGCCGTTTAAATGGTGCCTGCTGTTATGCCTCTTCCATAGGATAGCTAAGACACTTTCTCTTGCTCTTTTCTGTTGTTCTTAGGAAGCTCTGTACTTATTGGCACTATCTCTTGAGTTGTGGATACGTAACCTTACAGATGTTTCTGTCTTACAGAATATGCAAGGGGGCACCAAGTTACATGGGCAGCTGGGGCATGGAGATAAAGCCTCCTACCGGCAGCCGAAGCATGTAGAAAAGCTTCAGGGAAAAGCCATTCGCCAGGTGTCCTGTGGAGATGATTTCACAGTCTGCATAACAGGTGAGAGCTGGAAGGGGACCACAGTGGACCCTCACTTTGCTGTGCTGTGGAGATGGCTTGCCTTAACAATAAGATTAGTGTAGCAACTTTGTGCACAAAGAGAAAGTCCCATGTTTTAATTACCATCAGTTTTGCAGATAATAGGCGCAATAGCGGAGATAGATCCCCATTATTTTACAGAGGAGGATGTTGACCCCCTAGGGAGGGTGACTGTTTTGCTGAGGATGTGCCCCTTTTTGGTGATGAAGCTGGGTGTTAAGCGCAGATCCTTGCGGCTGTGTGGAATCCCTGCTCTTACCGCTGCATATGTTGCTTCTACATATGCCCCACATTAGAGACAGAGGTGCCTGAAGTTATGAGACTGTAAATGTGTGTGAGACTTTTCTTGATCTGTCTGAGGATAGAGGCACCCAAGGTTGAAATGCGAGGTGGGTTTGAGATTTGCTATTTAATTCAGAAATCTTGAGACCTGGTGAGGATATGTGAACCATGGTGTTGCCTGTTGTAGGAGAATTCAGGAGATCTTACTCTGCCCATGAAAACAATTCTCAGCAAGAGATTTTCCAGCTTGCTCTGCCAGTTCTGGAAAAACAGAGTCTGACAGAGCTGAGTTCAAATGCTCAGGGTGCTGTGGCAGGGACTTAGGAAGCCACAGGGTCAATCTTTGGATTTTTGTTACAAAAGGTGGCAGGTTCAGCGCTATATTTTGTGACACTGGTGGCCTGCAAAAGCTGCAGGTCATAGCATAAGGTTGTGCATCGTCAGGTGAACTAGAAGAGTCTCCGTAGTCTCCTGATGCCACTCCTCTGCGTTGAAGATGAGGGTGATTACAAAAAATGGGTTACTCTTGCCATGTCCTGAGAGATTAATATTAAGCTAATACAAGCTCTGTGTTCTGACTGAGCTTCCTTCATGTCCTGCAGATGAGGGCCAGGTGTATGCCTTTGGCTCGGACTATTATGGATGCATTGGCATTGACAAAACTTATGGCTCTGAAGTGCTTGAGCCCCTGCAGTTGGATTTTTTTCTTACCAATCCTGTGGAGCAGGTCTCGTGTGGAGATAACCATGTGGCAGTTCTAACCAGGAACAGAGAAGTCTACACGTGGGGCTGTGGGGAGTACGGTAGGTAGAGTGTCCCTGAACCTAATGGCACTGGGGCATACCCATTCCAGGAAGTGGCGTGGTGCAGGTGTGTGATGCAGGGCCTGGGTGAGGGCTGTCTGTTTTTTTGGGGTTGCTGCTTTGGGTTTTTTTTTCCTTGTGAGAATGCGAACTGGGGCTGAGCCCTTGGGACTTTACTCAGGGAAGCTGTAGGGTGTTGGGTGGCTTCTCTGGGAGTAGGGCAGTCATTCTGTGAGTGGGGACGGATTATCATGCAGAATGGCAGGCAATGATGGATGTATGGGAGCAGGTTTCTAGTGCTGTGAGGAGATCCCTTTGGTACTAGGGAGAGAACAAACCATTTCTTTGTAGCAGGTACCTTATGTGGCCATTTCTCACTGCATTGTCTTCTCTGATGCAGGGCGCTTGGGTTTGGATTCAGAAGAAGATCACTACACTCCTCAGAAGGTAGGACTTTGACTGCCTCTTCCCAAAATCTGCGTGGGCATAAATGCAAATTAGTCCATTTTGAAATATTGACTGTCTGAGGTGAAGGTGCTTTTTCTGAGGTATCACAAAGTTTGTGAGGTTCTTACCTTTACTTACACGCTTCACTTGGCTTCATTTGTCCCTAGAGATCATGGCAGAGGGACATGCCACTCCCAAACTGGCTAACACCTTGAGTTGGAGCTTCATGGCTCTGATCTCCAAGCTGAAAGTGGAAATGCTGAACTTAAAGAACGTTGTAGAGGTCACAGTAGGAGATACCGAATTGCATAGCTCAGATCTGTAGAGGAAACTTGCAGCATTCTGGACAACTGTGAATCCTTGAATTTGACATGATGTGTTAAATATGGATTGAAAGTTAAACCTATTTGAAATAAGAGGTAATAATTCATTGCAGGTTAGAAACCAGCAAGGAAACAGTAAACTTGGGCCAGGTTTAACCTGTTCATGTTCCTCTTAGCTGGCAGTGTTCTACAGGACAGATCTACATCATACCTTGGCACATGCATGCCGGGCTCTCCCAGGCTCATGTCAACTGGAACTACCGGGTCCACAGAGCACCATGCACACTTAGCAGCTGGTGCCTGGAAGCTATATATCTGCAGTCACACAGCGTCGCACTCACATAGCGCAGACCCAGCCCTGCTTGGCTAACTGAGTCTGTTGCTTGTAGACCCCAGTTGTTGGGATGCCTGTGCACCATATTTCTGGTTCCTCTGCTCTGAAGTGTCTGCACACAAGGTCTTAAATATCTTAAATTTCTGTATTGTGGCTGGGGTTTCTCAGTATGCTATAGATTTTATGATATTGTGCCTTCATTTGAAGAAGCTGCATTAGGTGCTGTCAGTGCTCAGGCTAGCTGAACCACTGCTTTATTCCAATACGTGTTTTCCATGGGCCCACCTTCTGCACACTAGGTGTTGGGGTTTTAACTCTCTCATGATTTGTTTCTTTTATGTAGGTGGATGTTCCAAAGACCTTGAACATTGTGTCTGTTCACTGTGGCTGTGATGGGACTTTCCTGCTGACCCAGACAGGCAAAGTTTTGGCGTGTGGACTCAACGAGTTCAACAAGCTGGGCCTGAATCAGTGCACATCAGGGATAATTAACCATGATGTAAGTGCATTTGGGTCCCTGGTTCCAACTCCCAGCAGTCAGTAGTGTATGGGGAAATAGAGGTCCCGCAGCAGTGACAGGGAGTGCATTAGCTTTGTGCCAGTCTCTTATTTCCAGTCCAAGAGGATGGTACCGTGAGAAGAGGCAAACTGTTCCTCAGCTTCCTGTCTGCCCTGCGGGCTCATGTCAGAGCTGAGGTAAAACAGATAATGGCCTGCTGCAGGGTAACTTGCACGTGGGTGACATGGAATCTGGCAGGAGTTTCCCATGGCTGTGTTGGGGCTGTCTAATTTAACACTCATCTATCAAGACCTCCTCGAGTAGACCTTAGCTGATGAACGTGTGGTCTCTCGCTCTGTGCTTACCTAAACGTTGTCTTTGCTCAGACGTACTGTGAAGTGCCCTACACCACTTCCCTTACTTTGGCCAAGCAGCTCTCCTTCTACAAGATCCGTACCATTTCTCCAGGGAAGACGCACACAGCTTCCATTGATGGTGAGCCCTACTCGCAGCCCCCAGGGATGTGTCCTAGTTGGCTGAAGCCAAAGAAAGGAATTCTAAGCTAGTGTGTTCACAAATGGATACTGGTTGCCTGATTGCTTTACATCAGCTTTGCCCTTTCAGCCTGGCTTCTCTGGGTGAAGCCGCAGTATCAAGGCAAGGATCCTGTTGTTGAGGGTTACACTTTGGTAGCAGGGCTCATGCCTGGCCCAGGAACTCAGGACTACTGTTCCTCAGGAGTGCTACCTCCTGGCCAGCTGAAGCGGCAACATTAGTTTAAAAAAGAGGTTTTGGAAGAATTATGCTCTGGGGTAGTGGAGGAAATATTTTTGACTGTCATTTGGGCAAGGTGAAACTTGGTCAGAGGGCTGGAGAAGACCTACCTCCTAGCATCAGAAAAGGGAAGCAAAGGGAGAAAGAATTGGGGAAGCGTTTCCCAGCTGAAGCCATTCCTCTTGGCTGGCACTGTCCCTCTCAGCCTGACTGGTCTCTCAGTAGAGTTCTTTCAAATCATGGGCTGTTACTGTTAGCTCTCTGCATGCGTGGCTGCTTCCAGAGTTGGGCCCTGGCTGTGACTGTCTCCTCGTTCCTCCTCTCAGAGCGAGGCCGCCTGCTGACCTTCGGCTCCAACAAGTGTGGACAGCTTGGTGTTGGGGACTATAAGAAGCGCCTGGGAATTAACCTGCTGGGAGGCCCCTTGGGGGGTAAGCAGGTGATCAGGGTTTCATGTGGAGATGAATTCACCATAGCTGCTACTGACGGTGAGTGGGTCTTTGTGAGGTGGGTTCCTTTGCACAGGGTGGTTAACTGGCTCCCACTGGGCGTTTCTTAGACCATCTTCCACAGCACTGCACTGGAATAAAGAAATCCTCACAGACTGGGCCCCTATGCCTTGTTCCAGTGCAGCGCCAAGCATTTGCTGTCGTTGGGGCTGCAGAGTGCTGGCTTGGAGACTGCATGTTAGAGTCGTTATCAAGTTTGTTCTCCCACCGGCAAACTGGAGCTGGTGGATTAGATGCTTTGAGATAGCAGTTACAGCAGAGAAGCTGAGATCCCTGTAACAATTACAGGCTGACAGGGAGAGAGTGATTTGAGGCTCCTGAATCTCTCTTTCCTTAGACAACCATATCTTTGCCTGGGGCAATGGTGGGAATGGGCGTCTGGCGATGACACCAACTGAGAGAGCTCATGGCTCAGATATTTGTACCTCATGGCCTCGGCCAATATTTGGATCTCTGCATCATGTCCCCGACCTGTCATGTCGTGGCTGGCACACCATCATCGTTGTTGGTAAGTGTGAGTCCATGATGAATTATTCCTGAGCTAGGTTATGATGATGTACTGTTTGCCAGGGCCTAGCCTATAAATCCTGCCTGGGAACAGGCTACGTTGCTGTGGGGAAATGAGGTGAGCCCCTCTCAGGTGTCAGACTGCAACATTGGCTTTATCCTGTGCCATTTGTAGGAGTTCCCTTGCTCTCTGTGTGGCCCTGTAACTGAAGGGGTGTTTTCTTTCTCCCTGCAGAAAAGGTGCTGAACTCTAAAACCATCCGATCCAACAGCAGCGGCCTGTCTATTGGTACTGGTGAGTAACCAGCCCTGGGGAGCTGTGTGTTAAGCCAGATCAGTGGTTATTGTGACTGAGTGCAGCTCAGTCCTGCAGCATGGCTTCTCTGCCTTTAAAAGGCCTTACAGAAGCACGTGAAGGGAGGAAATCCAGTTTAGTGCAGTGCACGGGAAGGGAAGGGCAAAGGCTGGGGAGAACGGAGGGACCCGAAACAGGGGAGGGAACATGGAAAAGCAGTAAGGCCTTTGTAGTGAGAAGTGTCAATTTGTCGTGGAAACAGTGAGAGCGGCTCGCTAAGGGAGCTGAGTAAGGCTGGGGGGGGGGGGTTATGGGACAACTGTAGGAGAGGTGGAGTCCAGTGTCAGGGACCTGTGGGAGGGATGGGGCCAGGAAGCTGCAAGAGATTGCAGATAAGGTGTTTTGGGGAGGCCTGCAGCAAGTGCTAGGAGGTAAGTAACTGTCTAGGGAGATGCTACCATCATGTGCGCTTACCGTGGTTGTACAGCCCTAACTTCTGGGGAATCCATCTTCTGTGCTCTAGCTGAGGGCTGGCAACAGTTGTGGTTGCTGGAATAGCAGAAACAGGGAAAATGTAAAGTTGTCGCTTTTCTTGTTGCTTATTAGTGGCTCAGAGCTGCACAACTGGAGGAGGAGAGGAAGAGGAAAATGAACGGGAAACAGAGACTCCTGATCCCAGCGGAGGCTTTCGAGGAACCATGGAAGCAGATCGTGGGATGGGGGGCTGGATCAGTACTACAGAAGCTAAAGGGAACGACAGTGCTGACAGCAGCTCCTGCCCTGGCTGGCTGCGCAAGGTAATGTGGTATCTCAGAAATGCCTTAAAATGGGGATCAAGGCTGGGGAAAAGCAAGGGACCCTTTCTGTAAGGGATGCTCAGAAAGGAGTTTATCAGAGTTGCCTGCGCAGTTCCTGTTCTGTTTCACCAGAGAGGGTGGAGAAGCGCCCTCCTGGCCAGCTTGTGCCCCCTGTTCTGAAATAACTGCTGGAATGATTCCGCAAACAGAGCGTGGGCTGGCAGCCTTGCTGCCTGAGCTGTCTGGTGGCTTCGGGGGACCTGGCTGCTCTGTGATGCCAGCTTGCCAGTCCCACTTCAAGCTGTGCCTGTGTGAAGACCTTTAGCCGTAGCTGCCTTTTTTTTACCAGAAGAGGGTGCTGGTGCATTGGCTGAGGAGACTTCAGTCAGCTGCAGAGAAGCAGGCAGGCCTAACAGTGCTGCTTTGGTGTGTCCAGGAGCTGGAGAATGCTGAATTCATCCCCATGCCTGACAGCCCCTTTCCTCTGAGCATGGCATCTTCAGAGCCTGAAAAGGAGACTCTCCCTTACCAGGAACTTCAAGGACTCAAAGTGGCACCTGAGGAGTCTGCTGGATTCAACAAGCCCAAAACAGAGGCCTGGGTAACATTATCTAAGTCTCCCACGGTGAAACCTTGGCCAAAAGGTCCTGGGACCATAAACAGCAACGTCTGAATTATGGGGAGAGCTGGGAAGGGAGCGTTGGATTGGCCTAATTCAACTGGAAGAGCAAAAGAAGGGTGTTGATAATCAGAGATGATGCTGCAAATACCGTGAAGAGAACAATTCAAGGCGGTTTAGAACATGAAGCAGGGGCTTGGTCAGATTTAAAAAAAAAAAAAAAAAAAAGGGGACATTGATTCTGAGGAAAAATGTAGTTAATGCATTTGAAAATGTAGAAGCCTGAGGCCCAGAAGCCTACCAAAAGTTAAAAATTTATTTAGAAAAACGTAAATTGCTGTGAGATAGAAAGGAAGAGTGATTAACTAGGAAATCACTGAGAAATTGCAACCTGTGAGAATGCCTTATTCCAGGAGTATCTGTCCCAGGAGGAGGCGCAGATCCCAGTCTTAGAGGCAAGGGGGTAGACCAGATGGATTTTGGTGATGGGAGCACAAGATCAGTTTTCCCAGAAAAAGGAGGAAAATAGTGACTTGGTAGTGAAGAGTCTAGCTGCTAGATGCTTTGAAAGTCAGGACTCAGCTGGGGTGATAACCTTTTGTGCATGGTCTCTTCTTGTGGCATATGCAACGCTTGGCTTAAAAGTTCCCTTCCACGCAAGCCTGCTCTGATTCCGCTCTGTGTCTCTGCAGCCCGCTTGTCTGGGTCCAGCCTTGCCATGCGATGGAGAGAAGGCCGTGCCTCCTGTCACAGGCTGCATGTGCAACGCTCTGCAAGCAGAAGTGGCGCACCTTCGGGGCCTGGTCTTACAGTGTCTGGATGACCAGAAGAAGCTGCAGCAGGAAACCGTTCGTCTGAACGCACAGCTCCAGAGGTTCTGCCGGGGGACGGAGGGAGTGCAGCAGGTGAGCACCCATCAGCTGGCGCTCTGGGTGCATGCCTGTGCTGAGGGCTCAGGACCCTGATCCTGGCTCCTGTGGAGGCTGCAGAAAAGGAAGCAGCTCTTAACAGTCTACTCTCTTAGAGCAAAGCTTGGTGGAGCTGCTGATGCAGGCTCTGGTAGTAATAACAGGAATAAAGCCAAGAAGTTAATTTCCTGTGAGGACAGCCCAGCCCTTCAGGGATTTGGGATTCCCCTTTATTTCTCCTTTATTTCTACTACTGGTAGTCAGATATTGTGGAGAGTCCCGGATGGCTGTGGAGAACAGGAGTTGCCTTGTGCAGCTCCTAGCTTCTTTGCAGCCAGTCTCAGAGCTGATCTGAGAGTTGCTCTGTGTTTGACAGGTAGAGGTTCATTCCAAAGGAACCCAGACAGCCAAAGAGGAGATGGAAGTAGATCCAAAACCTGACTTGGATTCAGATTCCTGGTGTCTCCTGGGAACGGACTCGTGCCGCTCCAGCCTCTAGTCTCCTGAGCCCACTGGGATCCATCTAACTTCACAGCACACTAACCGAATGCAGAGAGCGGCTTTCCTGGCTTCAGGTCACTCGCGGACAAGGAGCGAGGCCGGAGGCTCCAGAGCAGCACCCATGTATGTTTGATATGAACTAGGAGTGAGTTTGAGAGGGGGAGGGCCCCTGAGCTCCAGGCCAGCTCAGTGATTGAAGCAGCAGCAGCTCCTCTTTGTACCTCATCTGTCAATTCTGCACATGAGGCAGAACGGCCCCATCATGGCGATGGCTCCAGTAGCAGCTTGTGGCCCTTTCATTGTTTCACTGCTTCCTGGGAGCTGCCTTTGGGACCCCAGTATTCATCACTGCATTTCTAGGTGTGAGGAGGAGGAAACATGTTTTTACCAAAGCAGGCTGAACCCTGACGCTCGCTACCCTCTCTTTAGAGGGTTGAAGGACTTGGATCCTCTCCCTAGCATGTGGTAAGGCCCAGCCAGTGAGGCTGTTCCCCTCTGTTCAGGGGCAGAGAGAGCAGAGAACGTCTCATTCTGGAGGCAGTGGAGATCTTCCCGTTAGGGAGATAACAGGAGACAGCATGTCCCTGGCCTCGAGACATAGCTTCTGGCCTCATGGCTGTGCCCAGTGGCCAGTATGGAGAGAGTTTAAAGGCTTTATTCTGGGGGCCTAAAGCTTTCCACCTTCCAGGCACTGCACAGAGACAAGTGAATCAGGTGTTGTTTCCAGCAGCGGCAGAGGGGACTGTCTGAGATGGGATCTCTGGCACTCAATTTCAGACCACTTGCTTTCTAACCGGATGACGAGTGTCTGGGTCTCAGACTAAATCGCCCATTTCTTCCTCCAGCTGTTCAACTTGGTTTGGGTGCCAGAGCTTCTGGTTTCTTGGCATAAGTCCATAGCTGCCCCCTGCTTGGCTTCTGTTCTGCTCAGCCCCTGGCACCCATGCTCAGTGTGGGAAGAATCAGTATTTTTCCACTCAGTGTTTTGATGAAGCTGGAATGTCATTTCCTACCCAGAATAAGTCATTAATGCCGTGGTCACAGGATGCAGTATTTCCCAGTGACTGTGGATGATCAAGTCTCTGGCTGGAATTCACCCTCCTTCTAGAAGCAAGAGGCTTTCCCAAAGAAATTGGAGATGGGAAGAGGCATGGTCTGATGCTCAGAATTTCCTCATTTCCTATTAGATAATGAGGCTAATTTTATTTCCCCTTAAATTTTTTCAGTAAACTGATTTTGAACGAAGCCTGGGGGATTGGTGGGTCTCCCAGGAGCAGCTGGCCTCCCCCCACCTTACGTGAAGTCTAAGGAGTCCTGAGTCCCTCTCACCGCTGCTGTGAGAGTGGGGTTGTGATTTTGTTATCCTTAAATCATCCCCATCACTATAATTGCCTTGGGTCTATTGGGGATGGCTGTCCTACCACCCTCTCCTAGACCTTTTCCTTTGAGAGACTGTTCTTGGGGACCTAGCGTTCCCCCTTTGTCTCTAGAGGTGAATGCCAAGCTATTCTGCTTGTAATTTATGCTCCTTAAAAACTTTCTCTGGTGCCTGTCGCTAGTATCTTAGAGCTCAATCAAGTGCAGTCTCTACAGTGCAGTGTCCAGGGCAAGGATAGAACCAGTATGTCTGTCCGTCGTTGCTGAAGGAAGGGCAGGAGGACAGTCCTCCTGGGAGGTGGTGAGCGTTGTGCCCTGGCGTGGCCACGTTCCTGGGTTGCCCTTGTGACTCTGCCCTCCTTTCCACCATGTGTGTTGGAGCCAGTTCTCAGGTTAGGGTCCCAGCTTGATGGCTGTTGTTGCTGTTGGAAATGAATGAGTCAGTCATGTCGCAGCAGTGCCTTTGAGGAGTGAAGAGCTGAGCTGTGTCCAATAAGCAAGCACCGAGCAGATGGGAGTCGCTCTCCTGCAGTGCACTGCTATCCTCATTTCTCAATGCTCTGCAGTTGGGAAGCTAGGTGCACAGACTGGATTCCCCTTGGATCTAGTGGAGGATTAGGGTCCCTGACAGAGGATGCCCTGTGCTCCGCAATCTCATATGTGCCTTAGAGGATTCACGCTATCCAGGTTGTGCCTATTACAGACCACAGATTTCACACCAGCCAGCTATGCAACCAAAAAAAAAAAACAGTTTAAAGCCAGCACCTTCATCTTGGGCTGAAAATGGAAGGGCAAGTGGGCAGAAGTGCCTTTGAGCAGTTTCAGACCCTTGTGACTTCTCCCCTTCTTGCAGTGCTAGCTCCATATGTGTCAGTCTCCTGCTAGTATTGCTAGTGAATTGTTATAGTGGAACACAACTTATGCCTGCTCTGACACTCTGGCTGAAAAACTAGTTTGTCGTTGTCTTTTTTTTTTGAAAGGTTAAAGGGTGGAGTGGTTTGGAGTTTCTGTTTAAATAAATGTTTAAACTCATTCTCCTGTGTTCTGACTCTCTGCAGGACGGGAAGGGGGAGTATGCATATAAACAGCTGGGATATTGGAGTTATGTTTTGATTTTTGCCTACAGAAAGAGAGCCAAGGGCTTGCAGGTTCATTACTGTGGAAAAAACGTCAGGTTCTGTGCCCCTTTGTGTGTGGGGTTGTGTTGTTTGTTTTGTTTTGTTTTTTTTTGTTTTAAGCCTTTCTTCTCTTGCTGCTGCTTCATCTTCTCCTAGTGACGTCAAGGGGCTTTAGCATGTGCTGGTTTTACAACAGCTTTGGTGCCAAGTGGGAAATGAGTAAGAGGAAGAGACAGGCTCAAAGGGAAGAACCTGTTTCTCTCAGAACAGCTTCTGCTGAGCATTTTAGTCTCTGGAGCAAGAACCTGGCTGACACCTGCTCGGCTAGCTGTTCTTGCACACTGTACTTATGTCTGTCACTTCTCACTTGTTATCAGGGCTTTCAGTAAATTATGAAATGCCTTCACAGGCAGAATTGGGTGAGAGATTTCTAATTCACAAGAGATTCAAAAAAAATAAAAATGCTGTATGTCTCTGAGAATGGGCTTGTACTGCAGTAGCAGAAGAGGAAACTGAGCCAGCTTGAGTAAGATAGCCTGAGTAGTATCAGGATAACACTAATCACGATAGCAAAGAAGTAGGGTAAATCTCTTTGTGTTGAGCCTTATGCTGTGGCCAAGCTATTAGTAAGTTTTAAAACTGTTACCTGAGACTTTCTGGATACTGCGGTGTTACTTTTATAGGTGTTCATTCAAACAACCTGAAACAATAGTTCAGCGAAAAGGGGTGAACTGCCCATGGTTTACTCTGAAACAAAGATGACAATTTAAGTCTGGTAAGGTAGTTTGAACAACTTCTGTTTAATCTACAGTTTCTATCACAGCATTAGCCATTTTTGCCTGTCTGTCACTTAAGAGAAATCCCCAGCAGATGGATTTATTTTTCAGTACCAGAAGCCTCTGCGTGTGTGTGTGTGTGTATCTACCACAGCCACCATTTGCATCCTGCTGACTTTTAGGATCCACCAAACACTGTCAATAAAAGCTACTGCAAGGGAAAAGGAGTTAACGTTACATGACAGGCAGGGGTATTGAATATCTTGACTGCTCTTTGTTTAATTCAGTTACACCTTTCATGAATGAGGAGGCTGGCATAAAGCTTCCAGTCTACTCCTTTCCTTCCTCTTCTCCTGTCACCTCTTGCTATTATTTATTAATAAGCTCTGAAGTTAAAGCATTGCTCTTGCTTCTCTCATCCATTTGGATATACCAAATTCCTTTCCATTGTTCTGGGCCTGGTTTTCTCTCCTCTCTAGGTTTATACACTCTCATACATACCTGGCCAGCCCCGTGCAGCACTGATCCTTTCTGGGACCTTCATATTTGTCTAGGGTGTGCCAAGGTATTAGGATTTCTGCCCACACAGCTGTAGGCAGAAGCACTCCAACTTTTTTCAGGAATCTGTTCCACCCATTGCATTCCAGCTTCCAACTAACCCACTTAAATCTAGTCCCTTTTTATCTTTTTCTAGGCTCCCATGAGCTGGGGCTGCACTACTGAAAGGCTTGCCAAAGGAGCTGCTGGAATTTTTTTTTTTTTCCTTGTTTGCTTCCTGCTGCAGATTTCTCATACATGTAATCAACCCTCTGAGAACAAAAAAAATACTTTATGACCATTTACTATGGCTTTTTACACAACAGAACTAGTCTAATAATGTCTTAAAAATCAGAATCTTGAAATAAACTGGCTTAAAAATGTGCATCAGCAACCGTCACCAACTACAAACAGATGCTTCCCTAAAAGTATCTATAGGACACTTTTCCTCCCCAAAGACCTTTTAACAGTGCATGAGAAACTCAGACTTCCAGCATAAGGCCAAAATTGCCTAGAATCAGTTTGCATCTTAGGAAGAAAGCAAGGGAAAGGGCATTATTTTTGTCATAATTCCCTACCATTGCAGTAGAAAAGATGGAAATAACCAGGTGACTCAAGGAAGCGTGTAAGCCTTGTGTTTTAGAGGAATCTGGTTGAGAGGAAAAACTCAATTTTTTGGATAGTAAATTTTGATTTAACCCTGAACATAGGAACTTCACATAGGAAAACATCGCAGCTGTTTTGCTCCTAAGCGTACTGTCTGGTTACTTCTCTTTTAGCTGTAGCAATTCTTAGTTGCAGATGAAAGTTTTAAAAAAAATAATCAGAAACCAAGTTAGGAATCAAGGGTAGGTGGTAGTGGGAAGGAAATTCCATCTCAGCTCCTGAAAGTGATACACTGAAGCACAGAACTCTCTCTGATCTGTTGCTTGTGCTTTATACAACAAGTGCTGATAAGGATTACACGCCTGGAGGTACTAACATGCTCTGTATCACACCTGTTTCTAACTTCAGCAGTACGCTTCCTTCCAGGATCTTCTCAAAGCCCATCTTGAAACAACATACAAAACAACCCCCACAAATTTCTGCTCCTGGGATTTTTGTGTTGAGGAAGTAGTTAATACTACTCCTCTCAATACTCCTTTTCTAATTCAAGCAATGTCATCAGACTCCCACTCAAAAGGATACTGAATTTCTAAAAGGTAATATGTCGCTGGTCTTCAGGATTGTCACTAGGCTTCCAGAAAAGCATCTAAACAGACTCTTGTGCTGATGTGATTGTAGACCCTCTGGAAAGTCTACTGGGGACAGAGTCTCTTTTAGTCTAACCTAAACTACTGCTAAATAGTTTTTAAGAATATAGAATCCTTCCACTAGGAAAAAAAAAAAAAAGAAAGAAAGAAAAAAAAGAGAGACCTCCCCCTACCTCACATCTCAATCTTTTGTGGGCAGTTATAATAAAAATGCTATTACAGAATGAGCCACCAGGCAGAAGCAGTGTCACTGTTAGCGTGTTCAGATGTCAACTTCTGTATCCACAGAGCTACAGAACAAACCAAAGGCAGATGCATTCTCTGGCCCAGCTGTGCCTCTAACATGCCAATTTGAGCTCCTCAGTACAGCAATACTCTTTACTTTTGCAGTAGGGGAAAAAAAAAAAGAAAAACCACTTCTTCAGTCACTCATGAGCAAAAGGGAGAACAGTTAACCCCACACCAGACAACATTATTGTAAAGTAGAGGGAAAAAATAAACATGCCTCCCTAAGTGAAAAGCAAAATAGAATTCTGAAGAACAGCCCCTTTCTGATGGCTGGTTTGTTCTTTGCTGCTGTCCTGTTGACAGCCTGTAGCAACAACCTTTCTTCCCTGCTTTGGGCACTGTACGCCCTTCCACCCACACTAAGTCTTCTCGTTGAGAACACCAACGATGGGGAACAGGACCCTCAGAGGGGCATCCCAAGTGTCACAACCGCCTCACATGTGCTCAGGAACTACTGGGCACAGGTCAAAGTACACACATTTTAATATTCTGCTTATAGGTCCTGAGCTGTTCACTTGCTGTACGTACTAGCTCAACCCTAACAGCCAGTGGGGGAAAGCACAAGGTGTCACTGGGAACCTGGCAGAAAGCAGGCAGGGAATCAGAACAGCACATATATATAGCTGGGCAGTGCCTCATCAGCGCCTCTTTTGGGGTGGGGGTGGGGGCCTATTCTTGATGGTTTTGCATTTGGGAACGTGTCTCTCGGCTACTTTGGGTGCAAATCGGCGGCTGCAGTAGGGACAGGCAACGTAGTCTGGGTTCTCAACAGGAGGCAGCAGGGGCAGCTCGGACACCTTTCCTCCCTTGGAGAGCACTTGCTGCACCTGGCGGGCCTGGCGCAGGGTCTGGATGAATGACTCGTGCTTCTGCCTCCAGTTGTTCTTTCTAGGTGGCTGGTTCTGCAGAAGGGAAATGCAGTCAAAGCAGTTGGCACAACAGTCAGCCTCCACTCGCTGTCTTACTCTTAGGGTCCAACTCAGGTCTCCCCTCCCTGAGCCCAGCTGTTGATGTAACAACCCCCCAAAGAGGCCGAGTCTCCTCATAGGGGATGGAGCAGACCAGCACTAAGGAGGATTTGAAGGATTTATTGATATTTCCATCAATCCTTAGGAAAAGCTTGGGAATACCCAGAAGAACAAGGGCCAGGGAACTTGAGGAAGATGCTCTGTAGGAACAAGGCTGCATTTTTTCACTGCCTTCACTTTAATAGTCTGTTATATTACCTGGATTTTCAACCGGTTCCCTGCACCCTGCTAATGCCACCGGTCTCTGTTTCATTGCAGCACAGCCACCCTGCCCTCTGACAGGAGCATCTTGACTCCAGCGACGAGTGAGTTTTCTCTGGGAGTACACCCTTACACATTGCAAAGACAAGTCCAATAAGATCCCCCCTCCCTGCAGCTGGGGCAGGAGCTGCAGCTCCTTCCATTTACCTGCTTGGCAGGTGCCTCTCAGAGGGGATGGCTGGATTGTATCCCCCAGCCCTGTCTACATGGGAAGGACCTCACATCTCAGTCAGAATTCTATCTCCAGGTGGGAGAAACATGAGCAGTACACGCAGATTGAGGGTGGAAAAAGGGCTGCACATTACCTGAGGGCTCTCTGAGCTCTTCCACTGCCGATACTGTTCCAGCTCTGTGCCCCTGGCTCTAGCCTTGCTCGAGTCAAACACCTTCCTCTTAGAGCCTTGGCTCTTGCTGCAGATATTTGCGTGCTTCTCGAGCCTGGTGCAGAGAAACTTACGTCCGCAGAAGCTGCACTGTCCTAGTTCCCCAGCACTGGCAGCCTGTATGTACAACATCTCTGTGGCTAAGTGGTCACCAGATTCTTGGTCTGAGAAGGCAGAGGGAGAAGGGCTCTGTTTTGAGACTGGCTCTGAGCAAGAGGCTAAATCCTCTCCAGATAAGCGGTCTCGTATTTTGCTATTGCTGGCCACCAAACGTTCCTTCTTGAGTTTCCCCATAGCTAGCTCTTGGGGATGGAGGCTGGTGCCTGGCTTGGACCTAGTGACCTCTGGAGACTGCGCCCTCTCAAAGTCCCCATCACCAGGCCTGACTGCCACTCTGTAAACGTTCTCTTCAGAGTGCCTTGTGGCCTTTCGCTCAGTGGTCCTCTCTGCTTCTCTGGCTCTTCTCTCCTCTGCCTCCACTAGCTCCTTCTCTCTTTGAATCCTCCTAAGCTCCTCCTTTGTTCTCCTCAGCTTCTCTCTGAGGAGGGCCTCTTTCTTTCGGATTTCCTCTTCCAGATTCCGTCCATCTGCCTCCAGCCTTAGGATGTAGGCCAGCTCTCTCCTGTATAGGGGTGAGGCTGACTGTTTTGGTTCTGCTGTCCAAGGAGACAGCACTGCAGCTAGCTGAGATCTCCCTACTGCAGGCTTCCCTTTGCTCTTTGAACTAGGCCGACTACTTAGAGATTCCTCCATGTATGGGGGACTTCTGAGTTGCCCTCTGTTAACCACTGGAACACTTCCAGCCTTGCGGTGAAAGATTGGTTTCAGGGGATATGAACGGTCCACCCCTTCTCTCCGTCTGGCTATTGATTTAGATGGCAGAGTCTTGGCCTGGCTGGTGAGATATTTGCTCTGGAGTCCAGCTAAACAGAAGCCTTCCTGTCTGGAGCTGTGTTGACTGCTTTCTGCTGAAAGAGAATACTTCGAAGCCGAATAGCTTCGGCTTTTTTCAGTGTAGAGATCCTTTAAACTTTCCTCTTTGTCACGTAGGAGTTTGTGATGAAAGGTGCTCTTCGAGTGTTCCAGCTGGGATTGGCGGACTGGGACTTCAGAATCGTATCTTCCTGTCACTGGAAACTTGGGAGCTGCCACCACAGAATCCACAGGTGGAAACAAAGCCAACTGCAGCTCAGCCATCCAGCGCCTGAGAAACAGCCCGAGGTTAGAAGCGCAATCATTACACACTATCTTATCTAAAACTGGAAAAATTCCCTCCCAACAATCTACAGCTGGAGGCTATAATAAATACTAGCAAAGTTTTTGTAACTTTTCTGGGTTCCATAACTCTTTACCTTCCTTCCACCTAAGGGGCTCCTATGCTGCCTCTTCCAGTCCTATGCAGCTAGAGATAAGGTCTGCCTTTATTTCTGTCTCTGTCTGTGCGCTGTCTCATCATTGTAGCAACAGAAATATGCTATAATGTCAGGGAAACTGTTATATCTCTCAGGGCATTTCCCACATGTCCCTTCAGTTTTGCCACTGCATCTCTGTCAGTGTGGTACACAGGCCTGGAATACAGACATCCTGTAAA
Source organism: Struthio camelus (assembly GCF_040807025.1). Taxonomy (NCBI): domain Eukaryota; kingdom Metazoa; phylum Chordata; class Aves; order Struthioniformes; family Struthionidae; genus Struthio; species Struthio camelus. The sequence goes on along the minus strand of NC_090946.1, from coordinate 57,875,043 downwards.
GCTCAGTCCAATTCTTCTGCGGCTCATTCTATTACCTGGTATTTCCTGAAGAGTAAGTTTCAGATACCCGCGCAAAGCCGCCATAACTATAAATACAGCTTAAACCCCCTCTCTCCCCCCCCCACACACATAGACGCCTGCAATCTCAGCAAATACTGTACAGGGGACGAGGAGCGCCGTGCCCCTTTACTGCAGGCGGCCAGAAGGGCGCCGGCCACTGCCCGCACGCCGCGCTCCCACGAGCAGCTGATAGGCGCGGCAGCATTGTGACGGCAGCCGCGGCCGAGCCAATGGCGCGCGGCCGCAGCGGGCGGGGCGGGGCCCGGCTCGCTCGCGGCCGCGGCCCCGCGGCGGGCGGGGACGCGCCGCTTTAACTAACGGCTGCAGCCGAAGCCGCCGGCCCGCCCCACCCGCGTGGCGGAGTTCACGGCACGGCGGCTCGGACAAATCCACAGCCGACCGAGCTCTTTTGGCTCGCTTTTAAGACCAGCACCCGGGGGCTGGCAAAACCGGGTGGCCCCCGCGCAGAGCAGCAGCTCCTTTCCCCCCCGCCATCAGCGGCCCTTGCCCCCTCCCACCGGGGCAGGGCCGAGCTCTGCCCGCTGCCCTCCGCCGGGCTGGGTGCCTCCGGGACGCGGCCCCGCCGCTGACCTCGTTCCTGCGCCCGCACTGCCGCAGCCGAGGCGCACACCGTGCCGGGGGCTGCCCGGTCACGGAGGGACGGCTGGGCCGGGCGCCTCGAGCCCCCCCCCCTCTTACCGCCGCCCCGGGCGTCGGACGTTGTGTTGACCACTGTTGCCTAGAGACAGGCACGCTAATGCTATTTCCTGTGCCGCTCTCACCGGGTAGCGGTCTCTCTATGGTTCTCCCGAGAGGCTTCTCTTCCACTCGGCGCAGCGGGCGGAAGTTGTGTACCGCGGTGCGGGACCACTCTGCTCCCTGGAAGACTCCCCCTCTATGCCCAGGCAGCGGCCGTTGAGCGGAGGCGATCCGGTGGGAGGGGAGCACGCTCATGCATTATTCATAAGGTGGTTAGAGGTGGGCAGGGCAACCCCTCCCCCGCGCGCGGCCCCGCTCGCCATTGGCCGCCGGGCGCGAGGGTGGCCCCGCCCCCGGCCGCGGGCAGCGTCGCGCAGGCGCCGCGGCGGCAGGAGGCGGTAGCGGCGGCGGCAGGAGGCGGCGGCGGGGCGGCCATGGCGGCGGGCGAGGGCTTGATGTCCGTGGACTACGAGGTGTTCGGCAAGGTGCAGGGCGTTTTCTTCCGCAAGTACACCCAGGTGCGCCTCGGGGCGGGCCGGCCCTCCGGCGGAGCGTCCCCCTCTTGAAGGACGCCCTGTCCCCGGGGGCGCGCGGGGCTCTAGTGAGGCCTTTGCGTCGCCTATCAGCGACTCGGTGGGAGCTGAGCCAAAAGAGCTTGGCTGAGTGGCTGCCGCAGTCCTGGCTCGTGCTCCTCACTGCAGCTCTCAGTACTGTGTGCTGCGGGTGACTTTGCGCTGCGTTATGTAAGCATGACTGAAGTATGTTTCAGCCCCTGTTTTTCATGTGAAGGAATATAATGAGTAGCGGATGACTCCTCTGCTGCTTTCCTTCTGTCTGACCCGTGGGAGCTTCCCTGGAGCTCTGTGTCTTGTCTATAAAACTAACTCCTGTGTGTGAGCGGCATTGTGTAGTTCACCTTCACCGTGCTCTACGTTTTCTTCTCAGGCTGAGGGACGGAGACTAGGACTGGTTGGTTGGGTCAAAAATACTAGCCATGGCACTGTGCAAGGACAACTTCAGGGTCCAACGGCCAACGTACGGAAACTCCAGGAATGGCTGAGAAAGACAGGAAGCCCCCAGTCCTGCATCAGCCGAGCGGAGTTCCGCAACGAGAAGAAGATTGATGCGCTGGAGCACAAGGATTTTGTGATTTTGAAGTAGCTTTGTCCAGAGAGCACCAAGATTTGAAGCATGAGCCACCCTCACAGAATAGTTTCTTCTTCTCCATTTGTTATCAGCTAATATTCAACCACAGAGAATTTTATTTTATTACTCTTCTAATTTATTGGTTTGTTACACTGTTTGTCTAATTTTATCTAACTCTCGACCATTCATGATATTTTGACAGGCAGACTGAAGAGTTGTATTTATTAAAGGGGCTGTTTAGAAGCACAACCTCTTCTGAATGTATGTGCACAATGAGTTTGAGTAGTTGTACATGGGTAAAATAATTTGTGCAGTGTTCTGCTCACTTCAGGGAAGTTGTAGAAGTGATACCAATATTAAATATTGCTAAAAGGATATTTTGCATCATTTTTTGTGATCTGAATGTCTCAGAAACAGTTAATTTTGTTCTCTACCTGGTAAGAAATTTATTTATTTTTTCTTTCAAATAAAAGGGCTTGGAACTTGCGTTTTGTGTTGAATGGATGTGTCGTAGTGGGGCTGAATGGATGGTGGATCTTTAGGGGTGATGTGTTCCCTTTGTTGATACCTGTCTGTATGGAATCATGCTGTGTTTCAGTTGCTCACTCAGTTACGCTAACACATGAACCCTTGTGCTATTTTCAATGAAGTGAGCCAACCAGAATACACAGTCCCTGAGCCCTTCCTTATGTGAGCCATCTCTGACCTGAGACCTGGCGACCTCCCAAACTGGTGGCGCGTGCGGGAGGCTAGCCCAGAGTCAGCTGCTTCCCTCCCCACCCCATTCCCAGTGAACTGTGGAGCAGGATGGGGACTGCAACCACAGTGACCACCGCCCACCCCCCACTCGCACAGGTAGGGTGCTCCAGCCTGCCTCCACCCGCGAGGAAAAGCTGGTCCCCACGGAGTGACGTTACACGGCCCCCTCCCTGGGTGACCCACCCGGCCAGCGCCCTGCTCCGGCCTGGGTGAGAAACAGCCGGCAATATGGCAGCACGGCCCCGGAAACTACAGCTCCCAGCATGCACCGCCCGCGAGGCGCAAGGTGTGATGGGCATCGTAGTCCTCGTGCCGTTTCCGCCCTTCCCAAGACCTCTGGCGCGCAGGCGCGGTGCGTGTGCCCGCGCGGGCCGTCAGCCGGCGCGGCGCTGCCCTGCCGCAGGAGCCGCGTGCGCGCCGCGGAGCCCGCGACGGTTGGTCTCGCGCCGCGGCCGTTGCGGGGCCGCGCAGCCTCCAGGCCGGCGGGCGCTGAGGGGGGGAGCGGCGCGGTGCGGGGAGGCGCCGGGGGAGCGGGGCCTGCTCTGCTGCCGGGCCCGTCTGTCAGTGGGCCGTCACCGCCCTTCGCCCCCTGCCTGCCAGGGCCTCGCTTCGCGCTTCTGGGCTCGCGGGGGGCAGAGTCCCTGGCGGGGAGGGGAAAGCGGGCTGACCGTCGTGCCCGCCCGCGGCACCCGCGCGCCGCGGCGCTAACGAGTGTGGGCACGGGGCGCCGCTGCCCTCCTCTGCCCTTGGAAACCCGCCTCGGGCTTTGCAGGAGGGGGAGAGCGCCAACGAGGGTGAGCAGCGCTTACTAGACTGCGAGGGGAGCCCTGCGTGTGGGGGGCAAGGAAAAATCGTGTATTCCCTTGCATACCCCTAAGAAACCAGTAGTCGTCAAAGAAAAGCCGGGAAATTATTGGGATCTCGTTTATATAAACAGCTTAGTATCCCACCTCCGTTCTTGAGCCAGCTTTTCTTCCCTTGGACAAATAGCAGCAGATACTCTCTGGCCAGAATGAGACATCATGAATGTATGTGAGGAGATCTGAGGTAAATATGAGAGGAAAGCAGCTTTCAAGCCTGATTCCTGGTGATACTCAGTACATATCTTTGATACAGAGGGAAACAGAAGCCTTTTGCTTGCAGGTCAGTTGAGTTTGGCCTCATTGTGGTTGGATTTTCTTTTAGGGATGATAAATTCGGGAAACAAGTGTGTAGCTACTAAGGAGCATAGATTCTGGTTTTGGCCTTTTACCCAGAAGGCACCAGCTGATGTGTAGTCAGTCCTGGAGCAGGAAAGTAGTCATAGAAAAGCCTTTGAGTACCAGAAAAACAAACAAAAATGTATTTATGAGGGTGAGTACAATAAATAAGAGATCTTTCATGCCCATAATTTTAATTTTTCTTTCCTTCTTTCTTTCTTTCTTTTCTTTTTTTTTTTTTTTTTCACCCAGGGAATTGTTTTGACAAATATGGATGAGTGAGCTTGCTGCAGTTTCTTGACTTTGTCATCTGCCCAGTTTTGACATGATCAAACGTCTGGTAGAAGATGTGCGAGCCAGGCTGCGTTCTGGAGTGACTATCAGCTCACTGGGGCAGTGTGTTGAGGAGCTTGTCCTCAATAGCATTGATGCCAAAGCAACATGCATAGCTGTCAGGGTGGATTTGGAAGCTTTTAAGATCCAGGTGGTGGACAATGGTTCTGGGATGGGGAGAGAAGACTTAAATAAAATGGGAAGACGGTACTTCACTAGTAAATGCAGCTCAGTGGAAGACTTAGAGAACCTGAAATTCTATGGCTTTAGAGGGGAGGCTGTGGCAAGCATAGCAAACATGGCCAGCATAGTGGAAGTTTCATCTAAGACCAATAGGACAGCAAAAACTTTTGTGAAACTGTTTCACAATGGGCAAGCGTTGGAAGTCTGTGAAGCTGAACTGAGCAGACCAAGTGGAGGAACTACAGTGACTGTGTGCAATCTGTTCCATCAGTTACCAGTGAGGAGGAAGTGTATGGATCCAATCTTGGAATTTGAGAGAGTAAGACAGAAAGTAGAGGCTATTTCACTGATGCATCCTTCTGTTTCGCTCTCTTTAAGGAATGATGCCTCTTGTTCTATGGTGCTTCAGCTCCCTAAGACACGAGATGTATATTCTCGTTTTTGTCAAATTTATGGACTGGGCAAATCACAGAAGTTACGGGAAATAAGTCATAAGTCTGGGGGATTTGAACTAAGTGGTTATATCAGTTCTGAAGGACATTATAACAAGAATATGCAGTTCTTGTATGTGAATAGAAGGCTGATTTTAAAGACAAGATTACATAAACTAATTGATTTTTTGTTAAGAAAAGAAAGTGTTATTTGCAAGGCAAAAAGTGTCCCTGCCAGCAGACAGACTAGTTCAAGTCCTGGTCGCCATCGCTGTGGCCCCGAGTTGCATGGAATCTTTGTTCTCAATGTGACTTGTCAGTACAGTGACTATGATGTGTGTCTGGACCCTGCAAAAACTCTAATCGAGTTCCATAACTGGGATGTTCTTCTAACTTGCGTTGAGGAAGGAGTGAAAATATTTTTAAAACGAGAACACTTATTTATTGAACCGTGTAGTGAAGACATCAGAGAATTCAATGAAGATAATGACTTTTGTTTATATAGTGTCCCAGTTCTGAAACCTTCACTCTCTGAGGAGAAGAACATCCAAGAGAGTTTTAAGAAAGCCTGTGATGAAATTGTGGATTCTTATGAAATGTTTAACTTGCAGTCCAAAGATGTCAAAAGGAAATCAGTGACTGGAAAAAAGTCTTCCAGTCATTTTGAGTCAAATGGAAATCCAGAGGAAACTGAAATCACCCCAAATCAAATGATGGCTGAACCAACTGACGTGTGTAGGAACAATAAAACAGAGATTCTGCTGGCCAACAAAGATAGCACCGCTTCTGATGTCAGTATATCAGATATCTCAGAACAGGAAACAAAAGACACTAACAGTTCCCAAAAGGTGTTTGATTCTGATCTCAAATCTTCAGAAAATCTCTACTCCTCTCCCAGTGAAGGGGCCAGATCAGAAAAAATAGAAACAGACCATTGCGATGACCTGCAGCATTGTGCAGAGAATTGTGTAAAAGATGTGGGAAGCCAGCAAGACAAAGTAGTGCAGAAAAGCAATACCGTCCATAACTTAAATAACAGTTTTACTCAGTGGTCATCTGAGAGACTAGAAGACCCTACTGAAACAGTAGTAGGACCTGAAATTATCACTGGAAGTTCATTGATGGGAATGTGCAATACGAGGAAAGGAAAGAGGGAAACAACTGAAATGACAGATGGTGCTGGCAGAGGAGCTGTTAGTTCAATACCATTAAAACTGTGTTCTACGGGCCTTATAACACATGTTATGCGAAGTGAGCCGCCACGTGACTGTGAACAAATAGAAACACATCTTGCATTAAATACACACTCTAGACCTGGCCCTGTCAGTGCTATGGATATTTTTGGAGATAAAGTGAATTTTCCAATTCATTCTTTAAATGTTAAGGATATTTCCAGTAATATAAATAAAGAACATAGGCTTCCTTACAACAGAGAAATGTGCATGGCTGATGGCAATAAGCGCCTGGAGAACAAAACTTTGACAAATCAGGTGAGTGAGGGGATAGCCATGCCGACTGCAGCTGGCAAAAGGCATTGCGTGACACTGAACATCAGAGAATTGCCATTGGCAACGTCTTCTGGTATTCCTCAGCATAAAATTATGAAAAGCAGTGGAAGACAAATAGCTGAACCAAGATCTCAGCCCTGTAAGAAGCTGAGCTTGTCCATGCAGCTGGGTTCATTAGAAAAGTTCAGGAGATATTATGGGAGAGTCAAGTGTACACTACCGTTGCCAGATAAGCGTGAATGTGGTCTCCCATTTTTTAATTCACAAGCTAACCTTGACTCTTCAAAGAATCAGAATGACAATCATAGTAACCTGCCCATTTGTGAAACTCCAGCTTTGGAATGTACAGATTCTAATAATAGTAGCCAAATTCTTGGTTCTTTGGAAGAGACCATATTCAGCAGCGAAGAAACGTTATTCAACAGACAAGTGCTTTGTCAGAGTAAAAGTCCTTTCACATTGACTGAGTACTCTCAGGTTTCTAAAAAAAATGTGAGTAGTGCAAGATCTCTGGGATCATTAGCATCTAAACTGTCCAGAATGAAAAGCGACCACAGAGAAGTAGAACACCTTGGTGAACAATTCCAATCGGATTCAAGTAGAAGAGGTAGCAGCTCATTCGATCTTGAATCTTCAAATAATGATTTTTTGTGTAATGGTTGTCAAATGTATAAATCCACCACGGAAAAAACAACAAGAAATTGTTTTGGCTTTTCCAAGGGGGATACTCCCTGGCAGTTGGACAGTACAAGAGCAGAGTCCGTGGAAAATACTGAGTCACCACTCAGCAGCACTGAACAGGAGTACACAATCTCCTCAGGCAGTGTTTTATCACTGCCTGATAAAAAAGGTTGTTCTAATGTCATCTGTAAAGATAGAAGTATGTTAGGTGAATCCTCAAAAGAAACTTTGAAAGCTGCTGAGGTTCCCCAAATGACTGTCCAAAGTAGCTTGGAATTCTCTGCAGATGACAGAAGTACGGGTGATCCCAAGAATGATTCGTGTTTTTCTGACTGGCTGCAAGATTTTGATGTTTCGTCAGGTAAGACAGTATACATCAATAAAACAACTGGACTGAGCACTTACGCTCCTCCTACTGAAGAGTTTCAAGCTGCCTGCACTAAAGATATAACAACAATGGCTGTGAATGTTGTCTCAGAGAATGGTAAGAGGATTTTTTTTGTCCTAAAAAAGGGATGAGGAAAAGTTTGCATTTTACTAGATGAATAAAATATCTTGCTGGCAGTGCCTGACAGTTCATGTGGAAGCACCCGTTGCCTTAAATGTAATAATAGCTGTATGGAAAACAGAAAAGCGTTGGAGTCAATATAGAAGCAGTAAAACGCTAAAATTTAAGATACTGAAAGATAATTTTTAATTAAACATTGAAAAGAAATGTTAGCATCATATCAATTAACAGACAACTGCCTGTTTTTTTCTGAGCGTCATGGCATTTATTGTGATCACAATTATATATAATTGCTGTCACATATAGAATGAGAGACATCAAAGTAAGCATACCAGATTTTCTTTTTTTTTTTTTTACATTTTGTCCTAAATGGCCATGTTTTTAAGTATATGTTATTAGTGTTAACTCCCATACTAAACTATAAAAATGATCTTTTTTTCAGCCTTCATAAAAAATGTTACTTGTCAGAAGAATCATATTAATAATATTTCTGCCTGCTCTAAATTCTCACTGGCTACTGGGCAAGACAATCTTAACTTTATGAATAGCGTATGTCTTGAGCAAGGATTCTCTCTGAAACAAGAAGCAGAGAAATTAATCTTTTTTCATTATGTATAAAATACTGGATTTGTGTTCATATAGGAGGATGATAGATGCTTCTGTGAACTTGTGGAGTAATATCTTTCCATGGCAATAGCTATAACAGTTCTGTCAAAGTGTAATTTAGGTAGAATTGTTCAGTTTGCCGCAGCTTAGCACAAATCACATTGGGCCATCTTCTCTTTTTACTAGGGAAGAGAGTAGTCTTAACGGTCTCCAGCAGTGAAGTCTGTTTAGAAAGAGAGCCTGTGGCTGGGTTTTGTGATAATTGGATGATGAGTTAATTTCCTATGCTGGACTGCCAATTCAGAGATTCCTGAGAGGATTTGCATCTTGTCAGTCCTTGGGGTAGAACTATCATTGCTCTATACTGGACTGAAGCCAACAGCCAAGGGTCTATATAGTGGCTGTAGGATCTCATAGAACCTTTTCAAACGACGCTTATCAGCACACAGCTGGTTTTCCTTAGCTTTATCACTCTGCCACTTTTCCTGAATGCACACCCTTAATTTCTTGGTAGAAGGGAACTTTATTAATTCATTGTTACTTCACAAAGAATAGAAGTCTGAATTGTACCAAAGGAAGGGTGAAATGTTTACCACTGTGTTGGAAATCTCAGCCACTTTTCTTTATAATCTTGATAACAGTGCAGGCTTGTAATGTCATTAAATCATTTCTGGTTGGGTTGGAACATGTTGTTAGGCTAACTGTGATATCTCATGTCGTCTCAGTGACTTGTGGTTTTCTATTTTTACAAGTTCCTGATTACTGTACTAAATATTGACAACGGTGGTGGTAGACTGACAGTTCTGGCCTTCCTGAAAATAGAGAAGGCAGGAGTGTTTTGATACCTGACAAACTTTACTGTATGCCTTCTCTTTTCTTTGGGACTAAACTTTTGCTTGCACTAATTGTGGAGATAATTGTGATGATTAAAGTAGCAGCCTATTTTTAAGAAGGACAGTCTTGCAGAAGTCACCGTAATGGCAGCTGTCCTGAAAGTATTCATTGTCTAGTGTCTGTATAAGTTGCTCAGTACGTAGCTCAACTAACTCAGCATCCAGAAGTCTTAACTGAAGTCGATGAGAAAGAAAACCACAGGGAGTTTATGTACCTCTGTTGCTCTCTTTAAACAGCATCGAGCAGTGTTTGTTCATCTGTCTCATATGAATAGAAGGTCATTCAGTAGCCTGGGAGTGTGAATTTGTCAGCCAGGGTGCGGCCTTGTACATTTGCAAAAGATGAAACAGAATAAAACAAACAAACACAAATTCTACATTAGCCTATGCCTTGTTCTAAATATTGTTTACCTTCAGATTCACCATTATATAGGAACACCTATTAGTGTATAGCCGTTGCTTTTATTTCCTTCATCTCTTTTTCTTTTCTCTTTGCGTGAGAGGCACTGTAGCAGGTCTCTCAGCCATACTCTTCCTCTCTTGTCTGAAAGGATCCCTAGTTTCTTTATGAGTATAACTGACTGACTAACAAGAGCCCCTTCATTCACCTCTGCAGTACAGTCTTTGAAGGTAAAGGGAGAATTCCTTAATAGCAAATGTAGACAGAATTTAGAACAAGAAGTGCTTGATAGTCCTGTACTTGCTTGCAGAAGAAATTACGGATCAATGTAATTACTCAAATTTTTATTTGTCCTGCACAACATCTAAAAAATGCATGGAGTCTTCAGCAAACAGATATATCCAGGGACAAGAGTATTTTGTTTGTTGAATTAGTGAGCATTTGAATGAAGTTACTATGCTGACCATTGTGCCTACTGACTACTGACTGAGAGGGAAGAACTTCATGCATGACATTGTCAATACTATTTTTCCTCAGTATCTTTGTAATCTGTGGACTTTTTCCTTTTAAGTATTCAGTAGGTCTGATTTACATGTGAGACCCATTATAATCTTAACTTGAACAGTATGTTCGTTCACTGAGAGCCAATTTTAAGTGGATGCAACCACTCCTCGAGGATCCAAATAAGTAAGTGGGAATTATACATCGAAGCCCTTCTGAAAACTCCATTGAACGCCTACTCCTAACTCAAGACACTAAAATACCTTTAAAAGCTTTGCCTGGTATTTGTCAGTCTCTTTATAAATCACTTTGTTGCACTTCATATAAAGCACACAATGTAAGCATACCTTGCCTGTGTTTGGTCTTGGTTACATATGGCTAGAGTGTGGCAATATTTATGAAGGTGCCTCTTTCTATATTCAGTTTCCTAGGCCTCGTTTAAATCCTTCCTTAAAATAGCCTGTTTTAGTCAAGCCACAAGGGTTCTTCCAGTCACCTTAGAAATGTTGCTAGATAGAAATATTAATATATATTAAAAGGCATTTCCTGGTGCGAATCTCTCTGGTTATTCTCAGCATTTTACATATGTACTGTTATTTCTCAGTGTTAGATTGCAAATTATGTGCGTACTCTAATTTGCACAGGACTAAGCACACACTCATTTATGAGAATATAATAATAATTGTATAGCTTTTTGTAATTTTGCATGCTATTGAATCTGCAGCAGTAAATTTATATTGCGTTTAGGGGCTCAGTGCAGGTGCCATCCCTTTAGAAGTGAGATTGTGCTACCCTTCCTTCCTAGACCTCGGAAAGAGAGGACTGTAGCAAGCCAGGATCTGAGAGGTAGGGCGAGCTTTCCAGGACATAGTGTACTGTGGTAAAAAAAAAAAAAAAAAAAAAAAAAATCAAAGAATTCTCCCAGATGTCCCAACAGGAACCCAGAATTACTCAAGGTCTGTTAACAATGGGACTGTGTGAGTCATCTCAAACCTAGAACTGGAAAGAAAAATCTTTTAGGGTTGAAGGCAGGTTAGGGGGTACTTATTTACAGGATGAAATACCCAGTTCTTTGTTGAATTATGTCACTAGTTTAAAGAGTAATTACCTACTCCCTTCTTTGTACTCATTCCAGCCTTGGAATGGAAAAAATAGCTTCAATCCTAACAATTTTTTTGTGTTGGAAAGGATGAAATCACCTTTTTGGTATGTGGCTTTGTTCAGAAGGAGTAAGTAGCAGAACCGGTCTTTTTTTTCTTTAAACCTTCATTTCCAGGGCCTACTGAACTGTGGTGCAGCACACTTAAGAGTCAGAAAGCTGCCTAGAGTTCTGGTTAAAACAGACAATAGAGGAATCCAGTCCCATGCTCCATTATTTATCTTTCATTCTTCCTTTTTCTAAGGGAAAACAAAATAGAATAAAATCAGTGTGGGGTAGAGGTACCCAAAATATTGGAAAGAAAACATCCTGTACCTTCTATTGAAACACATTCTGGATGGTGCTAGTCCCTATGTTATCTATATATCATTTCCTAGATACTGAAGGGGAGTCTCTCCAGTCATTGCTTTCAGAATGGGATAATCCTGTTTTTGTTCGCTGCCCAGAGGTGAGTATTATCTTGCATCTAATGCTAAAATAGGAGTTGTTTTATCCTTCTGTTATTTTCTGACATGGAGACCAAAATTGCAAATGTTGTAACTGTTGCATATAACTTATTCAGCTAAATATCAGACTCTAGCCTTGGAAGATATATCTTTTTATTGCTTATAAGTAAGTCATTTCTGTGGATTCATTCAACTTCAGAGAAAAAAGTATCTGGCTAATCTTATGCCTTATGTTATTTGAAAAGCAAAATATTATTGTAAGCTGTCTTTCCCTCTGCAGAAACAGTCCTCTTAAAATGAAATGTTATCTGATGGCAAAATTGTAAGGTAGTGTCTGTCCTCTTTGTGGAGAGAGAAAAACAACCTATCTTTCTTCTGTGGGATGCAAGGGAATCTTAAAACTGTATTTTACTGTGGTTGTTTTTATAGCCTGGCAAGATTATAGCATGTGAGAGGGGAACAATGTTGGAGCTTTTAGAAAGACTTCCTTTGTTGTCACGAGGTAGCATTATCTTTAATCATCATGCTCTGTGTGTGTAAACATATGTATGTAACCATTTCCACCTGCAAACAATAGAGATGGAGTAGCAAACCACCTGCTGGTGAGTTTCTGAAAAAAAGCAGTTCAGTTCAGTTGTTACAGTAACAGGTGCTCTGAGTCATTTCGGGTGATACATCTTTTATAATACAATCCATTGGGAGCCTGCGTAGCCTGATAATTAACTTCAGATTTTCTGATAGGTTCTTGAAATTAGCTGAATGGATTGAAGTTAGTATGTACTATCCAGATAGGAAAGCAGGGACGAAAGTAGAGTGATTATCAGATGGTATCTTTGACTAGTGCTATTCTTGTTAGAAAGCTCAGTTTTTCAAAATACAAAGAGCTCTTTCCAGAAGAGTTTTAAAACTGGTTATTTGTTTTTTTTTTTTTTTGGTTGCCATATCCTCTATTGACTGCTTAATCCTGTAAATTGTCCATGTAATTCTGTTTTTACAGATTGCTGTTGATGTGACCAGCGGTCAGGCTGAGAATCTGGCTGTGAAAATTCATAATATCTTGTATCCTTATCGTTTCACCAAAGACATGATTCATTCAATGCAGGTACAATAAGAGCTTTCACCCCAAAATTCTCACTCAGCAGATGGGATTTGCTGATGTTTCTGCTTTGTAGGAAAGAGGTATCCAGGGACATTGTTCGTAACCTTAATTTTCACAGGCTTGGATAGAATTCTTGGTTGGTACAAGACAGCAGGCATGTATATTGAGCCAGATCTTGGTATCTTTTCATGGATAAACAACTATCTGCAAAGTGACTCTAAAATTCCTTGACTAGATGGTTAAATCAAATCAAGAGGCAGCCCTGCCCTGTTACTGCTGCTTTGAAACACTGTTGGGCCCTAAGTGACAGTTCAACAGGCAGTTTTTTACATTTATTGTGGGCATTTGTTTAGTTAATATGCCCCCAAAATCTATGTCCTGTGTGTTTTATTTTTATTGATCTTAGAAGGTTAATTCTTCAGCAGAGCGGTTTCAACAGCAAATCTCAGATTTCATGGAAAGACTTGAAATTTCCTTTTAAGACTTATATCTGCTCTGAAAAGTGATTCTTAAAAATGGCACTACAGCATGAAGCTTAACTGTGTTTTCGTGCTTATTTATCAAATATTTTGATTATAAACTAAAAAGCTAATGTAAATGTACGCTTTCAGCTTCTATCCTCGGATGGTCTGTCTGGATAAAAATGTCAAAGTGAATTCTTTCCCTCCCTTCCTTCTTATCTACTAAAGGCTTACAGGAAAAGTTAGCATTATTCTCATGTGATCAGATTCCTGATTTAGAGACTGTGGTTGTGACTGGGTGGAACATGGTAAAGTGTCTTGTTGATCTCCAAGACACTCAAGGATACAAATGATTCTCTCTTACGTATCTGTGTGCAGTAGTAAGGGGAGGAAATAAAGTTATTAGAGGAGACAGATATGTCTCAAAAAGACAGGAGAGGAAAGCTGAAAAACAGAGGATACCATTTTTCTTTGCATTTCTCGTAGTAAGAGCTGCTCTTTAAAACTTACCTAGCAGTTCTGTGGTTAACTACCTGAGTAGTGCTTTCCTTTGAAGTACTTAGGAAGATAAAGCTGGAAAAAATTACCACCTGCCCTTTCTCTGAAGAAGCTAATAACACCTTCAGTACCTTATAGCAATTATAAGAATCTCTGTAGAAAAGACCAAAAGCACAAAATGTTGCATCGTGCCACAGGAAGAGAATAAAAAAGATCATTAATGTCTTGCATCCCTTCAAGGAAATGCAATTATCTGTTCATTTTTACCTAGGAGGTGGAGCATGCACGTGTTCTGAGACAGAGTATTCAGTGAGCTCTTGTGCATCTGATTTGGAGAGAAATTCCTCCCTAACATCACGTTTGTTACTTTAAATAGATATTCAAAGCGTATACGTTATTGCCCAGTATTCTGTCTGTAGCTCTGGTTGTTTTCTGATGCTTCCAGGGAAGGTGCATCCACAATGCTTTTCTTTGACGTTTTGAAATGTTCTCTTAGTTCCAGACTATGACCAATTTATGGTCATTTGATCTTCTTCCAGTATATTCTTTAGCTTAAATAACCGTACCTGTTCCATATTTACCCCCAATGTATTTATAAAGAATCATTATATATCTTTTTAGCCTTAATTTTGCTAGACCAAATCTTCTATCTTTAATTGTCAAATCTTTAAGCGTCTCTAGTTAGATGTGATTTCCACTCCCCTAATCATCCTAATAGCTCTTCTCTGTAATTGATCCGTTTTGATTGTCTATTGTTTACCTTAGTTTTAAAATTGTTTTACCACTGGGTAGCGATTGTTCTGAATATCTTACAGGTTCTTCAGCAAGTGGACAATAAATTTATCGCATGTTTAATCAACACTAGGAATGAAATGGATAAAAAGGCAGGTAAGAGTAGTTATTAATGTTGAGGAAGCTCTCAAGTGCAGTTTCATTGCAGAGGGAACAGTGTCCTACTTGTATTATCTTCGTGCCTTAGTTAGTATTGTGAGTAGAGGAAAACGTTAGCCTTCATTTGAAATTTCCTGGATCGTCTTTCTCTTTATTTTGGATGTTATTGAATGTTCCTCCTGCTTTCAGATTAGCGTTATAAAAATAGATTATACTCGAATTACTAACGTCTTTCAGATTATGTTCACAGTGCCTGGATATATTCATTACCGAAGCTTTCTGGAGCTGTATAAAAAAGGCATTGAAAATCAGTAGTTTCATAATGTTTTAAAGTCTGTATTAAACAGAGCAGTTGTTTATTACCGTAGCTGTTATTTTTGAGTTAGACGAAGATGTCATTAGACACAGTTTTCAAACTCACTCTGATTACCCTTAATTTAAATGCCATATTTGGACTGCTGAATTTCAGTTCTGTAGTGACTTTATGTTCTGCTAACGCAGCCTCCTCCTCACTTCGTGTCTGTAAAACTGGCTGATGTTATCTTCTAAATGTGGCTTATGGGGAGGGGTCATTCTCCTTCACAGCCTGCACAGCTGTCTGGTACGAAGAGGCCTATTTCTAATGTTTTCTGATACGTTTTTAGGTGGAAACCTCTTGGTTTTGGTGGACCAACATGCAGCTCATGAACGGATCCGCCTGGAGCAGCTTATTGCAGGTGAGGATTTTGCTCGTCTTTGGAAAGATAATCAGGGCTCAGCAAAGTGCAAACAAGAGCTGTCTTACAAGAAAAGCTTGCTAACTGACTTAAAATAAGGATAAATCTGGAATGAATGGAACAAGCAAGATCTTTGCTTGTCATCTTTATTCTGATCCCTGGGAGAGTGCAGGCGTTCAGTATTTGTAGCAGTTAGAGTATTGGCAGCTGAAAATTGTGACAGTGTTTCCAGAAACGGAAGATGTACTCCCTACCCACAGAATTATGAAACTAAAATAGTCCTGACATAATGAGAGAGGGGGAAGACTGATAAGAAAAATAATGGAGAGGAAATAGAGCAGTATCAATAGGATTATGTGGTTATGCTATGAAGGGTAAGACATGGGATGCAGAGTAAAGAGCATCGTTTATTTGGTTTCTTTTTAGCTGAATACCATGCTTAAAGCCTAAAATTTCCACATTCTGGAACTGTTTGCAGAGAGGGATAATGGTGTTTTCTGTAAGCTCATTAGCCTTTGGTTTCAGTGTTAAAGAGCATAATAGCCATCCATCAAGTGCTTAAAAATCATTGACCTTCTCTTTCATCAACAAATACTATGCAATCCCTGCAAAGAGGATTCCAGGAACTCTACTCCTTTTGGCCAGGTACTGAACATAGTTAAAGACTGAAGGGACAAATGCTTAATGAATAGTATTATAATGCCATTCATATCAAATTATTCTGTGAAAAAATGGCTCTCTGTGAGTTAACCTAAAAATATCAGTAGTCTTTTGCTATTTAGGGTGACTCTTTTTTGGAACCGGTGGGAAAAAACAAAGTGACGTTAACCAGCCCCTCCCCAGAGACTAGATGTCTGGTCTGTGACATTCCCAGTCCTCCGCAAGTGCCAGGAGAAAGAATTCTGTGGTCACTGTTTAATCCAAACAGGGGATTACATGTCAAACCATAGGGTCATTAAGGGTAATGCCTGCATAAATGTTCTAAAAGGGATACTTCTGACTGTTTCATTCACAGATTCCTATGAGAAGGAGACTGCAGCATGCGGCAAGAAGAAATTATTGTCCTCTTCCATCTCTCCCCCTTTGGAGATTGAAGTAACAGAGGAACAAAGAAGATTCTTACGGTTAGTAAGGGCGAGTAGCTCTAATCTCTTGGGGAAGGTTCTGTTGACCAGGAAGATCTCTCTGTATTGCTAGGTTACCACAGCTGTTGATTTTTCCTGAGCAGAGACCCATTGGCTATGTCTACACTGTGTAAAATAGGTTGCTTCTTAGGCACATCATTACAATATGTCAAGACAAAACCCGGTTGTGCCAGCTCCATGTTACTGCATTATGCTCTGATTTCCCTGGGAAGAAAATCTGGATGCGTGGGCAGCAGTTTCCAACAGATCCTACTGTCTGGGGACCAGGACATGGGAGTGCACACTGTAGATCTAGGCAATGATTTGACAGACACCATCTGAGAAGAGAAGGATGGGGTATGGAAAGTTTGCATTGTGAATCCTTAAAAACTGCATTCCTTAATCTGAGGTGTCCACACAGAGTAACTCGTGAACACAGTTTCCCAAATGTTTCAGAATGGTGGACTAGCTACTGTTAGGAATTTTACCTTTTGTACTGCAAGAATTTAGATTAGATACTTTTTTTTTTTGTGGATTACTAAAGAACTACTGAGCATTAATCAAAGATATTTGTTTTTAAAAAATCTGTCTATCCCCTGCCACATGTTTAGTGTTTTTTTTCCCTGCATTGTTCTTCGTGTTCCGATGAAGTTCTCTATTAACATTCACAGTTGTGAACATTCTGTGTTTTGTACAAATTTGGTTGCCTCGCTGTTCTTCTTTTCCACATCACTAGTAAACAAATTTGAAGATACAGAGCTGGAATCATGTCATGTTGAAGGCTGACCATCTGTTGCCAGTGTACCTTTTTTTCTGTCCCAGTTTCTAATTCATGACAAATATTACTTCTCTGTCCTTGACAACTATATGCATTTCTAGACACTTCTGTGAGACTGCAGCAAAGGCTTTTTGAAAGCCCAAATAATTCTCTAAGCTAATTTTCTGTATCAGCTATTTCGCAAACATATTAAGAAAATTAGTAGGCATGGCTTGCTTTCATGGAAGCTCGTTAAACTATTCAGCACAGTGGGATCCCACTTATGATTTTACATTACTACTTAAGATAATTGATTCAAAAAGTTTATTGGTGCTGGCAAATACTGGTGCTAGCTTACTGGTGCTTATTTTGTGTTGCTTATTAAATAGCACGTATTTATTGGCAGTTCCTCTCTTGATAATCAGTCTGTGAGACTATGCTAACTAAAAGTTACTAATTAAAAGCACCGTTCAAGACCTAAATACTATTGCTACTCTTACTTGTAAAGTAAGATTGTATTCTGTGGTGAAGGCTGATGTAATGAAAGAATTTAACTTCCCTGAAAAACCTTTCTCTTCAACTGTGCTTACTATTCAATAGTTCAGTTGGCCCTCTGATTCACTTGCAGCTCTCTTGATTTTGGGTATTGGGCTATTTGTCCAGCTAATTGCTGCTGAGCTCTACAAATTATTGCAGACTGGGTTCTATTGTCTCTCTTGAACTTGACTTCCTTTTCTTTTTTCTTGGAAAATGACCTGAGTGACTTCAGTAGTTCCTTGGATTCTGTCATTTAACCAATAGGACTTTCCTGCCTTTCTCCTCTCTTACTTAAGGCTATACATGTCTTCCTTGTTTTTGTTAGGATTACACAAGTCACCTCCATGTGGAACCTAATAATTTTATTATCCTCAATAATGGATTTTAGTTTTTTAAACTAGCTTCTTTTTTGTTCCAAGAGTCTCTTTTCTAAAATCAGTTTTCGCTACCCTTTTCTGAGTGAATCTTCCCTGAGTTAAAATAAACTATGTTATTATAGTTGTTATCTACTATTGCTGATGATGATAACGGCAATTCCTTCTCTTTCATTTTGATGACAAGTTCCCATCTGATTGTGAAGTCCAGTTGTGGTATTTTTTCAGCTACAGGATAAAATATGTCAAATTGACTAGAGGTTGTTCTTACCTGGGCACTCTTTGTTTTATTTATTGAGATGTAAGTTCTTTAAATCAGCATAAATTTCTTAACAGTATTTTTTCTATCATAAGCGTTTGCTGTTATTTATCAATTTAAATTACAAATTTTATTAGACTTAAAGCAGTCTTTATCCTGTGTAATTGTAATATGTGGAGAGTGTGTGTCCGTGCATAATATTTTGGTAGCTTTTACTGGAACTAAACACCTATTGTATCTTTAGGGGGAAAAAAAAGTTAAATTTAAACATATAGCTTCTCTCTGCATAATACAGGAACTCTTTGACCTTGTAGCTATGGTGCATGCAATGTGCACAGTTGATTGGAGTGAAAAATATAGGTGACTGTAGGCTGAAAAGGCCATGTTACTTGGAATCTCACAAGGCATGGATTGGGAGATTGGGAACTGTTGCAGGAAGAAACCTACATGGAGACTACAGAAATATTTAGCTAGCAGGTGCGGAGAGGTAGGTGCCCTGATGTCTTATATCTGATTTTTATTTTTATTTTTTGCCAGATGCTGCCACAAAAATTTGGAGGATTTAGGCCTTGAATTATCATTTCCTGAGACCAACAGCTCCTTGATTCTAGTGGGGAAAGTGCCATTATGTTTTATAGAAAGAGAGGCCAATGAAATACGACGGAAAAGACAACCAGTCGCTAAAAGCATTGTGCAGGTCAGCTGTGGATATAGATAAGAGCAAATTATTTTGTGATGGTGGATTTTGTTTTGTGTTAATGGTCCAAGGTGCATCTTAACAGTATCTCTGTTATGAGAGAGACAAAGAAGTCTTTCCGCAAGCATGGATGCCATCCCTTTTAGTAGCAAAATGTATGTCTCCTAAAACATCTCGTCACAGAAATCCCTTAACTATAAAATAAATGACTAGAGTCCATTGCAGACTTGGAGTAGTGGAGAAACTAAAAAAATAGTGTACAGTGCAGATGTTTCATCAATTCACTGTTCACCTCCTTCCCTGAGTGCTTGGATTAACAGTAAAATAGTTAATATTGCTGATGTGTAAATATTGTTTTTTAGGGTTTAAAGTTATTTTTGTGAAAAATCTACATGGACAGTTCAGCTTTCTAAAAGCTGCTGTTCCCTTCACTAAATGCTCGCAGTTTCCATTATAAAGATTTGCTCCACAACTGCTTTAAAGACTCTTCCTTAAAATTAGATACTGGAGTACTAGATTCAGCCACTAGGCTGAGCCATTGTGAATCAGTCCAGTCTCACCATACATCTCTTCATCTCCTCTAATATAAAGAGAAGATAGGAGAAGATGATGCATCTGACTAAATTTCCTTTTCCAGTCCTGCTATAATCAGGAAGTAGACAAAATGCACTCTCTTGGTGTGATCTAAACTCTTTCTTATTCCTGTGACAGAATAAGACCCACCAAGAGCACTGAACCTAGCTGGGGATCCAGTCTGTGCCTCATTAAGCACTCTTCTTTAGCTGAAGCCTAAGCACCTGAGCCTCAAGATGTCATGAGCGTTTTGCCAGATCTATTCTGCAATCCTTTTTTTTTTTTTAAATTAGGATTGGTAACACCCATTAATAATTATGAATTCATTGCATGTTGGTCATTAGAAATGAAAGCCACACAGACTGTTATTCAAAGAAGAAATGGCAATTATTCAAAGAACAGGTTTCCAAAACACTCTGAGGTAGAAGAGTTCCACTGTACTCATTTTATAGATAGATAGCAAACTGAAACGAAGTGATTTGTCTAGAGGCAAGCAAGATGCTTGTGAGAGGGCAGGACTTGCACCAAGGTCTTTCACGCTTACAAAAGAGTCAGTGTACTAGCCACTGGATTATCTGTCCTGGGGAATATCCAGCATTGACACAGTAAATATACAAGGATGTGGACAAAGCAGTGTTTGGGAAAGGAAAGGGGAAAACAGCAACTGATTATTTTGCCTTTTGCTTTCCAGGAGTTTATTCAAGAACAAGTTGAGGTGAGTTGCCGTCTGCTTCTAAAATTGCCTGGAAAAATGGAAAGCTTTACTGCATGAGCCACAGGGAGTTACTGTGTTAAACATCAGACTGCAACAGTTGAGAGATGTGGGCTAGATGATCCACTACCTTTTCCTCATTTTTAGCTCCTTCAGTGTTACAGTTCTCCCGTTTTCACATTAAATGGAAAGTAAGATCACATTCTCTTGCTACTTTTAGCTAGTGCAGACCACAGGAGGAGCACGAGGGACACTGCCACTGACTTTTCTGAAGGTGTTGGCTTCCCAAGCGTGTCATGGTAGGGAAACTGTGTTTTTTTTTTTTTTTTTTTAACCTTTCTGCCTCTATACAACGTGCTCCCTGGGGCAGTAGTTTTCAGAATGTGCTTGCAGCAATTCCAGGACAAACTGTATGTGTTACATAAGGATATGGAGAAAGCGGTCTTTGCTGGACAGCACTGTGAGGGACAATCAATACTGCGTTGATTTGTTCC
This sequence comes from Struthio camelus, assembly GCF_040807025.1. NCBI lineage: Eukaryota > Metazoa > Chordata > Aves > Struthioniformes > Struthionidae > Struthio > Struthio camelus. The sequence continues at coordinate 57,854,339 of NC_090946.1, read as the reverse complement.
TGTATGGGTCTAATTTACGTTCTTACCCACACTTGAAGCACTGACAGAATACAGCTCTGATACGCACGCTTCCACGTGAGCTGTAAACCATTCAAATGACTGGTCTGTGAAGGAGCAGAAGGAGGTGCTAGGAACTGTTTGGAAAGCAAGCAGAAAAGATTTTAGAAAGTCTTCCAAAAAGCATTTTTAATTTGTCTAAGTACCAAAAGTGGTGGTGCGAAAGACTGGTTTAAGTGTGTCTGTGACCTTGACAGTATTTTTGGAGGCCTGCTGTAGGAATTTGTGTCTTCCAAGGGACTATGGTTTTCCAAAACCTCAAAATAAGCAGGTCTTACAGGTACAGAATGCAGTAGCTCCAGCCTTTTCCTTTGCCCTATATTGTGTTACAATTGTATTACAAGCTCATGCTGAAAAGGTAAACATGACCCAAAAGCATCTATATCACTGCATTCTACAAATGGCAAAGGGTATATAAAACTTCTTATACCTAAAAAAGTTCCATGACTGAAAGGCAGGATGCAACTGCAGAGTCTTCTGTGTCTGTGAAGGTTAAAAATTGCAAACACCTATGAAATGACTCCTTAATGTTGTTTGGATTTTTCTCTAGATGCCCAAGTGCCCACTTGTGAAAAAAGACTTAAGGATGGGCTAGCATTTGGTCTTAAAGCCTACAGATCTGATATTAGCTGTCTTGTTGTTTTAATGCTTTCTCATTTGTGAATTGGTTGCGTCTTCAGCCCTGAATTAAAAAAAAAAAAAATGCCTATTTGCCTCTTGCAGCATCACCTGAAAAGCCAAAAGCTAATAATCCTGCCATCCATGAGCCTTAGGTTAGATGAAGCAACTTAAGCCGTGGAAAGCTGATCTTTATGCAGCAGTCTGGTTAATTCAGCTAAGCCCTTTGCCTGGTATACTGCAGCCTTTGCTGCTATTCTGTGGTCTCCAGGAGCTGCCCTATGTTTTCTTATTGTGTAGATTAACAGTTGTGGAGGGGAGTTTGCTGGGTGGTTTGAATTCTCTCTGGCAGAACATGCAAGAACTTGTCTCTTGTTCTAGGAGCTATTAAGTTTAATGACAGTTTGACTTTGGAGGAGAGCTGTCAGCTCATTGAAGCTTTGTCGTCTTGCCAGCTGCCCTTCCAGTGCGCTCATGGTAGACCTTCCATGATGCCCCTTGCAGACATAGACCATCTCCAGCAGGAAAAGCAGGTACAGTGTGGAGCACTGGTAAAAGGCAGCACGTGCTGGGTTATCAGAGGCGTATCATATATCTGTGTTAAAACTAAAATGGACTAATTAAAAAGTGCCACTACTGGCCATTTCATACTTGAATTTCTACATAGCTGTTGCAAGTAAAATAAAATACAGAAAATGAAACTTCTGTTCTACAAACATTTTAGCAAGGGTCTTATCATATTTCATTGAAATGGTCACATTAACTTGAATGGGTTCCACTAGTACTTAATTAAGCGTATATTTAAAATCCTTGCATTTTTTACATGTTTTCCAAGTTTTACAGTTAAACTCTGATATTCTACTAGTGGCAAATATGCTAATTAAACAAACACCTACTTCCCTGAAGTTTAAGATGCCATAAAATGGTGAAGAAGGGAAAGAAGTAACAAAATTTAAATAAAACAAATTATAATCCCTTCCCCTTTGCTATCACTATGCTGTATTAAATTGTGAAACTGTCTTCCAATTGAAGTTGCATAGGACGTGGAATTAGATAAGGAAGAAAACCCTGGGAACGTCTGTATTAGGGCAAAGATTATGGAGACATTGAAGTTTTTTACTTGGTTATGATGATTTTTTTTCCTCCAGCCTAAACCTAATTTGGCTAGACTGCGGAAAATGGCACAAGCATGGCACCTCTTTGGGAAAAAGAAAGAACTTAACCAAAGAAGTGAAAACCATAAACTGCAATCACCGAAAGCATTGATACGATCCAGATTTTCCTGTTAGACAGCAATACCTTGTGTGGAGCTAAGTTTCTCATCTAGTGCAGTAACTGAAGTTCTGCCCTGCGTACTGACCTAAGAAGCAGAGGCCAGCCCGGAGAACATGGCAGAAGGAGCCCGTCCTGGTAGCCTGGAGAAGCGTCTTCAATGCAATTCCTTAACATTGTAAACCTGGGCATTATGTCAGTGCTTGACTATAAAAGGCAAGAAGTTGCAGCCACTTCCAGTTACTAAAGTATTTTTTCCCTCAGCAAGTGCAGCGGAACTTTGCATAATAGGATATTTTTAATGAATGCAGAAATACAGCCAGCGCTTTGAAAATGGGGAGGTATTTATTAATAAAATTAATGCTAAACTCTTTTCTTGGGCTCATGGCAGTGGTTGGAATGAGGACTGACCAGCTTCATCATTTATACAGGCAAACTAAACATTTAAAAAAATTCTCTTTTATTTAGCTATGCAATGAATGACACACCCAGCTCTTTTCTCTACCTCACTGCACGTTTTATTCTTGAGTGAGATTTCTAAATCCTAGTACAAGTCTATGTTTTCAGGGTACAGAAACTCACCCCTAAAATAACTACATAGCCCAAAACATTTATTAAAATAAGCAGACTTCTTCACAGGTTCCAGTTCCATTTTGTATCTCAGTCTAAGCTGGAGAGGAGTTTACTTCAGAACAGTAAAGAGTAAGTCTTTGTTTAATCGCAGATATCTTTGGTCTATGTTCTAAGTTCTGTTTAAAGACAAATCAGCTTGCTACATCTGCTGCAGCAAAAGCAAAACAAGGAGTAGAAACTACTATTTTTTTTTAAACCTTAAACGTGTAGTGTATTGCCGTGCATTGATAAAAGGGACAAAGGAAAAGTTTTATCACCAGCTGGTTAGAGCTTGAGATTTGGAAGACCTTCCATGCTACCGTTTAGAAGAAGCAAGAGCTTTCAGAATGAAACAAGATGTCTGCCCAGGAAGAACTGGCATCACAGTCATTTGTTAGTAGAGGAAAGGGAAGACAGTCAGACTACAAGCAAAGCAAGAATTTGAGCGCTGCCTTATACACAGTAGTAAACAAGCTAGTCGTTGGGAGTTTCAGAGGTCTGCTTTTCATGAAGAATGGAATTTCTGTTCCAGCATTTTACAAAAAGCCAATTTGTATTTCAATAACTCCACAAAAATTGTCAGGAAATTCCTCTAAAGTGTTCTGTTTAAGAGCACTGCCATTACACTCATAGCTGAAAGCAGACCTTAAAGCCTGCTATTGCAGTGTACGTGCAGGCAACTCACTATACTGGTAAATCTCCTGCTAGTTAAAGAAACAAATTAACTGTACATGGAAGATACGCTAAACAGTGACATCACCGTAAACAGCCTTTATTGCAGCACACTCTGAAATAACAGCTTGGCTTCTGCAGAAAATTACATGTATGCCTTGCTGGTTCAAAGGCAAAGTGGATTAGCAGCTCCACGTGGCTCATAACACAGCAGAGGGATCAAGACCTGTGCAAGAGCTCTGCTTTCTGTTGTTTTTGGGTAGGAAAGACATTACACTGAGCAAATTTCCCTCTGATGAATGGCAGCCCATCTTTGCAACACATGCTTTAATTAGCTGTTGTATCTTTCTCAAGGTAGGAAAAGTCTGGACAGTGACTTGCTTCAAGGCATTAGAGTTCACAGTTCATAGTCATCTGGATGGTAGAGCTCACTCATGAGGCGGTAGATATAGGAAGGCGCATTACCCCCAATGTTAGAAATGAAGAGAGTAATGAGCTCTGGAGGGACGTAGTCAAACACTGGGCAGTGAACATTGATCTTTGCCAGGATATCCCCTGAAAAGCGAATAGTAACAGCATCAGACAAACGGTTCAAACCAACAAAGTAAATCTGACCTTCTGCATGTCCTCCTGAGCTCCTGAGGTAACTGCCTATACATATGCCACCCAAAGTTAGTACTGAGATGTCCTGAATCCTTTCCAATTTCCTCACTAGATGCATTTGAATTACAGGTATTTAGCAATCCTGGATGAATAGCAGCACTCTCCTTTCTTTTAATAGTTTTAACTGATAGTAATCCCAAATCCCCTCAGGCGTAGGTTCACAGAGAACCTTCCAATATAAAATTAAAATACAAGAATCCTGATGCTGCCAAAGTTACTATTTAAACAAAACACTCAGAATGCCAGAAACAAAAACCTGAGCCAAACCTGACATACTCATTTCAGAAGTCTGCCCTCATAAAAATGGGGCTTTGAAAAGCCGATTGCTACCTGAAAACAGGCTTGGTAGCTGCCCCCTTTCTAAAGATGGTACTTGTGTAGGAAGTCCATCGCAGACACGCTGAGTCTCAGCAAGTAGCTTAAGTAACAACATTTAAAGAAGCTTCCCACAGAGTAAGTTGTGAGAAGGAAAGCAAGCTGCCCCAGAGTGGTGCATGTCTGCTTTGTCCTGCAGGGAATTGCTGCATGGCACCATTATCACAATCTGTAATAAGATGCCGAATATATCAGATCAGAAACAAAACTGCAAAGACGGTGTTCAAAGAAAATCCTTTTTCCATACTTTCCAGAAAGTTTCATATGAAATAGGACGGTTCCCAGCATTTTTTTCTGCTCAAGAAAACATGAAAGGGTTTTCTGTCTGTTTAAGGATAGTTACAGGTGGTCTCTATACAGGTAGATGGTTACAGTATAGTCTTATCTTTAAATGTTGTGTCAGCTATAAAACAAATACGCAAACCAGCCAAACAAACACCTAGTGCCTGGACCAGCGTGACCACCTTGTATAAGGAAGAACCAGTACCTTCTGTGAATGGCAGCACTTCTTGAGGTGACACAAACTTGTGGAATGAATCTTCTTCATTAGGAAACTGAATGAGACAAGAGAGTAGAGTACAGTAAGGTCAGGAAAACAGAGACCATCTCATTATCCTAGTGAAAACAGATCCTAGGTGTTGCAAGAAAAACAGAGGAAAAAGACACTGCTGCTCAGTTTATAATAATTATATCCTGCTTGTGTAGAGAACCTGTGTAACATCTATGGGTGAAAGGCAGATTTTCTCAAAGCTTTTACAGTCTCCTGTGTCCTGGCTGCTCTACTGCAAAGCCTGGGGAACTGGAGCAGAGACATGCCTTTCCCAGTCTGCATCTTGATCTGACAATATGGAAAAAACACCCAAGTGCTGCGAACACTTGAAAGCATCTCCTTCTACCTTTTCTGTAGGTAAAGACAACTCTTCCACCATTTAAGATATAAATTGAGATCCATTATGGTTAAAGGAAAATAAGTATGGAGATACTAATCTCTAGAGTGTAAGGATGGAGACCAACGTCTACTACACACAGTAACTCAGCGCATTTGTCAGTTTTTGCTGAAGGAAGGAACCTAGAATAGCAGGGAGCGATTCAAAGAGATCTGAGCTGTGGTAAATTTGGACGAGGGTGCCCTAGTCAGAACAACAGTGTTGGAGGGATGGCTCAGTTACTAGCCTGGCCTTGGGGCAGGTGGTGCTCTCCACCCTGAGCTTCCATAAAGACCCCCCTACCTCTCCTCCCCCGTCTCTATTTAGAGCAGATGCAGTACCAAAAAGCTGCCGTACTTACCTGCGGTGAAAGCTTGAACATAGGGGCACACACTATGAGTGGAGTAGAGTGGTGTTTAGCTGCCAGTGCCAGAGTGTGAGTCCCACTCACAGCAATCAGCGCGCCGTTGGCCAGAATTGTCTTTGTACCGATGATCACCTTAAAAGGCAAATTAGCATTAGATAACAGGCTCCACAGCAAACCGGGGAAGGAGGAGAAGAGCTTCCTGGCTTGGACCCTACTGGAAGAATCACAGGAGGAGCCTGTCAGAACAGACAGCCAAAAGCTAGAATTCTAGTAGGGCTATTAGATGCCTGATCCGTTTCATCTGGCCCTGGCTCTGCAGTGAGATGTTCTTCTCCAACAAGAGTGTGATTCCGCATGGTGAGGCCAGCACAGAGCACAAACATACATTCTACTGGAGGAAATGCCAAGCAGAAACCTGGGTTGTGTTTCCTCTCCTGCTACAAGCCCATGGAATAAGGTTGAGCAAGGAACTCGATTGCTGAAGGCAACAGATCCCTTACTGTAAAATGGGAAGAATACAGTAGGGGCAGCTTGAAATACAGAGATAGGGATTTTGGGGGCTGGATTTTATTGTACTTTTTCTTAGAACTCTGAGTGCAAAGTTTGTAGAGTATCGAACACAGGCCTCTTCAAAAGAATGCACCTCAACATTATTACCCCTCACTGCTCTGCCTTGTGTTCTAGGCAAGAGGAGCTCATCCCCTTTGGAAATGGTCCTTTTTGTTCCATCTTCTTTAGGAACTCTGAAATTAATCCTTTGAGGCTCTCTGGGCTCTGTGTCTTGTAATTGTTTTGTCTGTTAGCCACTGAGGAAGAAAGACAGCAGAGAACATCCTAACTGATTAAAACCTATCACCATACACTTGGCCATCACACTGATTTGGGCTGGTACACTGAATCTCCACTGTGTTTGTGAACAGGGATTGTCACAACTTTTAAGTCTTCAGTGGAGAAACACAGCTACCACTGATGGGAGCTACAGCTGGTTAACTCTCACCTCCAGCTAAGCCCACCTTACCTTGTTGACTCGAGACATGACAGCAAAAATAGCTGCATCACTCATGACGGTAGTTTCAATATTCTCTTTAGAAAGTCGGACAGCCATTTCATGACCCTAAGAAGAGCGAGAATACATTCAGTCCCCAGGAACAGAACTGCATTGCAGCTGTAGAGATACTAATTCTTCCCTGAACTACAAAAATAACAAGCGATAGAGCACAATACAGCCGTACGCCTGAAGGACAACGAGCTGTCCTTCCTCTCTCAATTGCTGAGGAGCTTCCCCTTGCAGAAGGCCCTTGTATGTACTGTGCTCACAGCTTGTTCTCCAGAGGCAAAAGAGTTCAGTAAGAATGCCTGGAAGAACACAGGGCCTGGAGGAGACGGCCAGCCTGGGTCTTACCTGACAGAAAGGTGCACACTCTGCCACGATGACCTGGAACTTCCGCTTGCGGGCAGCTTCCTTCAGGAAGGCCTCAACGGTACGCGAGTAGCCAATGGTCATAATCACCTCATTGGAGTGGATGTGCTCCAGCGCCTGCATGGCAATGTTATCGGTGGTGCCCTCTGTAACGTAAGGAAGCCACCAGTGGAAAAGAAGCCAGGCCCAACATCTGTGCTGAATCCAGCACCAGATGATGCCAGCAGGAGGAGAGGGCACTGCGCGGAGCGCAGTGGATCCCCCTGGAGCACACATAGTTCCACAAGATGCAATGCACTAATAAGATGCTTCAGGAAAAGCAACATTTGTGCTCTGAAGGCTGTCCTCCAACAATATCATTTTTCACTAAAGCAATGCTACAAGCACTGGAAGAACAGGAGCAGCTTTACTCTCTGTTCTTTTTACCAGTGAAGACAGACTAGAAAGCTGCCTCTCAACTGTCCTGTGCGCCTTAGCTACTCAGGAAAATAGACATGTCGAGAACTTCATCACTAGGGGAGCAGATCAGGTCAACACTACTCCTGAGAACCACTATGCCCACAGAACAACTAGTGACAGAAGTCCACAGATTTCACAGCCTAATAGCGCTAGAACCACATGAAGAGGAGATGCTGGGCAACGTGGGCATCAGAAGGAAGGTTGGACTCCTGATCTGTTTAAAGACTGCAGAAAAAGAATGCTTTCTGCACAAAGGTCATATGAACTCATAGCAGTTAAGCACAACCTTGGTAGATTTTTGATATTCTTCCTCATAGGGCTCAACTCAAGGCTTCTCAGACAACCAACAGCACAGGCACCCCTTCCTCCCCCACTGTTCCACCCTTCTCCCAGACAGGGCGTGCTGCTCCCAGGACAGGCATTCCTTCAGACTCAGCCTCCCAGATCTTCACTGTTTTCTTTCCAGCTAAAAGCAGTGAGAAGCATCAGTTCCATCCTGTAAGCAGTTCTGCTCCTGGGGCAATTCAGACTCAGCCATACCTAGCTCTATTAGCAGCTCGTTAATAGCTTCAATAACATTAGCTCTAAGGAGAGGATAATGGGTGCTGAAGTCCTCGCTCAGTCCTCCAGAAGTCAGAAGTTTGTGCAGTGATTCTTGCTGGTCGCTTTCTTCACTGCGCCCGTGAAGCCTGCGGAGAGAACGCAGCCCTTCAGGGTAGGAAGGGCGCACACGGGCGCTGCCAGTCTAACGCCAGCCAGCAGGAGAGCGTCGGGGCTAGCATCCCCCCAGCACAGCGTGCCTGGATGTGAACACAAGGGAAGGAAAGGTGCACGCAGGAGTCATGTTGCACCAAAGAGTTTCCCTAGCTGTCTGCAGCAGAAAGATACCTGAAGCTTTGCCAGTAAGTGCTATCCTAAGTAAGGAATCTCGAAAGCTGTGGCAGGCACGTGAAGAGCAGTGTTCAAGGCTACTGCTCCAGTGGAATGAACTCTCCTGGGAAAGCAAGGAGAGAACAGTCCGAGGTCAGAGCACAGACTGTTCTGCTGGGGAGAGGGGAACTCACACACATCCACAACAGATAGACCAAGTGCAGTTTCACTGGAGGAAATGTCATCAGCTACTTCAAAAACTACAGCTGCTATTTCCTTATATGTTAAGCTCACTGCATCCCTCTGTAGGGGCAGTCAGAAAAGGGGATGGCAAAAACTAAGGGGTCTCACAAAAGCAGCAGAACATACAGTGGGGATGTTCTGGGGTTACTAAGAGGAGTACAGAAAGCAAGAGACAAATGCTTCACCTGCCATATTCCTCCCGAATGATCTTCAGCACTCGCCGCACCATGTTGCCCACAGTAGTCTCCGATGGCTGGGCTGCTGTCATCCGCTGGCCCTCAGTCCGGATCAGTTCCATGAGCTCCCCTGAAAGAGAAGATGACCATGGTTATCATGGCACAGAGCTAACCTGTGTGAACTTCAAACCAACCCTAAACAGTTCTGGAGCTAGCAGCTGATTCAGGCACTAGTAAAACAGTAACACAATACCAAGAAAAAGTACAAAGTTCTGAGCAAAAAGCTCAGAACCCTAAGAGGCCATCAAGAACAGATAATTCTGTAGGATTCTTCTATAGTATGAGTGAGCGTTCCCAAGTATCAACTTAGATGCAAAGCAGACTCAAAACTGTGAAGCTTATAAAAGATCCTAAGTAGTAAGTTTAGAGAAAGGAAACTCATCTGCTACTAAAGTGATCAGCAAATAGTCTGCTTTTACTGAGTTTCATTAATAATACCACATATGGGATGAAGATCACATTAGTTAAATTCAGAGAATGCTGAAATTAAAGGATCTGCGAGTGACAGCCACAGAACTCCAAAGAGGCTTTCACCACGAAAGAACATAGAAACAGCTTGTGTCACCTCTACAGAGCAACGGGCAACACCTGAAGCCTTACACAGCCAGGCTGTGGCACCAGTGAAGTCAGAGCGACCCGGAGTGACGAAAGGAAGGAAAAAGAGCGAGGCCAAAGCAGGAGGCAGCCTGTGCTTCCTCACTGGCTGCTGTCGAGAAAGGCGGGGGTTGAACGGGGCTCGGGGGCGGCTGCACGGACGCCTGGAGGGCAGCGCTCCCCAGGGGCCCGGCCACGGCCGACCTGAGGCGCCCGGGCCCGCCCGGCTCTCCTCCTCCCTCGCCTCCCCACGCCGACGGCGGGCACCGAGCACAGGCCCGGAGCCCTGGAGCGGCAGGGCCGGCGGCCGCAGCGCCCCGCGCGCGGCGGGACACCGAGGGGGGCGCCCGAGGCGCACAGCCGCAGCGCCCGAAGGGGCCCCGCCGCCGCCGCCGCCGCCGCCGCCGCCCGGCCCTCACCGGCCCGGCCCCACCGCCTGTGCGCGATGATCTTCCGCAGCAGCGCCAGCGTCTGCCGCGCCGTGTCCTCGGAGCGCGGCCGCTCCCCGCCGCCCCGCAGCCGCGCCACGAAGGCCTCGATCTGCTCCGACAGCTCCGAGTCACGCTCGGCAGCGCCCGGCATGATGATGATGATGATGACGACGACGGCGGCGGCGGCGGCGGCTCCCTGACGGCCCAGCCCGGCCCGGCCCGCGGCGGCCGGCGCACACGCCACTTCCGCTTCCGCACCTCCCCATTGGTTGGCGCCGCCAAGTTGCTCCCGCCCCCCGCGGCAGCGCAACCAATGGTATGCGCGGCCCGCAGGCGCTAGCAAGGGAGGCAGCGTGCTGCCGTCCGTCGTCGTAACCTTGGCGACAGGCGGTGACCTCTGACCTCCGCCCTCTCGCCGGCGCGGGCACGTGGGCCCTGGCGTGCCCCCCCCCCCCCGCCCAGGCAGGCGCCGCCCCGCGGGGGCTTGTGGGAAGGCGGCGGACCGGACCGGGCCGGGGTGGCGGGGGCTCGTCCCGTCCCGTCCCGGGGCTTCTGCGTGGGCGCCCCGCCGGGAGGGCCCCCTCCCCCCCGCCCGGAGCCGCCCACCCGCCTTGTCACGGCGGGAACCCAATGGCCTGGGCCCTCCCCGGCCGTCGCTGCCGGGGGATCCCGGCGGGGGGAGACCTCGCTCCCCGGGCGCTGGGGAGGCCGCGGCGGGACCCTGGTCCTGACCCGGGTGCTGCGGGGCCCGAGGCGGGAGCGGGCCCCGGTGGAGGCCTCGGTGCAGGAGGGCCGCGGTGCCAGCCCGGCCCAGCCGGCGGGGTGGCGGAGGCTGCACGGGTGCAAAGAGATGTTGGAGGTGGGCGAGCTGCGGAGGTGGCCGTCCTCCCGTGGGAGGGAGCTGCCTGGGCACGCGCGGGATCTGGTGCGACATCTCCCTGGCACAGCTCCTCTCACGGGACTGCCCCAAGGCCTGCGTGCACATGATAGCTGGGCCCTCCAGGTGGGCACCGACTGAATAGCAAAGTTATTTCTGCCTGGACTGGACAAAGGAGCCGAAGAAGAGCCCAAGTTCCTGTAGGAGGAACGGCAGAGGAGGAGGTGTCTGCACGGGGCAGTATCTGAGCCGTCTGCTGCAGTTGGTGCCTCTGTGGAGGGGAAATGCTGTGGGCCTGGCACAGGAGGAGTCTGCACAAAGGAACGTCGCGTTTGTACGACAGAGCAGCAGGGAGGGGATCGGGTCTGTGCAGAGCAGCAGGGAGAGTCCGTATGCAGCGATTTACTTTGGACAATACAGTGTTCTAGACATGTAGAGCCAAAGCAAATGGGGTGGGAAAGGCGCAGTTCCTGGCAGTCCAATTGTTCTTGCTGGCAAAGCCAAAACTGACCCTGGATAAGGCAGGAATGTTGCTCCTTTGTGTCTAGTTCCTGGAGCTCTGCGTCCAGGCAGCAGGCAGGAGCAGCGGCGTAATTCTCATCTCTGCTGCTTTCCCTCATCGCTCTGCTCTGTGTCCTGTCCTTTTAGATTAGGAAAACCAGAGCAGACTGGTTTACTCTGGAAGCTTTCAGCAGGCACTTGCCAGGGACCAGCAAGGCCCTGGATGCGCATCACATCTTTTTTACACTTGTCAGGTCCTCTTAGGACTTGCTCTACAGCCAGCTGCCATCGAGGGGGACTGCTGGGCCCTAGGCATGGTATCAGCAGTTTGTGCGGAACGTAGTACTGGTGACTTGTCATCCAGTGCCTCGTCGAGTCTGAGAGTCCCTGCAGAGTCCCTCTCCTGCGACTTCCCCAAGCAGTCCCGTGTGCTGGGAAGCCAATGTTTGTGCCAGCCTGGGGAAGCTCGCTGAATCCTGTGGCTGGCTGGCAAAATCCACGTGTCTAGGTTTGCTTGGATGTGCTTGAGGGGTGCTGCTGGCCTAGCTGGAAGTCAGGTTTTGCCTCCTCTCTGAGCTTGTCTCATTCTTTCCTGCTGGGGAGAGTCACTGGAGAATAATGACGTTGCCTTGGTGGTGGCGAGGCTGTGCCGGGCCCAGGCCGGGCCCTGCTGTGCTCGCCAGGCCAGTCGTCCTTTCCCTCTGCCTTTTTTTATCCCTGTCTCCCCAACTTTAGGGTATCCATTTGCTTCCATCTTATATAAATTGGGGGCTGCCTGGAGCAGGGCCTATCCAGTTCGGTGTTTGCTCAAGGCAGCACAATTCCCCGTTTTGCCCCTCCACGCAAGAATGCTGCAAACGAGCCACAAGAGGTGCGAGGCTGCCTGTCCCCTACGTGTGAGCGTGTGCCTCCCGCGTGCCTGCCAGCCGCCTGCGTGTGCCGCCGGCTGTGCTTGCCTTTCGCTGTGTGCCGCCTGCCCCGGCGTGCGGGACCGCTCCCATGCGCGCACCCTGGGACCGGGGCACGCAGCGAACTGGCCAAAAAAAAATCATCATTTCGGGAGCTTTCCTTTGTTTGTTTACTTATCTCACTAGTAAACAGTGCAGCCCTTGGAGATTAGGCAGGAGGGAGCGAGAGGAAGGGAAACCGGACTCTGAGGTTATGACCTCCTTGTGGACGCTGGGGCTGTTTACATTCCCCTGCTCCAGTCCCAGAGCTATTGCAGGACAGTTTCTTCTCAGCATCTTGCCAGGCTGCAGAGTTTGCAGGCTCCGTGCTAGCTCTGCTCCTGCCCTGTTCCTGCAGCACTTCCCTCTGGGTGCTGCCACCACAGCTGGCTAGAGACGGCCAGCCGCCCGGCGTCCCTTGAAGGGCAGAGCCCTGTGCTTAGCCTGCTGCCTTGTATTTCATGAATGGAGAGCCTCTGAATGGGGATTTCGGGAGCTGTCAGCCCTGTGGCCCCACGTACCTGAGCCGAGCCAGAACCTGTGATTCTCCAGAGCTGAAAGGGAAGCACTGGACTCTGGTGGCTTGCAGGGACCGCAATTAAGAGACGTCTGGTTGTCGTTAGTCAGCAGCTGCTGCCAGGACCCAGTGAGTTAGGTGAGAAATTGCCCAGGAAGACTGAAAAGGAGGGAGTGAGGAAGAGGAGGGCGAGGGGCACAGTCCTGGCGAGGGGAGCAGCAGGGGATGTGGGGCATGTGGGGAAGGCAGTTGGAAAGACAAGTCTTCCCATACACTCAGCTAAAATCTCGCTTCTCCTGCTGGCTTGCCTGCTGAGCCGGCTGCAGCAGCACAGGTAATGTGGAGAGCGGGGTCCCTGCGTGCGTCCCTGGGCAGCTGGCAGGAGGCTCCCCTGGCTGTCCGCAGCCACTGGGCGTTACGGGGCTGGAGCTAGACCCTCTGCCTTCCCTCTTCTGCCGTGGCCACAGACTATAGCTCTGTACAGAGAGAGCTGCCTCCTGCCCTGTCCTCCCGGCTTTTCTTGCGAGGTATATCCAGTTCACCTGGGGAGACTTGGCTGTGGGGGCTTCCCAGCTGGTGCACGAGCAAGTGAGGAAGTCGAGAGGACTGCGGATGGGGCTGCGGGCAGGCAGGGAAGCTGAGCAGGGCAAGAGCTGGCCAGCTGAGCAAGGGAGCATCACGCACATTTTCTGGGCCTGCAGAAGAGCTGAAACTTGGCTCACCTCCTCAGGGTAGCATGGTGCTCTGCTGTCAGGGATGGCTGCTGGAGGCACCCCTCTCCCTCTCCAGGTGCAAATTGCCCCCCCCCTCAACCCAATAAGTTGTGCATTTAAGGTAGCTGTCTCCTGGGGGACTGAATTTAATCCCCCAGTCCCTTCAAGTGCTAGTGTGAGGGAGGCGGAGGCAGGATGGAGGCTGGGTGAAAGTCCAGGAGTGCTGGAACATTGTGTGCTGGGAGGCTGTTTGGATTAGAAACTCTCTGCGGATCAAGTGGGCTGGATGAAATGCCAGGGAGGGGAACCAGAGTTTGCTGAACTCTAGTAATTGGACTCGTCTGTAACACCCGGACAAGAAAAGTGAGCTGTTCATGCTCAGCGCAGATGAAGGGAAGGAGCCAGCACGCAAAAGCCAGCAGAGACACGGTCCTGCAAGAATAACAAGGCAGGCTGTCATTACAGAAGTTACTGTCAAGACTGGATAGGCAACAAGAGGAAAAGCAGCCTAGGGTTGTCACTGGGTGCCTAAGCCACTTTCTGAACACAAGTGACTTTGAGCAGCAGTGAAGAACTGCGCGGTGTGCGGCAGTTGTGGGGGGGGACACAAACCACAGTCCGAGGGGAAGGATGCACCACAGGTATCTCTGGTTTAATATGACTGCTTCTTGGAAGGTCCCTGTTCAAAGGCCAGAGTTAAAAACGTAGGGGAGGACTCAAGTAAGGAGCTATTACAGCCGCAGTAACAGATAGGACTGCGCAGCCAGGGAGGCAAAGCTGTAAAGAAGCACGAGTGAATATGCTGAAGGGCTAAGGGAGTCCAAACCAGCGTTTTCTACGTGCTACAGGGAAGAAAATAGGTCACTTAGTAAGTTAAAGGAATGAAAATGATGGGCTGAACCAAGTGCTGAATGCACGTTTAAAATGTGAGCTTCTAGGAAAAGAAGACAAAAACGCAAGCAAACAGCTGACGATCAAGAACAGATATGTGAAAAACTGGAAAACTCAGTTGTGTGGGTCTGGAGGAGCACGCAAACGTTGCCTGAGTCATCAGCAGTTTTAGCATGCTTGAAATTTGTGGCTGACTCTGCAGGTACCAGAGCAAATGTTTTCCTTGACTTCATACATTTTCCTGGTAACAACTGTCCCCTAAGCTGGTCGTTCTTAGTAAAGCATAACTGCTGTAACTCTCCAGATGGAGTAGGGGAAACCGGCTGGGTTTGCTAAGGGTGCCTTAGCCAGGCTAACGCGGCTCTTCGGCAGGCGCCCAGTGGGAGGAACGAGACCGGTTCGGTGTCTCGAGTTAGCACAGCATCTGACACAGCTTGTCAGCTTGCAGGTATGTACACCTCTCTCTGCCTGAAAAATACCTGGTGGCTCATCCTTGCATCAGCACGAGCGCCCACAGGCAAATCGAACTTGCAGCCAGACCTCTGCGATACCAACACAGTCCACGATCCCTGCAGGAAACAAGTAGGCGGTTCTGAATCCGGCCCTGGGATCATCTCTTCTGCCAGCGACTTTGCTGTTCGTCCCCCTCCTTTTTGTAGCCTTAAAATAGAGACCGAGGCTGGGAAGCAGGATGGTTTTTTCTAGGGCTTGTTGTGGAAGCGACCCACACTAAGGGGCCACAGGGGCCGTGCAGCCTGGACTGCCCCTCACCCTTCCTGGCCGCCGGGGAAGGGAGGGGGAGGCATGGGAAGCTGGCATTAAAGCGCCTCTGCTGGATATGAAGCCTCTTCACTTGTTGGCTTGTTAGTCTGCCACGGTTCCCCAGATCTCCTCTCAGGACGTAAGCAGCTGGAGGCAGCGAGTTCAAAGGCCAGGCTGGTCAGGAAGAGGTGAGGGAAGCGTGGGAAATAACTGAATATCATGTAGGAAAACAAACCCGAGCGAGGGACGAGGGAGCATGGTGCTGGGCTGGTCAGATATTGGCCAGGCACCATGGGCCGCCGTTGGCAGCGTTTCATGAATGGCGCGTCAGGCCTTTGCACCCGGAAAAGGTGTTGGCTTTGCTCGGCGCTGCGGCCGCAAGAGGCAAAGGCAGGCGAAAAGCCCGCTGGCACCGGGCGGGCGCTGTGCTGGGGCTGCGTCCCTGCTCGGCTCGGCCGGGGAGGAGGCGATGCCGCGTGGCGGATCGGCATGTGTCCCTCCCTGCAGGGCAGCGGGTTCGGGGAAGCTTCTGAGCAAACCTGGCGTCGCCGCTGCCGCTCCAGGAAGCCAGGCCCCGGGGGTGAAACAAAGCGCGGCCCAGCCGCTTTGTGGTCACCGAGGGGTCCGTGACACTAACAGTCTGGGCTGCTTCCTGGTCACTGGCCAGCTCCGCACAGTTCCTCCGCTCTGGCGCTCCCCACGGCTGCGGCTGGGCGCCGGGCTCGCCGGCGCTCATTGTCTGCCGCGGCGCTCATGCGAGCTCTTCGGCGGCTGCCAGGTCTCCGAGCAAGGCAGGGATGAGCCATCCCTCCACCCCCGTTCTGGGACGGGCTCGCGGACGAAGCCCTGCCGACGCACACGTTCGCCCCTGCCGGGGTGAGCCGGTGCAGAGGCCGTGCGCGCGGCCCCGGCGCGCACCGTCCCGCGCCCCCCGCCTCGGCCAGCCGTGCCGGGCAGCGGGGCTTGGCAGCAGCCCGGGCTGCTGCCCCCTCCGGCGCGCCAGAGGAGGCTGCTGCTCCCCTGCTCCTCGCGTGTTTGCCTTGCAGAGCCAGGCAGAGTCCTGCCATCCCTATTATTTTGCTTTATGTCAATATTATGACAGCTAAAAGCAGGAGAACTGCATCCACATGATAAGCAGCCAGAGGCTCTGGGCTGGGCGTGGATCGTGTTAGAGTTTGGCAGGGGAGAAAAGTGCCTGGCAGCCCCTGCCCGCGGGCTCGCTGGATCAGGAGAAGTGGGAGCCGGGGCAGGCGACGGGCAGGGGCCGAGGAACGAGTGATTTTTACCCATGCATCCCTCCTCTGGCGTAAACACCCGCTGCCCCTTTCCCGGGGGAGATGACACACACGGTAGATGTGGCCTGAGGGAAGGCAGCCACAGACGGCTTCGCTTTCTGATGGAGAAGTAACCTCGATCTCCCAACCCAGCCCTGCTTCCAGGGGCAGAGGGGCTGCTCAGCTCCTGCGGGGGCAGCCCCGTCCCTCCCGCCCCGCCTGGGCCTGCGGCTTTTCGTCTGCGCCGGCGGTGGAGGGCCGCGCGCGCCACAGCCCTCGTCCCGCGGCTGCTCTCGCCTCAGCGAGGCGGCGCCTGGCGCCTGCTGCCGCTCCGCAGCTGCTGGAGAGAAACGCGCAGGGTGTTTCTGGGGTTACGGGGCTCTGCTCCCGCCCGGAGGCAGCCTGCGCTTCGGGAGCTGCCCGGCAGAGCGGGCTTAGCTGCGCCGTGGGCGCTGCGTCTCCGCTTCCCGCTCTGGACCGCCAAAGCGTTGCGCGCGAGGGCTTGTTGCCTCGGCGCGGCGACTGCCGGCCCCGCCGCGGGGAAGGTGCTGATGCAGCGCTTACCTGCAGGTACCCACGTAGGCCAGGCGCTGCGCTTCAGCTCCCTGGGTGCCTCACCCCGCCGCGGGGCTGCGCTCTGCCGCAAGCGGCCGCGTCGCAGCTGAGCCCCGCCGCGCGGGGCTGCCCGGCCGGGCGGGCGCGGGAGCGCTGCGCCGAGCAGCATGCGCTCTCCGTGGCTGCCCCGCCAGGCACGCCGGCTGCCGCCCCGCGGCCCGTGGTCCTTCACCCTCCTGTCCGTCACCAGCATCGCTTTGCTGCCTGCCCTCAGCTTTGCCTCTGTGGGAAGGTGACTGCGTCTCCTGCCCCAGGCTCAGCCTCGGCGCGAAACTCGACGTGCGCCGAAAGCGGAGGCGGGCAGCTGAGCCAGGCTGGGGCCTCAGCGCGCTGCAGAGCTCCTCTCCGGTGCCGTCGCCCCGGCCCCTGCCTACCTGCGGGGAACCAACGGCCGGGCGGGAGCCACGGCCGGGCGCGTCGCCCGGCTTGTGGCGTGCTCCCCCTGCGAGGGACTGCCCGCTCGCGCGCCCCCGTGAAGACGTCCCGCCGCCCTCCAGGGGCCGCGCCGGCCCGGCACTGCCGCCCGGACCTCTGGCCCGCAGGCAGCGCGGCGCGGGGAAGGAGCGGGCTGAGCGCCGGGGCCGGAGCCCGCCGCTCCTCCAGGCTTGGCCGTCAGGTGTCGGCAGTTTTGGCCAGCCCTACCGAGAGGCCGTGGGTCCCCAGGGGAGGCTGAATCCACCCCGAGGAACAAAAATAAACAGCAGAGTTCCTGCCACGTGCAGCTGGGGCTGACTAACGCCAGCCGCTTCCGGCCGCCTCGGACAGCAACAACAGGCGCTGCAAGGCACAATGTTCGGGGTGCGCAGCACAGCCCATTTCCCGCTATTGTCAGCCTCCTCCTCGGCAAACAGCTCCCCCTGCACACCTGGGCTGGGAGGCGACTTTGACGCCACAGGAATCGCCGCGAGGAGCGAGGGGTGCGCAGGCACCGCCACCCCGGCGCTGGCACCGAGCCCCCTTCCCCTCGCCCTTTGCGCCGCGTGGCACGGCCGCAGCCTCCCGCAACGCCCCAGCCTGGTGCCGGCAGCACCCCTGCCCTGGCCACCCCGGGCGGCTCGGCGGGTGCACCTCGGGCTGCGGAAGGACCCGGGGCTTCTCTGAGGTCTAAAATCAGCTTTTCTGCTGCCGTCACCCAGCGCTGGCTCCCCGCAGGCTTCCCCGTGCCGTTGGCTGGCTGGCGATGGCGACCCGGCGGCGAAGACGCTGCCACGCTGCGCAGCCCATGTCCAGCCCCGGCCGCGCGCCCCTCTCGGTGCCCAGCACCGCGGGAGCGCTGAGGAGCCCTTCGGGTCCCAGGTACCCAGCCAGGCTGCTGCAGGCTGTTTCCTCTAGGAGAAATGCTGATGATCCCAGGGGTCATCCATGCAGCCCTGCTCATGTACGAGGGTGGGAGTCAACTCTGTGTTCCCCTGAAGAAAACAGCAGAGATCTCCTGGCAGAAAAATCTGGGTCTGCGTCTCCGGAAAGGCTTGTGCCCGGGAGAAGCCGCCCACCAGGCCATGCCCATCACCGTCTCTTGCTCTCTGGTCCTTTCTCGCTCCCACGTATGGATACGCCTGGCTGCAGTTGCCAGCCTTCTGCCTTTCGCTTTGAGACACGACCTGCAGGAAAGCCCTCCCACTACCATAGGGGACCAAAGGAGAATAACAGCCGTATCACATGGCTAGGGAAAGCAATCAAATCTAATTAAGGACGAACCCTCAGTGCTCTGGGATAAAGCACTAGCCTGAGGAGCCCAGCGTGTTACATTTTTGTGCTGCTCCGACCTTGGAGAGTCCCATCACAGCGCAGGCTCTAGCTAAGCTGCCAGGAGGGAGTGGGAGCTCGGTGGTGCCTTGTCCCCGGGCGAGGAGCACGGCCCCAGCAGCCCGGGGGTGGCTTCGCCGGGCACTAGACCACACGGGTTTTGTCACTTCCCCTGGGAGGAAGTCTCCAACCCTCCCCGAACTTCGTCTGGTGTCATAAATAGCAGCAGCACAAAAATAGTGACCTGAGGTTTTCAGGGCTGTTCTCTAAGGGGTTAGCGGTGACACAGGAGGTCCTGGATACCGTCAGCTTAAGAGGGAAGCAGGTTTTTGTTGATCTGTTTTCATCAGAGATGCTGAAGGTGAGGTTTTGGAGGGCAGAAGATGCCTGTGAGGGGATCTTGATCCTAAAATGGGTCTGTCTTACGGAAAAGAGGACTTAGCGAGAGCTGCAGCGCGCAGCCTGCAGTGAGCGGGGAGGTTTGCCAGGGCAGAGCAGCTGCCTGTGCTGGGACCCTTCAGGGCTCGCAGGCAGCCCGGGCTTTGCCTTCGGGCCCCATCCAGAAGACCCCAGCAGGGCTGTGCTGCTGCGGGGCTGCAGCCAGGTCACGGGCCCGCTGCCCCAGCTGGACTCACGCAAGGATCGCCCACAGAAAGGAAGCCGCATCATTTCCCGCTCGCCTCCCTCCCCGGCGCGGCTAGCGGAGCAGGGAGGCGGAGAGGCACGCGGGGGCATACCCGAGCCGACACTCTCGGCCCACGGCTGCTGCAGCAGGTTTGCCGTGGCGGAGGTGTTCTGCCCTTTAAGGAAATGTCGCTATTTGCCTTATGCTCCTCGCTGTTCCCCTGAGCCTCGTCCATCTCCTGTTCCCAAAACGCGCAGCTCCACTCCCCGGAGCCTTGTGGGAGGCGGTCTGAGAGACGCGCCGGAGCATTTATAGTATCGCATTGGACATCCAGCCTCGTCCTGCAGCTGGGGAAGGGTAGGCCTGGCCCCCGCGGAAAGAGCATGACAGATTGAAGAGCGAGTGGCCACGGCCCCAGCCAGCTGGATATTTCTCCCGTTAGCAGGAGGATGTTGCTGGTCACAGGTTACCAGTATCCAAATATTATTTCTCTGCTCACGTCTGTGCTCCACGCGGCCCAGAAAGGGGATGCTCATCCCAGGAATGTAAACTCTGCCCAAGGCCTCTGAGGAAATAGCTTCAGCCCAGCAACAGGATTGCACTCGGCAATTAAGGGCTGGTCTCCCGGCCACACAGCTCCTGGGGGGAGCCCTTTGCTCCATCGCCAGAGGCTGGCCTTGTGTCTGAGAGGTGGCCCCAGGGGACCTTCCTGCAGGGACAGGCGTGAGGCCCTCTGTGGTCACGGTCTTTGCAATAACAGGATCCTGTCTTTCGAGCAAGTTGGCAGCGTTTGCCGCTCGGGGCAGCCCTGTGACGGGGCTCTCAGGTGGAAGGAAATGCTCCCCCCGCTCCCCCAGCCCCCAAGCTGTCGGCAGGGAGCTGGGGGCTCCCCCGGCCCCGGGGCCGGGCGGTAGTGGAGGGGGAGCGTGGGCATTGCAGGGAGGGCTTTACCTGCTCCTTGCTGCCCAGCCGAGGTGGCGGCTTCAACAGCCACCAAGCCCCACCAGGGCAGCGGCACGGCGCAGCGCTGGGCCGGCCCCTCCTGGGCTCCTGTGGCCGCAGCAGCGCCCTGCTCGAGCGCCGGGCGAGGGACCAGCGGCCCTGCGACCAGCTCGGCAGCACTGGCACCTGGGGGCCGAACACCCGCTCGTGCTCGGGCCTCTGCCGCCTGTGGGGCGGGGGACAGGCAGCTGACATGTCCCCGCGCCGCAGGGGCAGACCCAGGCAGGGAAGCCCTGGAGCAGCCGCCCCACTCTCCCGGGACGATGGCAGTGTGAATCCTGGCAGGGACGCAGAGCCCTTTATTACCCTGGGATCCACGTCCCCAAGTGGATCATGTTGCCTGCCGGCATCCATTCCCTCCCTGCCCGCGGTGACTGCAGCTTTCCTGGCCGTCCAGACTTAAAAATAGAACAGAAAAGGCCACAGAGCAGCTCCGCATTTACCCCCAGCAGTGGGGTTTGGCCTGGCCACCCCCAGATCCGCTCTGGGGAAATGCTCTGCAGCCAGACGGTTGCCCCCGCCCCGGCAGCAGCCTGGCCCGGCTGTGCCCACCGCCGTGTCCCCAGTCCCCTGGGCGGCAGGGACCCCCCGAGGCAGCCGGGACCCGCGGCACCACGCCAGGGCTGCAGGGCTAGAGGCCCCCGGGGTGCGCGGCGGGGGCACCGCCAGCTCCCGCTCCCCAGCCCCGCGGACGCACCGGGCTCGGGCCAGAGTCACCAAGGGCCGAGGCGCAGCCCGAAGGGCGGCAGCCGCCGCCGCCCGGTCCCAGCCTGCCGGTGCCGGTGCCGCTGGCGCTGGCGACGGGGCGCTCCGCCGTCCGAGCTCCGCCGGGGCCGGGCACCTGCTGCCGGCCGGGGCCGGGGCCGGGGCCGGGGCCGGGGCCGGGGCCGGGGCGGGCCGGGGCGGGCGGTGGGAGGACCGGGGTCCGGGGCGGGGCGGCGGCGGTGAAATAGGACGGCGGAGCGGGCGCGCTCCCATGGCCCGGCGACGGGGCGGCGGGGGCAGCGGCGGCGGCGGCAGCAGCAGCAGCAGCAGCAGCAGCAGCAGCAGCAGCAGCAGGAGCGGCGGCGGCGGGGCGCGGCGGGGCCGGCCGCTGCCCGGCGGGGCGGCATGGCGTGCGCGGCGGCGGCGGGGGCCCGACGGCGGCGGCGGCGGCGCTGAGGCAGTACCGGGGCGCGGCGGCAGCGATGCGGCTGCTCGGTGCCTTCCTGCAGCTGCTGGTGGCCGGGGCGCTGGGGGCGCCGCCCGCCCCGGTGAGAGCCAGCGGGGCGCCGCCGCCCCCCCCCCCCCCCGGGAGGGAAGGAGGGAGGGGGCGTCCCGGTGCGCGGCGGCTGCGGCGCCCTCCGGAAAGCCCTTCCCGGTGCTGCGGGCGGGGTCGGGCCGGGCGCCCCGGGGCTGCGGAGCGGGCTCCGCCGTGGCCCCGTCCCGCCCGCCGCCCGGCTCAGCGCCCGCGTTTCCCTCCCTGCAGGGCCCGGAGGCGCGGGGGACCGCCGGCTCGGAGGCGCCCGGTGAGTTGGCAGCGGGGCGGCGGGACGGAGCCGGGAGGGCGCTCGCCCCGTCGGCGTCCCGCAGCGCCGGCCCGGCCCCCGGCGCCGCCGCCCCGCGGGTTAGCGGCGCGGGCGAGGCGGCGCCCGGCTCTGCCCGGGGCTTGCAGCGCTGGCCGTGACAGCGGGCTGCTGAATCGGGGCCCAAACACTCGGCTTCACCTCTCCTCTGCTCTCCCCTGCTGGGAAGCCCGAGGGGAAGGGAGAAGGGGGCGGCAGCAGCGGTCCGGGGCCGTGGGGGCGGCTTTCTCGTGTGCTGTGGGACAGGGCTGCTGCTGCTGTCAGGCCCAGGGACCAGGCAGAAGAGGGGACCCCAGCTGCAGGGGGGGGGCTGGAGACTGAGGAGAGATGGAGCTGGCAGGCAGGGGGAGAAAGAGCCCATCGAGGTGGATGTGGCAACTGTGCTGGCCCGTGCACCAGTGCAGTGAGGAGCCTGCTGAGGGTGCAAAGGGGTCCTCTGCGTCTCACCCTGCCGCGGCTGCTGTGCCTGCCACCTCAAGGTCCTGTTCTGGCACCTGGTACTGAGCGTCAGAGGGTGGGCCGGTGCCGGGCGCTCTGGACGCCTTCTTATAGCCCCGTGGGTCTCTTCCAGTTGTGACCTTTCGGGAGATCTGGAATCGTAGTTTCTGCCGTCCTCTGGAGCAGCTGGTGGACGTCATTACCGAGTTCCCCGACGAGGTGGAGTACATCTTCAGACCCTCCTGCGTCTCCCTGCAGCGCTGCGGAGGCTGCTGCGGAGACGAGGGGCTCCGCTGCGTCCCCGTGGAGACGAGCACGGTCACCATGCAGGTGAGCGCTGGCTCGGTGAGGGCCTGCAGCGACAGCCGGGGAAGCGGGCTCCTTGCCAGGTGCCAGGAGGTTGAACCTTGCAGCTTCACATCCTCAGGACGTGGTAGCAGTGTGGATAACAGGGGATGGGGGGGAGGGTCTGGCTTACTCAGAACTGCTGAAACTCATGCCAAACTGGAAGGGTCCCCCCGCCAGCTTTTAAGGCTTATCCTTGAGGGTAGATGAAGCCCTTGGCAGTACCAGCCTTGCTCCCTGCTTCCCTGCCCTGCTTCTGCATGGTCTGTCTTGCTGAATGCTGTTGCCTTGCTGGACCTTCCCTGGGCCCCACTGCCGCACTAGGGGCGTCCCCATGGCCAGAGACCCTGCCTGCTGGGGCAAAGCACCGGCTCCCCCTGAGGCGCAGGGAATGGTTTCCCTGCATCCTGGCTCCGGGTGCCAAGGAGATGCCTGCACTGACAGCAGGCACGCGCTGGATGCCCTTTTCCCGGGGGCAGGGTGAACACGAGGGGCTGTGCATGCCGGGTTTCCAGTCCTGTTGTGGAGCTGTGGGAAATCCTGGGCTTTAAACAAACTGAGCTGGCTGCCTCTTCCCCACGCGCAGAGCTGCTGTCCTGCTCTCTCTGCAGCTCTCTCACTGTGCTGTCAGAGACTGACCTGCCGTCACCACAGGGAGCAGACGAATAGCTCTGCTTTGCCATGGGTGATGGACTAGAGCGCTGGCAGCAAATCACCAGTGGCTTTGGCCCCTCAAGGGTCAAAAGCAAGTTGGAAGGCAGGGCTGGCATTCCCAAACAATCTTGAGTTAGGTGGAACAGAAGTCTGAAATAAATAGGAGGAGGCGGCACTTCCCCAAGCTCCAGGGCGGTCAGGATCCAGCAGACGCGTGTGGGGTGGCAGTGCTGGGCTAGGAGCGCTCCTGCGGGGCGTTAGTGGGGATCACGCCACAGAGGAACGTTCCCAGACGTCTGACCCAAACTCCAGGCTAGGTGGTGCAGACTGACACGTGGTAGGGCAAATCCTGTTCCCCTGGGTTGGGGAGCCCTCGGGAGGCTGTGGGAAGGGGGCAGGAGGAGGCAGCAGCAGTGGGAACGGTCTAGAAAACATGACCTAGAAGAGAGATTTAGTTCAGCGAAGGAAAAGATGCCAAGTGGTCAAATATGTGAAAGGTCTCCACAGAGGCAGGAGATCTGCCCTAAGGTTGGGAAGTCCCAAGAAGAGGGGACTTACTTAAATTTCAGCCCTGAAGACACAGCGAGGCACCCGGAGAGCCTCCTGAGCTGCTGGGCCTGGCTGAGCTGCATGCAGAGGTGGAGGCTCGGCTGCCGGAGGTCCTGAGCAGCAGGTTAGATATGAGAAGCTGGGGGCCCAGAGGCTGGGGTGAAGCGAGCATGCCCCGGGGTGGAGGAGGCGAGACAGTGCCTTGAGTCCTTCCAGCCACGTCTGCTCCTGCACACCAGGCAATAACCTTTGTTCCTCTTTCAGCTCCTGAAGATAAAGCCAAGCGGAGAGGCGCCGTATGTGGAGATGGCCTTCACTGAGCACAAGCGCTGCGAGTGCAGGTGGGGACCCTTGGGCACCGCTGTGCCCCTGCAGCCAGAGCAGCCTCGCCAGCTTGTGGCGCTGCTGCGCGTGTGTCCCGGGCAAATGGCCTGCTGCAGGCAGCCTTTGTGAGCTGCCTGGCGAGAGCTGGGCAAGGCTGGTGGCCCCAAATGCGAGGGCTGGTTTGGGGCAGCTCGCCCCAGGCGCTGGCTCGGGGAAGAGCCCTGGCCCCGGCGCACCCGAGGATGACTGTGGCTTAGAGAGAAAGCTGAAGTGCTGAGCCTTGAATCCCCATCTTGAGGGGGCCATCCCATCTGGGGATGGGGACTTTGGGTTGACTCACAGGGAGGGGTCTGGGCTGACAAACGAAAGCTTAAAAATCCCCAGGCTTGACCTGGTGCAGACACATGGCACCGACCTGACCAGGCACGGATGCACAGCACTGACTCGGCCCGGACACATGGCACTGCCCGGGCACGATGTGGACCTCTTGCAGTGCTGACGCTGCTGTGCAAGCTCGGACGGTCTGGGCTCCGTGCATGCAGCTGGAGCAGCACTGGCCCTTGGTGCAGAGCCTCTCCAGCACCACCTCGTGGGTCTGTTCTCCCATGCGGCGAATCTTGGCATCTGCTCTCCATCACAGCCTGAAGACAATTTGTTATTGCAAAAACTGGGGAATGAGTGTCCTGCCGGGCAGCTGCTGGATGTGATCCTTGCCTGGAAGAGCCTGAGGATCCCTGTGCCGGTATTCCCCCTGTAGCCATAAGCATGGCTGTGCTGGAGCAGACCCATGGCTCGAGTAGCTCAGTGCTGTCTCCAGAGCAATCAATCGGTGGATGTGTAGGGAGGAGTGGGAACCAGCACATGCGTTACTTCCCCCTGCCTCCAGCTACTTTCCCTGCAGGGAATTTCCTGAGCCTGATGTGGTTTTCCTACTTAGGGTAACTCCCAGCGGATCTCTGAAGTACTTGTGCAGTCTGCCTTTGAACCTATGTAAACTTTTTGTATCTGCAACACTCTTGGCTTCTCTCTAAGCAGCTTTCCTCATCCTTATGTTGTTCCTCTTTGAATTTTAGCAGAAGTGGAGTGGAAGCTTCGGCATGGGCTCCTACTGGGAATAGTGAGTCCAAGTATGTCATGGCTGCTGAGAACTGAGATTTTTGAAGCAAATCCTGTATGTTACTTGGGACTCTTCATAGAGCAGATGGCATATGGAAATGCAAACAGTCCCTGAGAGCAGTTAAAAACTGAATCTATGCTTCATGTCCTGATGGGCAAAATGTCATGGCCCACAGGGGAGTTGTAGCAGTCGGTCATCTCCTGCCCCTTTGCTGTCTCTTTTCTTTCTGCATGTTGCAGTCTGCTACTGGGTGAGGAGTTGATAATGTGGGGAGAAGTCGTGCTGGGTCTGTCCTAAGCTTGAGTCGTAACTCATCTAGGTTGTGCTACGCATTGAAGTGTTTCAATAAACCACCTCCAGAAGCTCCATAGATAGCACTGTCCAAGTAACCTTTCCCCTCTGTCCTTTCTCCCCAGGCCGCGGCAGGACCTGATGAAATTCGGGAGGTAAGTGGCGCTGGGAGAGACGCTGCAGGTGGGGGTACTGCTTCTCGCTTCCCACACGTCAGTCTCTTGCGCTCCTTTTCTTTTGAAGGAGGAGATCAAAGGGCCGAGGTAAGAGAAGACAAAACAAGAGGAGACGTAAAGACTGTGAACTGTAAGTGAGCAGGGGGAGATACGGGCTGTGTCTTTTAGGTTAATTTGTTCAGAATAAACAGTTAAGTTTTTAGGTCTAACTGATGCTGTGAATAGCGGTGCAAAACATGGGGCTGGGGAACAGATCTGGATGATTCGATGATGTGTAGATAAATTGCCATCACAGACCACACTTTTTATATATCCATTAATTTCCAGTTTCAGCCTCATCTTGCTGCCAGCCATGTCCTTACTGCAGTCCTTGGCTAGCCGTTGTTTGGGTTACTCTGTCCTTTCCGGCCTTATATTTAGCTGACCCCTCCGAACCGCTTGATGCAGCAGTCTGTACCGGACTCTTGTTGCTGTGGACACTTCTGGGGTATAGAGCCTGAAGTCAGCATTTTCCTGCCGTGTTTTGTTTTGTTTTCCTGCTGTGTGACACTTGCTGCTCAAGGCTCAGCCAGCACCTACATCCCAGCATGCTGGGCCTGACACAGCCATGTCCCCCTCTGTCCTCCATGAGCCCCAGCCCCCCAAGAGGCTGCTCATGGACCCTGCCCATGGCTTGGTGACAGAAGTAGGGTGCAGGGGAGGGCCAAGCCTGGGCACTTGCAGTTGGGGTGAGCGTGGACCTGTCTGGCACATGCAGACCTGTGGTGCTTACCCTGTGCCACGCTCTCTTCGCAGATGTGGCACGCCGCGCAGGTAGCCTCCACTGTGCCTGTGGTCCCGCTCCTCCTGCCGTCGGGGTTTGAGCCAGTTGCGTTTCTGCCTAGCACATTGGACCTACGGAGCTGTGCCCCTCCGCAGCCTGGAGGCTGGGGAGCGACGGCTGCTAAAGGGAGCACCTGGCAGGAAAGGGCTGACTGGACTCTTGCTGGCGCCTGGCAGGAGCACGGCCCTGGAGCGAAGGACTCTCCCTTGCCCTCCACCTGTGTGCCGTCTGCAGCAGGGACAGAAGGATGCCTAACTAGGCCTGGGGGTGAGGATGAGGAGCCCGAGGTGCATGCTGGTGCTCCAGGGGATCTTGCAGGGCAGGGAGCTCGTAGATGTGCTGCTGGAGTGGGCTGGGGACAGCATGATATTACACAGGGAGCTGGCTCCAAGGGTGGTGGCAGCAGTTGCTGCACAGCTGGGGAGGAAGGAAACCTGGGAGAAGCAAGGCTGCAGGGCTGCATCTGCCCAAGCCTTGGCACGGGGCAGGCCCAGGCAGGGAGCTGGCCTGGGAAGCCCTCTTCGTGGGGAAGGGAGGAAATGGGAGGTGCTGGGGGCCCCTCCTGTGCTCTCAGCCCCATCCCAGCCTTGCTCTTCTCAATAAAATCTGTCAGAGCCAGGAGCTGGCAGCATGAGCATCCTGTCTCCTTTCCGGCAGCTACAAAGCCCTTTTTTGCCATCTCCCAGTCCATCCTGTGGTGCCGCCACCTCACTGCCCCAAGGCTTGGCCCCAAAGCCAAGTCCTGCAGCACCTGAGGGGCTGACCTTGGTGTTTGCTAGACCCTACCTAGCCAAGGGTTGGTCCCAGCTTGCTTTCCCATGTCTTTCTGTTCTCATCTTCCCTATCTTCCTCCTTGCAGGCACCATAATTCCCCCCCCCCACCCCGGCTCCTCCATGCTTGCCCTGGGCTCCCACGCTGAGGCTCACCAGTCCCTCTCCCTGGCTGGGCTGCTGCAAGGTTGGGGCAGCAGCCAAGCTGCCTGCCAGCCTCTCCACCCAAGAAATACCTCACCGAGGGTCATTGATCCCCTGTCCTTCCTCCTGTGTGCGAGGTCTGGCAGGGGGCTGGCCTGCTAGAGGCCTCGTCTGTCAGCGGAAGCATCCTGGGATGCGTGAGGTGGCTGGTGTCCCTCTGTCAGGGTGGCTGCAGGGGGGGGCTCCTATTTCCTGCTTTCCCATGGATTGCCCCAGGAGTGAGGCTGCGATAACCCCCAGGGCTCCCCCAGGTTGGGGGCAGCCCCAGCTCTGCCCAAGCCCTTGTTTCTGCCTTCTTCCAGCAGTGCTCCGAGCTCTCGCCCAGCTGCGGTACCAGCAGCCTGGCCCCGGGGCCGGCCGCCGCTCACGCAGCGCGAGGGTGTGGGGACGCAGCGGGTCCCGCAGCAGCAGTTCCCTGTTTGGGGAAGTTGGCGCTGGGTGTTTGAGGTGTGTGAGCCTCTGTGCTGCCACTGCGAGCGAGCAAGCTGCCCTGACGAGCGAGCTGCCCTGAAGAAGCTGGGCATGTCCTCCCTGAGCCTGTTTGAGCTCTCTGAGCCCATTTACGCTTCTGGCTTCTGCGATGTCCTGGGGCAGTTTTGCAGTTTTAGGTGTGCTCTGCCTTAAAAACTTTGCACTAAGCTCCTACCTGGTTGGGCCACGGAGCACCTCATGGCTTGTGGGGTGGGTAGCGGGGACTGCCTGCTCCCCCTTCCCACGCTGTTGGGGGCTGCATGGCCTGCGTGGCCCCCCAGCTCCGGAGGCCTTTCCCGAGCTGGTTCCCTGCTCTGTGCAGGCTCCCCACCTCCCCGTGTGCCGTTTCAGCCTGCCTGGGTGCGCTTGGAGGGTAACGAGAGCTGGGTGCAGTGCTCGAGGAATGCGAGGGTTTGTACAGCGCTGTCTTGGTTTTAATATTAAAAGTTTTACCGTGGTAGTATTAAACTTTTAAAATGGAAACTACTTAAAAGCAAGGATGTTAATTAATAAAAAAAAAACATTGTCAAGAGTGGTTATCAGCATATTTGAAAAAAAAAAAAGGCCCAATGGCATTTCCTAATAATGTGTGGCCTTTTTGGCTATCGCTCATCACTGAGAGTTTTTTGGACAAGTACCCAGTGCCAGCAAGCTGAGCCCCTGCCTCACACAGGCACCTAGTGTTGTCCCCTCCCTCATGCGTTGCCTAAGCCACCTCGGCACTAGGGGCACAGCCTCGTCCCCTGCTTGTCCCACAGTGTCTGGAGCCACAGGGCAGCGTGGGGGCCACGGAGCAGGCCGTGAATGGTGGGATTGTGGGGCTGTGGTGGAGAGGAAGAGATGAGAGAGATGTGGAGGAAGGTCTGGTCTCTGGGTGCCTGATGCAGCTCGGGGCCACTGCCAGCTCCCTTGGAGCTGCTCTGGCAGCAGTGGTCACACATGGCAA
Organism: Struthio camelus; assembly: GCF_040807025.1. NCBI lineage: Eukaryota > Metazoa > Chordata > Aves > Struthioniformes > Struthionidae > Struthio > Struthio camelus. Next base: position 57,825,380 of record NC_090946.1, on the reverse strand, counting down.
GTGCTCATGGTGCTGCCCTGCGGGTGGCCCCCGTGCTGTGCTAGCCCCCATGCAGGAACATCGTGGAGCAGATGTGGGGTTTGGAGGATAGCACCCAGCCCCACATCCCCTGGGGTCTGCCTGTGCCTCTCTGTATGGTGAGTGTGTGGTCCGGGGTCTCCCATCTTAGGTACATGAGCGCGTCCCAATAGCCTGAGGGACTGTTCCCCTGTGCTCTTCGGACAGGCTGCTGCTCTTTTCAGGGCTTTGCTTTGCACTAGTTAGGCAAATCCTGCCCCTCTCAATGTCTGAAATTCACCTTTTTGGTGCTGAGGCCTGGAGAGGACTTGTTGCCTTGCCGAAGGCCTATCTGTGCCCGGGGTTTCTTCTGGTGAAGCTCCCTGACTGGGCTTGAAACATGGCCCATCGCTTGGGCACTTGGGTTATTGGGACCTCTCCCAGGCCCACAGCAGCGCCAGCTCACACGGGTAGCTCTCGCCAAGAGGACTGGAACCGCTAGCTCTGGGGATGTGGGACCCCGTGCTGCCTGCAGCTGCTCCTCTGGCCAAGGTGTCCCCTGGGCTGAGCCCCACAGGCACAGCAGGACCCCAGAGCTCTTGGCCAGCAGGAAGGAGAAGCCGGGAGAGCACAACGAGGTTACAGCCTGTCGCCTGCAGCAAGGGTATGCTTGGGGTCATCCGGAAGGCCCTGCCCAAAGCCCCGAACGAGTACAAAAGCTCTGAGCTGCGAGCTGTGCATGTGCAGCAGATCCAGCTGAGCTGTGAAACTGCACGGCTAGGCAAGGATTTCAAACAGCTATCTTCCACCTGCAGGGAGAGCTGGCTGGGGCTTGGGGCAGGAGACTTTTTCTCCTTGAGAGCTGAGATGGAAAAGGAACATGTTGAAGAGCTGTAGAGAGGGGCTGTAAAGGTGCCTAGGCAAAATTCCTTGAGAACTGGGTCTAATACCCGATTTTCGCCCTGTAACCTTTTTTTTTCAGCTTGTGTTCAAGAGTAGAGACTGATGTGAGGCTAGAATAACACCAGCTAGTTTTATCCTGTGTTGGAGGCAAATGGAGATGTGATACATGGGGTCTTTCAGCTCTGCGGAGGGATTCAGCCTGAATGAAAAGGGATGTAGGAAGACATATGGGGACCCTTTGCCTGGACAGTCTGGTGCCAAAGTCAGGCAGCCGGGGAGGGTGCTCTCAGGGCCAGGCTGTGAACAGGAATGCCCTCTAGCAGCCAAGGGACATCACAGAGCTCCTGCAAATCCCAGAGCACCACTGGGGAGCAGAGGCAGAACAGTTTGGAGAGCCAGGACCCCAGGAGCCCTCCTCATTCCAGGGTGGCAGGGACATCCAAGAAGACATCGCGCTCTCCTGGTGGTCATTCAACAGTGATGGGGTGGGGAGACGAGCTCCATCCCACAGATCTCCCTGCAGTGACTTGCCCCTCCCCCACTGCCAGCCCTGGTATTCACTGCTCTGCGTTTCCATCCCTGGCAGGAGGCTAAGCCTCATGATGATGCTGGCTCGAGGGAGCAAGGTGAGTCTGTAGCTGCTTTATCTGCCTGTGCCAGTGACCCAGGCCCTGGTACTGTGTGAAGATACCTCACAGTCTTGTCTGCCACCACAGGTGGAATGTGGGGTTGCACCTGGAGGTAGCTTCTCCATCTCTGGGGGCTCCAGAGCCCACACAAGCTTCAAACTGCTTGGTGGAAGAAGGAACCTCCTCCCCAGGGCCAGATTTATCCATACCTGTGGATGAAAAATAGCCCAGCCACTCACTGTCCTGACTGGGACATGACTGTTGAGACAGTAGAGGAAGGAGTTAGCAGAGCAGCTGGATGCCAGTGTGCCAGCTGGGGAGGTAGCTGGAAGCCTTCTGGGCTGGGCTTGATGTTCGTGTTGGGGAGAGCAAGCCCGGCCAGTGTCAGCTTGCCCTCCCTCTGCGTTTCTTTCAGATGTGCCTTTTCTGCAAGCTTACAGAAGTAGCTTTTGTTAGCCGTTCCTGGTGACTGTGAATGTTTACTCTGAGTACCCCAACGAGGTCAGCTACGTCTACAAACCCTCCTGTGTCGCTGTGCAATGCTGTGGAGGCTGCTGTGGAGATGAGGGACAATGCTGTGTCCCCATGGAGACAAAGATGGTCACCATGGAGGTAAAAGCCAGGCTCCTAAGAGCTAGACGGTTGTGTTTCATTCCCTCAGTGGGACCCTGCTCACTGCCAGAGGCATGCTGTTGCCCTCGTAAAAGGAATGGGAAAGACTCCATCCCCGAAGCCGGTGGTGAGCAGAACAACCCCACGCTGATCCTTTGCAGGCAGGCAGCAAATGCCCCAGCCCCAGGGCTCCCAAATCACACGTCCTTCTCCTGCCTGCACACCCCTTGAACACAAGCAGCTGTCTCATGGGAGCAGTGCACCACTGGGTTATCGGTGCGCCTTGGCTCTCTGCAGCTTCCAGCACTACGGAGCAAAGGTTTGTTTAATATGGCTTAAAGTAAAGAGCCAGAGCTACAGCAAGAAGGTTTGGAAAGAGGGATATAGGGAAGACAAAACATAAGCTGGACTCCAGGTCGCACTAGGAACAAAATCTTGTATTTTTGGGGGGTGTCCCAGAAATGGTGATGGGGAGATCAGCCCAGAGAGCCTATGTAACAGCTTTGCTGGTAACTTCTGACTTCCTCAATCCTGGGGTGCTGGCTGAGCATTGTCTCTCCTTCTCCTGCTTCTCTCAGACATACTGGTCCAGGTTTCCTGTGTATCTCAGTGCAAAGAAAGAGGCATTGAGTTTCTAAACTCTTGGTTGCGATTAACAATATTTTTTTATCCCTATAAAGCTGTGCACAGCCTTTCTGCTCGTTTCAGTGAGCAATATCTGTGGTCTCCAGTGAGTTTTGAGCTCTTGCCAGCCTTCATGCAGGTAATTTAGACTGATTGTGAGAAAAACAGCAGCTCTCACTCTCCTCCCCACTATTCATATTTGTTGTTCTTGCTTTGGAAGTTCCCACCCCACCACAAGGGCCATGGGTTCTTCAGCAGGTTGGTCTAATAATAACCCCTAGAGTTTAACATTCTCCAGACAGCACAGCCCTGGGAAACTTGAAGCCCAGAGATTAAGGGCCACCGTGCCTCAGGGGTCATGTCTGGTATTTATCTTCTCCGCTCAAGAGGCTCTTCCTTACAGGCTAGTCCTTTGGGATACTTCTCTTGGGTGACTTTGGCTCACTCTCTTCTGTGCTTCCCACTCCTTGTCCCATCCTCATTGCTGACTGCTGCCACATTTCTGGACCTTGCCAGTTCAAAGACGGAGCGCTGATGTGGATGTTGGCAAGGGGGTTGTCACCATGGTGTGCAGGACTGCTGTGGTACAAAAGAAAAACCTTCCTAAAGCAGTGAGGTGTTGCTGGGTCTCCATCCCGGGAATGCCAGGGGGTCTGTGTGGGGCCAGACTGTCCCACCAATGGCCCTAGCAATGCTGACGGGAGGAACATGTGGGTTCACCTCTCCTTGGAGTGTAGAGGGGCCGGGTCAGTGCTGGGGCAGGACAACAGAGGAACTGTGTGTCTGGGATGCAGGGGAAGGGGCTCTGGAGTATCCCGGACAAACCACCATTCAGCTTTCTTTCCCCTAGGCTGGGCGGAGCTGCCCTCCCACAGCCCTGTCCAAAATCAGCCCTGCAGTTCTGGCAAAAAAGCAGTAGTCATGGGGATGGCCCTGCACTGCCAAGGAGTGACTGCTGCTACCCCTCCAGCTCATGAAGATTGCTCTGGGTATCAAAGAGAGTAACGTGGTCAAAATGGACTTTTTGGGCACACAAGCAGTGTGAATGCACTGTGCTTTGCCGTGCCCCTCACCTCACAGGCCTCAAGGCTTTCCTGGGTCTGCAACCACCAAGCTGCCTTCTTCCCCTCCCTGTCGCCCTGCTCTCCTCCCCACGGCCCTGTGTGGGTACCTGCCAGCAGCAGTCCTCGCACTCAAGGTCCCCTGTGGGCCAGTAGCTGTGACTGCTGAGGACTAAGTGAACCCAGCATTTCCCCAAGTTCAGCCCTACTCATCTCTGCAAAGCTCCACTCCCCAGTGAGCCCCAGGAGGTCATTGCGGGCTCCCAAAATGAACAGCCACTTCCTTTGGCTGGGTCGGCCTTGGCGGACACAGTGACTTGTCAAATCACTGATTTCCAGCTTCTCCCTTTACTTCCCCAGGACACACTGGTTACCAGAAGCAATAAAACTCTTTAAATACATTCCTGATGTGACTTCGGCCACAGGATGTTTTATCATTGCAAGGGATAAAAGATGCGTTTGACAATGAAGTCACTTAAGTTTTGTTCCCCTCCCTGTAAGGGTCTGCAGACTCCTCTTCACATATTTCTCTAGCACTATTACCCCTAATAGCCAAACTTTACAGATCCCTTATGCAGGGTTTTGTATTCTACCTGTGCTCTCTATTCCTTCCAGGCCTATATAGATCAGCTGAAGTCAGGAAGGTGAGTCACGTTAGCAGAGGCTCTACATCTAGGGCCCCGTCTCAATTCCTGCCTGTTCAGACTTTTCTCTTGAAGGAGGACACCCTGGGCTTTGGTAGGAGTAGAAAGGCTCTAGACATTGTGAAGTATAAATGAGCTGGGCAGAAAAACAAGTCTCTGTTAGGTTAATATTGGTGGAGTAAATGGCAAAAATGTCTGCTGTGTCTCTGTCACTGAGCAACACTAATCAGGTAAACATGCTAACAATTCTGAGATACAAGTATCGTGGGTTGCTTTGTCCTGTGGTGAAGCACACACAAAAAAAGTTGGACCAGAGCCTGTAAGTCTCATGAGAGCTAAAAAAAAACAAGAAAATGTATCATATTTGGTCAGTGGGTTGTCTTACAAAAAAGGCCCAATTAAATCTTATCAGAACTGTCCCCTAGGCAATGTTAGGCTTTTGCACTCTCAAGGAAACGGCTTTAGTAAGAACGAGAGTTTGTCTGGTTGTTGAATGCTGAGCTGAGCAGTATGCATGGCTGTTGCTTTTTCTGTTTTGTTGTTAACAGAACGGTCAACCCTGACAGAGCTGTTGGAGGGGAGCTGAGCCAGGGGAAATCCCCCGCCATGCAGCAGGACAGTGCCAAAGGGATGCTCCCTTTGGGCATCCTGGTCCGGCTCTGGACCCTTCACTCCCCTCCGAGCTCAGGTGCCATCTGGTCACTGTAGTCAGGTCTGTCTCCCTGGGGAAGGCTGAGGCCTGGCAAAATTAGTCCTACGGCAAGTACGGACTTTTTCAGAAGAGACTGAACACAATAACTGTCTCCAGATGGCACAGCTGCAATGGCACAGCATGGAGCCAGCTACTGTCAAAGTGAAATTGCCTTTTTTGGAACATTTCCCGTTGAAAAGTGACAGGCCCTCAGGTTAAGAAAGGAAGGGCAAAAATGCAGATGCCTACCTCCTAGTAACAGACATTAGTCTTTCTTAGGTCTGACAGCGTATCATTGGGATTTCATTCTAGCTTTTCTTTCTTTGCAGGCCTCCTATCACGTCTCCAGAATGGATGCTATTTGGACCTGGACTGACCATTCCACAGATGCAGTAAATAAATTGGCCCGAGCCATAATTGGTTGATCATTCCCAATTCAGCAAATGTCCTTTGCTAATAGTTGCAGTGATCTAGAGGGCCCTGCAGTCCTGGCTTTCCAAGAAAAAAACAGAAAAAACAGGCCAGGAACACATGCTTCTAGGTTAAGCTGAAGAACGGTATTTTCCATGTGAACAGTATTGGCTGGGCTCTTGACTACACTGTCATTTTGCTGGGGCTTAATGCATTGGTGCCAACATTTCCTGTTGCATGTATTTGAATTAAGTTTGTAAAACCAAATAAGTTAGCAGGAGTTAGTAAAATGGCCAACCAAGAGCCCAGGTTTAGAAGGGCAACAACATTCCTTTGCAACATGCAAATAAAAAAAAAGAATTTGCATTCATTCATTAAATGAGATGGGGAAAAATATATGTAAAGAGGTATGGTAATTCATTTGCATTCCTCTTGTGTTAAAGAGGTTGGCAGGGAACTGTCTGGAACAAGTAGGCCCTTATTGATGTAGGTAGATGAAAAAGCTATTTAAAACATAGCTAATTATGATTATACGAAAAAGTAAAGAGGGTTGTAAAGCCAGTATTTAAAGGATGAAAGCTTTATTAATTAAAGAGAATTTATGGTGAATAATGATTACAATAAAACAAGAATACTAATGAAAATAAGTTAATAGTGATAAAGGGGTAATACTGATAAATATATGGGTAAGATCTGTGACTGATGTTATCTATTGATGGTTATGGAATTCAGAATTGAAAAAAGTTTCTAAATTAGTTACAATAAGAACAGTTATAATACTGGTTATTTACACCCTATTTTCAAAAGCATGAATGAGAAGCAGCTCAATGTTTTCCGGTATATCAGAAAATATCATTAAGGATAATGAAGAACATAGGATTTGTGACAGTCAATTCTAGTCAAGATTTATGTTACCTACATGAGAGTAATGTAGTATCAAGACCCTTTCTTGCAGCATTCAAAGTGTTTTGACCTTGTTTGCCATAAACCAGATATATTTTACTTCGCTGCTAGTGATTCATTCAATACATCACCTAGAAGTGGTGACAGAAATCCGGTCTGTGGTGGCCTACCATTAAGAAACCCAAGTTTAAGAAATCCTGCAGCTGACATAGCAAACTGTGGAGGACTTCAGAGCATCTGCCGCTGTCGTGTGCGTTTGGGTGCAGAGGCAGGGTCCCAGCTGGGTTCAGTGATCTCCAAAGACAGCAGGTAGCAGCGGCCCGGTCTCTCTGACCAGACCGGTTTCGGCGGCGAGACAGGACAGGTCTCGCTTCCACGCAAGGTGTACGCCGCGCTGCGATGCACCGCGGGCGCGAGGGCCCGCAGCGAGCGAGCGGGCGGGCGAGCGGCCACCTCCCTCCCTCCCTCCCTCCCTCCGCACCTGCCACCTTCCGGACGGGCATGGCCAGGGCCCTGCGGGCGCGCCCGCCCCTTGCCCCTTGGCTGTGCCCCCCCCGCTGGACTGGCCCGGGCGCTGCCTGCTCGGGGCCGGGGCCGGGGCCGCGGTCGCCGCGGCGCCTTTAAAGCGCCGCCGTTCCCGGCCGGGGGGGATGAGCTCATCCGCAGCCAATCAGCGCGCTCGCGGTGGCATCCCCGCCGCACCGGGCGCGCGCGCCGCGGTGGCGGTGGCACGCGGGTCCCGCCGCGCGCGCGCTCCCGGCGCCGCCCGCTCCCGGCGCCGCCCGCCCGCCCGCCCGCCCGCTGCGTCGCCCCTTGCTGCCGCTCCCGGGCAGCGGCGCCGCGCCGGGGCGGGGATGCTCCCGGGAGGGCTCCCTCAGGTGAGTGCTGCGCCGGGATGGGACGGCAGGGGGAGGGAGAGGGGGGATGATGCCGGTGACCGGCGGGAGCGGGTGGTAGAGGCGACGGGGGGGGCCGCAACCGGCGAGTCACCCCTCGACGCGTTCCTCCCTTGTCTCCCGGTGCCGTAGGGCGGCGGCGGCGGCCGAGCCGGCGCGGCGGGGCCATGAGCAGGCCGTGCCGGGAGCGGCCGGCGGCGCTGGACGCGGAGCCGTGCTCGCGGGCGCTGGCGCAGGCCCGCGTCTACCTGGAGCAGCTGCGGAGCCGCGTGTCCCCGGCAGGCCCCGAGGGGCTCGGCGGCGGGCGGCGGGACTACCTGGTGGAGGCGGCGCGGCAGCTGCGCCTGGCGCTGGAGCGCGACGTGAGCGAGGACTACGAGGAGGCCTTCAACCACTACCAGAACGGCGTGGACGTGCTGCTCCGCGGCGTCCAGGGTGCGCGCGGCGGCGCCCTCCGGCGGCGGCGGCGGCGGCGCGAGGGGCGGCGGGGGCGATGCGCAGCAGCCACCAGGGGAGGGATGACGGAGGTCTGGTGGCCGTGGCCCTGAGGCGGGCTCGCAGGGGGTTAGCGCAGCTAGACCAGGCGCCAGGGCGTTATGCTGCCCTGGCAGGGGGGCATGAGGGGATCGTACAGGCGTAAAGGATGTGACGGGGAGTGCTACGGGGGGTCAGTCTGTGGGCAGGCCCCTAATGCCCACCTTCTCTCTTACCTGCAGTTGACCCCAATAAGGAGCGGCGAGAGGCTGTGAAACGGAAGATAACGCAGTATCTGAAGCGTGCAGAGGAGATCTTCAACTGCCACCTCCAGCGAACTTTGGGGAACGGCAGCCCCACAGCCACGGTGAGGAGCTGGGGCGGGATGTGGCCTCTGGGTCTGTCGCCTCTGAAGGCCAAACGCTTGGGATTGACTTGGCCAAATCCTGAGGAGGAAACCTGACCAGCACACACACTGGCGCTGGCTGAGCCCAGAGAGTAAACCTGAGTATGCGTCCATCATGAGTGGTGGGGTGAGGCAAGGGCTTGGGGTGACAAATGTGGCATTCTGAGCCCAAGGAATATGGAATCGCTGGGACGTTATAGCGATGGCTCCTTGGTACAGAGAAACCTGGTGGTAAGGAACACCAAAGAGGGGCGCCTCAGTATGATAACACATCCATGCTGAGCCTTCTCAACCACCTGTGTACAAATGGCCAGATGCCATGGTCAGGTGTTGTGGAGAAAATGACAGATGTCAGCTGTAGAGTGTCACTGGCCTCCTGAGGGATCCTTGTGGCAGCCTTTTTCCCTACCTGGAGTGAAGGGTTGAGCTGTGCTCTGCTTGCCTGGGGTGTTTCCAAGACTCTTGCAAGGTGTAGTATTTAGCTTTTTATCATCATTCTTAATAGCAAAAATGGACGTGTTCGATGGGATGGAAGCCAACAGGGCAACCATCTTATTAGATGTTAAGAGTGGTTTCTTCCTCTCATTTTTCCCATATGAATGGAAACCAAGCTGTGTTCAGCAAAGATAACTGCAGCTCACATGCCATTGTGGAACCAGATGGGGAAAGAAGGGACAGAAGAGTGGCATAGGACAGGGTAAGGGCCTGAGGGAGATGAGGAGGGTGATGGGAGAATGGCAACTGCCTTACAGATTTTTCTTAGTGTTAGGGCAAACCAGTTCCAGGTGTGCATTTAGGTGTGATTTTTACATCTACTGGAGGTGAAGGCTTCCCCTGAAAGCTTCAGAAATCCAGTAGCTGGCCAAAGAAACAGTCTCATTGATGTTACTCATCAGCTATGGCCACTGAAGTCTTATCTCTGGCTTTTCGACCTCTTCAGTCCGGTGGTACTGCTGCTACCTGTGGAATATATGGGGACCCCTCCCACCTTCCCAGGGGATGCCTAGCATGTCCAGGTCCCTCATTCTTTTTTCTCACTGTCTTGCAGGGTTACAGCAGCCTTCGCTTCCGGCCAATCAGGACGCTAAGCTCGGCAGTGGAGAACCTAAGACGGTGTAAGGTTGTGGGAGTGATTGATAAGGTAATGACTGTGTCTGGAACTGGGAGGGGGTGAGGCTGGGGCTGGGCCAAGCCAAGTGTAACCTGGAAGGGAAGGTCTTACCAGCTGGAATGCAGGTTAACTGCTCTTGGTGCACTCACCGAGAGTTTTCATCCAAATCATTCCCACTAAGGAGTTTCCTCAGGGGAGGGTAGGAATCCCTTTGTCAGATGAGAAGTCTGTTAATGTCCCCATTACTTGTAATTGCCAAAGCTCCCAAGATGTTGGCAAGGAAGTGGGCATTTCCATTCCTTTCCAGTGTAGGGAATCAATCTTGATGCCTAGGTATTGTGATGGTGGATTCCTACAGATAGTCTAGACTTCTGCAGAAGACAAACTTTCTGGATGAATAAACTAGTTAATAGTTAATGATCTTGGAGTGAAGATGCCAGGCTTACCATCTTCATGCATGCACTGGCACATTGTTCCCTTCTGCCCATCACACATCCCAGTTTGTCGGGACTAAAGTGTTTCTCACAACCTGCTGTGGTTCAGGTGGGCAACCTAGCACAGCAGACAGAACCCAGAAAGAGCAATGCAAATGCTACTTTGGTGAAGGGAGCAAAGTGGTGTAATAGTCACCCCTGTCTCCTTGTCTATCTCAGCAGTAATAACCATGTTTGGTATTTGAAGAATAGGAGTTTGAGTAACACAAACTCTGGTAGTTGAGTTCATTTTAGCTGCAGAGTCCCTTGGGATATTCCTGTAGGCTGTGAGTTGGGATGGGAGCAGTTACCGCTTTTGATGTGTTCTGTGTGTACTGCTCACAGGTGCAGATAGTCCAGGATTCAGCCACTGGTGGGACCTTTATACTTAAGGTGGGTGTTGCCAGCTTCACAGCTTCATCCTCTTTGGGTGACCTTGGGGAGGAGATAACTTTTAGCCAATATGGCTGAGTGGGAAATGCTCCTTAGCTCCTTTTAGATGCAGCTCAGCAAAGGGAAGCTTTATGGACATTGAACTTCCTCTAAAACCTCTGTCATCTGCTATTTTTTTGTTCACTTACTTCCCTCAGCCATCTTCTGTGATCAGAAGGGAAGTGGCTCCCCTTCCTCCCTTCAAGCCTGAACAGTGTTTCTTCTGTTCATCTGGTGGGCCTCAGCTTTGTAATGGTGCCTGCCAGACCATACGCCCATGTTGGTCTGAGCCCACCATGAAATAGACGGTGGATTATGTGGGGTGGTGGGTGCTCAGTACAAGTCCTAGGGCAGTTTCCCAGTGACCTTAGGCCAGCTGTTTGCTAGGCCAAGGACAAGGAGACCCCAGCATGACAGGGAGAAGCGTCAGTCTCAGAGGGAAAAGTAGAGAGAGCTGGAATGGCAAATTCCAGTTCGAACTTGTGTGTTGAGTTGAAGTTTGAGTTGGTGCAGTTCTGGAGGATGGCCGCTGCTCTGGAGCAGTGGTGTGACTTGCAGGTGGGGAGTGTCGTGCATTGGCAGAGCTTTGCAGAGCTCTGCATTGTCACAGCTGGGTGCTAGAGCCTGACAGCCCTAGCTGAGCACGAGCTGCAGGTTTCCTAGATGGAGAGCTCTGTTTTGAGTGACATGGGGAGGACAGCCATGGGGCTTGTCAGACGAGACTCACCAACAGGTCTTTCCAGCTGCCCCCCTGTCCTGCCAGGTGCTAGGTTCCAGGGAGTCCAAGCCCCTGCCCTGCTGCAACGCCCACCTCCTTTTACTTTCCCAGAGCCTCCCTAAATCCCATGTTGAGACTCGTGAGCGGCAGACCATCATTCCTCATGGAGTCCCCTTCATGGTCAAGCTGCTGTGCTACTATGTGAGTGAGGACTCCATCTTCCTCCACCTGGAGCATGTGCAGGGTGAGTGCTTTGTTGCACTTGCTTGCTGTCCACGCAACATCCTGCTCTCACCCTCAGCTTCCCTTTCTTTTAATCTCAAATATATTTCTCCTGCTGGTTCAGGACTGCTTTCTGTAGTGACAGCACAAGTGCTCCTCCTTAGAAAGGTGGCTGAAGACTTTGTGGAAGGAGCTGCTAAGCTTTATCAGGGATTCAGGAGTTTTGATAAGAGCTGATTGAGGAAGTAAGCTAGAAATGGAGTTATGGAGACCTAGAGGGAGAGAGAGGTTGGCGGGGGGGAGAATGTGGAAACTAGCTTTAGCCCCATTGGGCCCTGTGGGAGGGAATTATAATATAACCATGCCTTGCTGTAAGGAAGTTGATATGGTCTGGCATCTTCTGGCTTGGTCAGAGATACAATGGAAACAAACCAGCAAAGGTTTTGGAAAGAAAAACCTCTTTCTTACTGGCACAGTTTGGCTGTCACAGCCAAGGTGATGGAAAAGGAGAACCAAGTGAGGTAGTTCACTCGGACATTTTGAACAAGGCATTCATGGTAACTGGTTACAAAAGAAGAGGCCACACTGGATGTGGAGACCTCAGGGGACAAAGGGCAAGGAGAACCCAAGGGCTCAGGTACAACGTGATAGTTCCTCTGTTACCTGAGCAAGGAGGCAATCTGGGGGCTTATTGCAGATTCCAGTAAAGAAGAGTGACAAAGTGGAGGCTGGTTAGGAGTAAGGAGCTTCTTTGCTCTCTGCCAGATGAGTAGGTGGTAGGAAGCAGCAGGTGGCGTTCATTAGTGACAAACAGTCTGACGTGTGCTGGAGAACAGCCTCAGCTTCTTGTGTGTTCCTGTAGAATGAATATGCAGAAAGCAACCAGCAGGTGAGTTTAATGAGACTGCCCCTTGTGATCAGTGGGCCCACCAACTTGCGGGAAGCTCTGGCAGTGTGCTCTGGGCTCCAGGCCTCACTGCTCTGACTCATCACTGACCCGAGGGCTTTGCTCCATGCTGTAGGCTCTGTGGCAGCACTCTTGCTGGGGTGTAGGGAGGAAAGGCTTTTAGAGGAGAGTGAGGATGATTGTGGGATCAGGGGCATGTGTGAAGATGTGGTTGAGCTGTGACATGGAAATTATGCAGCTAGGATCAATAAAACTGTGCGGAAGGAATAGCATGAGGCTGCTGAAGGAGGGGGGAATGAGCTGTTTATGTGCTGGGTCACCAAGGAGCATGGAGTTGAGTGACCTGTGTTTGTAGGGTTTGGGGATATCTGCATGAACTTAAGGTTTACTTCAGGAGAAATTAAGGCCTGGTCATATGTGGAGCATGTAGGCCTTGGCCTGTGCCTGAATGGGTAGTGCCTGCAGAGCGGGGAACTTGGAATGCTTTCTACTGCATCACTTTTTCTTCTTCTCACTTCCCAGGGGAGACGCTATGGTCTCATCTCCGCTCCAAGTATTGTGTCCGGCAGGGCTCCTCTGATGGCTCTGGTTCCCTGCATTCAAAGCACATTCCAACCTTGAGGGACCATGGCAGAGAGGAGGCAGTGGGAAGCTTCCGTGGGAGCAGTCGAGACCGCATCTTCTCTACTCGGACAGGCAGTGGCCTCCTGTTGGGAACCAACCGCTGCCTGTTGGGAAACACTGACTGCCCTCCCCCTTGGGAGGGATCCCCTGACAGCACAGACCCCAGACCCGAGAGTCATTGCCAGCTTCTCCTGGCTCCTGTCAGCAGCACAAAGGCTGCAGCTGGAGGGCAGGGTTTAAGTGTGGTGCAGGCTCTGCCTGGCATCATGGACCGTGTTCCAGCAGCATCAACCAAAGGCCCCTGCCACCTCAACAACCAGGGCCTGGTCCTGCAACCCTGGGACTCTCTAACCAGCAGTGAGGGTGCAGGCAGTGCATCGGAGAGAACAGCCTCCCAGCAGGATCCCAGGCCGCTTGCTGGTGAAAGGCTTCCTCAGATGCCTGCCCATATGCCAAAGACTGTGAGAGGGGACCATCCAGGAAAGGGAGAGCCTCAGTCTCGTCAGGTGTCTGAGGCCACCTGGGCTCAGCCCTTCCTGGCCTCCTCAGGACACAGGCAGCTTTGTGCAGGAATCACCCTGTACAGTTCTGGCAGGCCCTGTGGGCCTGACCGTGGGATGCAGGAGCCCTTGTGGGCAACAGGTGTGACCAGTGGTCCATTCAGAGAGCAGCCACTATCAGGATTGTGCAGGTCTCTGGCTCCCTGTGGGCATAACCAGAGAGCCTGGGCTGTGAAGGAGGAGCAGGTCCAGCTGTGGGCAGCAGAAATCCTCTTGGCCTTAGAGGGACTTCACCAACAGGGTGTATTGTGCCGGGACCTCAACCCCAGGAACCTGCTGCTTGATACAGCTGGTAGGTAGTGCCCAAGGCTGCTGCCCCCAGGGGGAGGGAGGCCTATTGGCTGGGAGACTCTTATCTGCCCCATTTCCAGGACACTTGAAGTCTCTTGAGTTTGCTTGGAGGGAGGGAGGGAGACTGGGGAGATTAGGATGTCTCTGAGCATGGAAGTGTGGTCTGGATTGGGGTTTCCAAGAGATTATTACCAGAGATGTCTCTGCAGAGGGAGAGTAAGGGCTGCAGCCACAGGAATGCGATGCTTCTGCTCCCATGTGGGGTCTGGCTGCCTAGGAGATCCCAGCACAGGGAAGCTGAGACCAGCTAAACTGTGTCTGAGGTTAGTGGGATTGCAGTTTGCCCCTGCCTGTAGTTACTGCCCCCTTGGGTGTTCCTGAGCCCATCTTTCCCCTCAAGCCATTAGTTGTCTGTGCAAGCCTCTGAGTGGGAGTCCCTGAATAGCTGGCAAGAACTGGGGCAGGCCAGAGCTTGCCCCGCAGCACGTGTGGGGGGGAAAAACCAAGAGAGCTTTGCGAGGGGGAAGCTAACCTTTCTCCCTTTGGCATTGCCTCTCCTCACTGCAGCCTGCCCCAAGGCTGTTGAGCTTGAATTTCCCTCTGACCAGGCCCACCAGCTGCATGTGCCCGCTGGACATTTGTGGCAACTGTTGGGTGGCTGTGGGGGACGTGGCCACTCTGTGTCCAGGGTGTGGCAGGGGCCCAGCACCTTGGTTTTCCCCAGTGATGTCTCCTCCCAGCTGAGGGGATGTGCTTTGGGTTTGTGTTCCTGCTGGAGTCGCTAGTTTTGTGCTAACTTCCCTGCTCTTGGCTCTTGTGCTGGTCTGCAGGTCATGTCCGTCTTACCTTCTTTGGCCAGTGGACAGAGGTGGAGCCACAGTGCTGCAGCCAAGCTCTGGAGGAGCTCTACAGCGCCCCCGGTAAGGGAAGTTTGCCCTACCTTCTCCTGTCCTCTCCCCACTGCAAGTCACTTGGGGAGAGAGGGCTTCTGCCTGCAGTGAGACTTGCCTAGCATGGCAGTCACCGGCAGCCACAGGCCCTGGTGCCCAGGCAGTGCCCTGCCTCCAGCTCTAATTCTTCTCTGGCTCTTCCTGCAGAAGTGGGGGGCATTTCTGAGCTAACTGAAGCTGCTGACTGCTGGAGCTTTGGGTCTCTGTTGTATGAGCTGCTGACAGGAGTGGTAAGAGGCAGAGGAGCTGTGTAGTACTTGTGGGAGGGAAAGAGGTCCTGTCTGTGCAGGGGCTGGGAGGGTGAGTTCCAGTGCAGGCACATCTGCTGCGTGCCAAATTGTCTCAGGTGCGTGATTCCTGGTGCCTGGGTCTCTTGGTGCTGAGAACCTGGGATTTTAAATCCTACTGCACTGTGGTGGGGTTGTATGGTGGTGAAGTCTTAGTAGGATGTTACTACCTCAATCAGGGCCTCTGCTCACCATCATCCTCTGCCTCCTGCAGCCACTGTCCCAAAACCACCCTTCAGGGATTCAACCTCACACCCAGCTGCACCTGCCAGAAGGACTCAGCCTGGCAGCTGCATCACTGCTCACTGAGGTGAGGAGTCTAGGTGGAGGCAAGGGAGGCTGAGGAAAGGCAGGGGCCCAATCTGGGTAGCTGCTTTCCAGTGTCTCCATCTTCCCATCCTGGTGTCCTGTCCTTTTTTTCTGCAGCTCCTGCAGTATAACCCTACGCGGCGTTTGGGCTCGGGAGGAGGTGGAATTGCAAAGCTGAAGTCCCACTCCTTCTTCAGCACCATCCAGTGGAACAAGCTGGTGGGCTAGGCAGGCTGGGGGGGGAGCAGAGCAGGGCCAGGGCTTCTGTGACCCTTCCCACAGGGAGCTGGGTGCAGGGCAGCTGCTCCCTGAAACTTGTGAACCCACGTGGCACTGGCAGCTCTGCCTGCTGGGAGAGGTTTGCCTGCAAGGGCTGCCTGGGGTGGAGTGGGGTTGGGGGGGGGGCGCATGAGGTTTTACAGCCTTAAATGTTCTTCTGTCTCTGCTTGCGCTTCTGTTAGTGTCACTGAGTGAGCAGGCTGTAGTCTGGGACAGGCTGTCTTTCCCGCTGGGTTCTTCATGGTGGGACAGGGGTCCCATGCCCTGAGCCTCAGGTACACCAACCTTCTTGACCCCCAGGGAGGGACCACACTCCCCTTCTGGGGCTTCCTTTGAGGCACCAGTGCCCCTTCCTCTGCTTAGCGCTGTGCTGTGGGATTTCCTCCCTGTGAGTTTTTTATCTCTGCTGCTACCTGAGTTGATCTTCCCTTTTATTTTATTTATTTATTTATTTATTTATTTTGTGGCTTCCATGTGCATTTCATCTGGGCCCTGCTGGTTAGTGCCCAGGCCTGTCTTCTGTGCCAGTCATTGGCTGCATGTGTTGTGGATAATGCCTGCTGCAGGGAGCTGGGGTGGGAGGGGATGGAGGCCCCCCCCCCCGCCCAGTCTTTTCCTGGTGGCTGTCTGAAAAGAATAAACCACTTGTCCTTGCTCGCAGAAGTGTGCTTTTGTTTCTGAGTTGGGCTAGCCAGGCCTTGGCCCAGCATCCCAAGTGAGGGAGGGCCCCACATCTGGCTCTTAAACTTGCCTGGGAGCCCTGGGCTGGAGCTTGAGTTTTGCCAGTTGCAAGGAGGGGGGACAGCAAGCCTACCCCTGCCAGGGATGGAGTTAGTGTGGCTGAGGCCAGTGCAGCCTGCAGCCCTTTGTGCCTGTTCCTGCTGACAGTAACCTCCATCCTGCTGCCAAAGATCAGAACATGGCAACGATTGCCTGCACATCTCCCACTTTGCTGCTGCCTGCCTCAAGCCTGCATCCTGGGGAAAGGATTCTTCTCCTCACCTAGGCTGTATGGCAGTATGGCTGCAGCCCACAGGGTTGGGAAAAGCCACAGTGCTGGCATTTCATTCTAGCATTGCCTTTAATTGTTGTCCCGTGTTCTGTCTCCGGCCTTAGCATTGCCCAAATTGTGCTGCTATTCCTGGGTGCTCTTTTCTGCTGTCAGAAAAGCAGGCCCACCTCCCTGAGTTTGCTGTGCTTTGAGTACAATGATTCCTTGCAGAACAAACAGCAAGGGTTTGAAGGGATGAATTCTGAGAAACTGCACCTGTAAGGAGGGGATGTTTAACCAGCAAGAAGAGTAAATAGCAGTCAAGATGGAAGAAAGAAGAGTGAGCAGGAGGCTTCTGCTAATGGCCCAAGCCAGAGGCATCTGTGTGTGGTCTTTCAGACCAGAGTCAGAGTAGCTGGAGGCTGAAAGAATATCTAAAAATGTTCATGCTGTTGTGAAACTAGGCTTAGAAAGACCAAGCACATATTTGGAAGTGAGCACAGCAAAGCGCTCCTTATGGTATTTCTTGCCCTCCCCTCCCAGTTCCCACTGCTCCATCCTCCTCCTGCATACATTAAGCAGTTACAGCCACCAGTGACCCTTAGCTATGGCTAGCTGGTTTCAGCAATAACGCCAGCTCCTTGCTGAGTCTCTTCCCTTGGCTCTTGGGCAGCAGCAGAAGTGCTGTCCACCAGAGGGGAGCAGAGCCCTGAACATGCAGCTCCGCCAATTTAGCAAATGCAGCATACACCTCAGGAACAGTTGTGCAAAAGCAGACCAGCTAGCTGGAGAAGCTGAACAGAGGAGGGGAGCGGGGAAAGGCGAACTACTGCCCAAGAAAGCCAGGCACACGGGAGCAGGTAAGCCTGGGGCTTTTTCAGAGGCAGCCTCTGCAGGGCAGGGTGCACTGGTTGAACCTTGCCAGCAGCAAACTTACTTCATTCTCCTTCCAGCATCCTCTTCCTACGACTCCTGGGAGTCTCGGAAGGACTAGCCCTGCCTGGAGCTAGGCCACAGTGCAGCTTCATGCAGCACTGTACCTTGGGCTTTGCCTAGGAGGGTCAGAAAGGAAGTGTCAAGCAGAGCAGTGACATGACACTCCTGCAGTAAGCCCCATCAGAAAGATGAAACAAGCTGGTTTGCTATGCTGTATCATTTTAACAGCTAGCCTGCCTATTCACGCTTCGTGTAGTTCAGAGGCCTCATTTATTGCAGCTCCAGACAGAATACAGGCATTGCCTTGCCCCAGACTCATTTATACAGTTAAGGCGGGCCCTCTATTATAAATGTGCATGGAGACTGAGGTACAAGCAGCATTCACAGCAGAAAGACTCTTAACTCAGTTTCTTCATGGGAGAGCAGCTACAGCCTCTTTCTTTACAGCACGGGGGAATATGTGGGGTTTTTTTGGTTTGGCATTTTTGTTTTTTAAAACCTTCTACATCAATCAAATCCTGCACACATCAGGGGAAGTCCAAGAAAAAGCTGATTCCACCCACTGTATTTGTGATGGTCTGCAGCTGCTAGAAAAGGGTAGGAACTAGTACTAGGAAATAGTCATTCCTTTTCATCAGCATCACAACTGAGGGTGCAATAGACTACTTCGTTAGAAGAGGCTGCCTTCACTTATAATTGGGAAGCACAAACCCTTCTCTAAAGTTGATGACAGTGCTGGAAAAACCCTAACAAGGTCCAGGAATGATTTCTTATTGGTCTAAAAACAGGCACCACTCCCTTGGGAAATGGTCTCAGCACCACATGCCAGCCAGAGCCACTTTTGCCTTTACAGTGTATCTTTCATTTTTCTCCTTGCCTCCTTTCTCCCTTTGCGATGTTTACATCCTTTTTCCCCAATTTCATGATTTACAGTTACCACACTCCTGTTTTATCAGGGTACGCTGATCTGCTTTCAACTCCAAAATTGAGCCAGCCTGTCCCAGCTCTCCTCTTGGCTATCATCCTATTTAGCAAGCACTGGGATTTCCATGCTGTTGGTATTGCCAGATCAAGAAAAGGCTTATTTTTTCCCAGCCCCAAAAAACCTAATTACTGGGAAGAGGCAATTCAGTGCCAAAGAGCATTTGAGAACAGGAGCATTCAGAGCCAGAGAAGCCTCAGTTTAGCAGCACCCAGGGAAGCACCTAGCTTCCAAGCATAAGCCTGTTACCTGGTGGTGAGCATGCTAAGCCAGCGCTGCTGCTGCTGTCCCAGCCTCTGCCCCAGAACTTCTGCTTGCCTCTTCAAACACATCCCACTTCTTAATTGTTGCCCAGTTTTATTTCATTTAAAATCGACCATGTTAAATATTTTAGTTACAAGTTCTGTGTAGAGGGTAATAGACTCTGCAGGCACTAGCAACCCCCTCACTCCCCAATACATGTGTGCGCTATTAGATTAAGGACTGCCCCCTCCCTCCCCCCCTCCCCCCCCAAACCAGCCACCTTAGACTGGGATATACACATTACCCTTACGACCTGGCCCTCCCCTGCTGTCTCTTTGCCAGCACCAGGCCAAGCCTTTGCACGCAGGAAGCCAATGAATGGTTTCATCCACAGTCAGTGAGCTGTGATTCAAGGACAGGCTGCAGGGGGCTCTTTCTTCCCCGCTGTTGGGCATGTAATAGTGAAAGGGTTGGGGCCTCTGGGAACAGTGCTACCTTCACAGAGATCACAGGCCCTGCCCATCTGGGTGGGAAACAAAAAAAGATCTCCAAGGGAAAGCATGGGAGCTGTGACCACTCTGTTCCTGTCTGTGGAGGGAGTGTTACTAGGCAGAGGCATGGCCCTACTCTGATCAAAAATGCTGCTGCAATCAGCCTAGGTGTCCCCCCACTGCTCTTGCAGGACTGATGAGTATGAAATATTTTCAAGCAAAACAGGGACAAAACAGTAGTAGCCTTTCCTTTCCTCTCTCTCCCAGGAACCTCAGTGCTAGGAAATAAAGCTGAACCTGCCCTGGAGCAGCAGGGAGAGATGCCCTAGCACAGCAGCAGCAAGCAGTTTCCTAGGACAAGCTAGAGGTGAGTTTGGTGCTACGAGGGAGAGGATGCCGTTATCGATGACCCTGGAAAGGCAGTGCCGTTCAGTAGTTGGCCCACTGTATAGCAGTCCGAGTGAGAAACTGACCCTTCTTTAAAGGGAACAGGAAAGGAGGTAGGAGCTATCCCCAGGATTTCCTCTGGGACACCTCCGGTCACGGGGGAGGGAGGGAGACTGGAATGACCCCTGCCAGTTCCTGAATGCCCTGCATTGTCCCCGCTGGTGCTGCAGCCCTGCCCTGGGTGGGTTGTGTGGGGGTATGGCTGCTCTACAGGTCGAGCAGCAGCACGCGGGGATCCTCCACCGCTGCCTTGATCTTGCGCAGGAAAGTCACTGCCTCTCTGCCATCAATCAGCCGGTGATCATATGTCAGCGCCACATACATCATGGGCCGCACCTCAATCTGAAAAGGAGGAACGAGAAAGACATTGGTGAGCTAGCCCTACTGCTCACATGCTGCCCTCCAGCACATATGGGGAAGAACTGGCTTTTTCCCTATCCTGAATGATTGGCTCACACCCTCTTAGGTGTGTCTTATCTGGCGGGACTGTACACCCAATCATTTACCCAGGAGCTGACCACCAGCACTGGCCAGGTCTGCACCACACACAGGACCTTGTTCCCTTCAAGCTCTGTTCTCTGTCATGAGGACAACAGCCCTTTCTCCTCCTCCCCATACCTAAACAGATTATCCAGTTCTCTCCCTTATGGACAGAGCAAGGCCCCCTGCACACCTCAGGTTAAGTACCACTGCCAGCAAAGCTACCCTTCACTCATTCATCTCAGGACAACTTTTTAGGAGGTGGCACCAGCCCCCAGAAAAAGCATATGGCCTACAGCCCTCATCCCACTGAGCCCTCCCCTCTGCTCTCTGAAACCTCTCATGCACCTCCGCTTACTTTGCCTCCAACAGCCACAGGCCTGTCAAAGATCGCGTGCATGCCCAGGATGGCTGACTGGGGTGGGTTAATGATAGGTGTTCCAAAGAGGGAACCAAAAACCCCTCCGTTGCTGATTGTGAAAGTGCCACCATCCATGTCTTCAATGGCCAGTTCATTCTTCCGTGCCTAGAAAAAGAGTAAGGTCTTAGAAAGCTGCTCAGATAGATTACAGAAGGCAAAGTACAATGGTTGGGATGTTCACCCTCTCCAGGAATGACTACTGATGACAAAAGCTTTACTTACTGATCTGTTCAGCTGAAAGAATGAATTACTTGGAAATGCATCCTGTCTTTAAATCTCAAAATTTACTGGCTTTGGGGCAGGATTCTCTTCTTTTAGCTTCCAACTCTTGCTTTTGCAGGAGACAGATACAGGGACTTCTATCCCAGGACAGCTCAGCCTTGGCCTCCACAGACAAAGGTGAAGACACACTATACCACTAAAGCAGAGTTTGAGGTCTACTGGAAGGGCAACAAGGAGGTGGGCCTGTCCTGTAAGGCATGGGCACAGCTACAGCTGTAACTGGATCATACCCCATAACACTGTTCAGTGTGTTAGAGGTCAGAGATGATGCCACAGAGGGACTGAACAAATTCATGCCTATCCAGCAGCCTCAATTCTTTCCACTCCTCTAAGCCCTTTCCAAAAACATCTCCAGCTTTTCTTACCTTCTCCCCCAACTCGTGGATAGCACGTTCTATGTCAGCAAAGTTCATATTTTCTACATTCCTAATGACAGGGACCACAAGACCCTAAGGGGAAGCAAAGCACACAATCAGCAAATTCACTGCAGTGACAAACAGGGACAACTGTTACTGGGCAGGAGCCTGGTCTTGACTCAGCAGAGTTCCTGCCTTCTGCTCTGCCCAGGGCAGGTGGTTGGCACAACGGCCTCACACCCTGGCAGCCTGCCAGGCAATACAGCACGATGTGCACAAAGGGCCGACACAGTAAATCAGAGAGGCCTGTGACAACTTCTTTGCCCATGAACCCATCACCTATAATCAACTGGGTCTGTTTGGATCCCAACTCCACCTTCGTAAAAGCAGGCGAGGCATTGGGCAGCGTTCATCTGCCACCTCTACCTCCACAAGAAGAGCGGAGTCCCTTTGTGCTGGACCTCCTCTAGAATTGGAGAGCAGTGAGAGAGCATTAGTCCCGGCTGAACCTCTGCCTCACAGCAGAAACAACTAATTGAACATCCATATCTCCATTCCATGCGTTCTCTGGCCAGGGACAACCCTTTGAAGCAGCAACGTGTTTTACAGAAACACAGTAACGGCACGCAGTACAGCAAGGCTAGCCAAGGGACAGGACATACAAAGCTTTCTCTATCTATGCCGTATCCCCATGGGTCCAAGAAAAAAGGGTTTCCCTAACTTGAGCTTCCCCATTATCCACTAAGATCTGTATTAGCCTTGTCACTGCGTCTCCTAGGATGGTGGCAGAATATTCCCAATCCTCCATTTTCTCTTAAAACTCCCCTCAGCAGCCCTCTCATCAGGAAGACCCGTCCCATCAGTATGTTTCTGCTGCAGTGTTGCTCACAGCTGAATTGCCTCAGAATACATGATCATCCAGACCCAAGGCTGCTGCCTTGGAAGCACGGCCAAAGCATATGAAGTACTTACTCGGGGAGTTGCTACAGCGACACTGATGTCCACGTAGTCCCTGTACACAATCTCTTTGGTTGTGTCATCAATCACTAGGAGAGGAAAGAGGTTACGTTACGCTCAGAGTACCCAAGAACAACAGCTCAGCAGGCCGGAAGTAGCCACAGACTCAACAACTTGCTCATCTCTAGCTTAAACATAGCTCCAAAGAAGAGTAAGTCCTCGCTGCACCTGGGAGAAAAGTACCAGGATAGAGAAAGAGGAAACATTGGCTAGACAGTTCAGTCCCCTCAGATACTGCCCTAGTTGGTCTCCTCTTCTGGGTTTGAGCAAGCAGCTCTGACACCCCCAGGAACTGCAGCACGCCTCCAACAGTTACATCCATACCACCCTGCAGGGCTGTGCCCGCTATGGGCTGGATGAGCGCCGAGTTACATACCACCCCTGCCCCACTGTCCTTGCAGTCCCTCACTAATAGCACCCCTCTTGGCGCACTGTCCTCTGCCCACATAAGTGGCATTAGCAATATCAGCTGCAGCCCATAGGACTTTGTCCTGCTTTGCCCTGCGTATCTGACTGGCTTACGAAAGCCGTAAGCCCTGCCCTGGGCTTGGCCAACAGCTTCCCCCACGTTCACCAGTGAGGTTCACAAATCACTGGCAAGGGGCACTGCTCACCTGCATTCACAACAGGCTGGTCTTGCAGAGCAAAAGCTGCAGCTTTCACAAAAGCTGACATGAAACCTAGCTTCAGGTTGTGCTTCTTCAGGAAGGGATCCTTGTGCTGGGCTCTCATGTCCCGAATGTTACTGCAAAACACATGACAACACTGGTCACCAGAGAGTCCAAGGAAAGGCTATTCACTTGCTTTGTAAGGGACTTCAGCACCAGCCCTGACAACTGCAGACCTTCACCACCAATTGGCAAATCCTCAGCCTGCTGAAAAATCCTCCAAAATGCCATAGATGGAACAGGTTGAGAGTGGCTGTAAGGCCCCTGCCAAACAATGCACAGGAATTGGTACAGGACCACAAAATCAACAGGACAAGGTTAATCTGTAAGGCTGTGCTGCCAGGCGCAAGAACAAGATGGGGTGTAACTTATTTCCTACTCAGGCCAGATGTTGCAGAGATCCTCAGTGATCCTCTGAAGCCATTGCTACCGATACCAGTGTGGCACTGCAGACAGCAACATCAGATGAGGCAGGACCCCAGCACCGCTGGGCAGTCCCAGCAGAGTAAAAATGGGAAATACCAAGAGCAGAAAAGATGCAGACCATGGCAAAAGGCTTCACCTACCATGCGAGTCCAGCACCGGCTGGCACACTGATGCCTCTGGCACACTACTCTTCAGCTTTGGGAACAGAGTGAATGTGAAAGAAATCTTCCCAGATGCTATGGAGGGGGATGCTGGCCCACCTACAGTCCTCACAGTACTGTTTCCTCACTGTTTGTTCATCAGAACTGAGGACATTTACAGAAAAGTCAACTAGCCTGTGGCTATGAGCTCTGCCTATTCTGGGCTAATACCAATTGCTGTGGAATTGCACTGTCCAGCCCTCCCCCCTCCAGAGACCTTAAGTCTTTGAAGAGAGTTTCAGCAAGGGGCAGGGGTCTCCATGGTTTAGAGTGTTTGTTTTCCTGCGCCTAACCTTGTTTAGGGCTAGGATTACTGCCCAAAGACATTAGTGCCTCCCAAGACACAAGGGATGCAGCAATGAGGACGAGGCTTGCTATGAAACTGGCTCGTTATGGCTTCCTCCTTTCAGACGCTGACCCCCCATGGGGAGCAGGAGGCCCCAGCACAGGCCCTCACGAGTCAACAACACAGCAATCGATCCAAAACAGATTACCAGATGCAATGAGAGCCCATGGCCAGCGTAAAGTGACACCTCAATGAGCCTCCAAGAGGAGATAAAGCTGCAGCACTTCCCCTCCAATCAAGACTATTTTGCCAACCTTATTGTTCTGAGACCCAAATATTTACATGTTTTGTCTTAAGGAGCAGAATAGGATTTCACAGGACAATTTGATTTGGGCACAATTTCCCCTTAATGCACTGTAACATAAGCTGCCCACCCTCCAAAGCCATTAGTGCGCTCAGTCCATGCAAGCACTTGAATCCGGAGACCCCCACCCACCCAGAGGGGACAGTGAGGGATGCTGGTCTGCCTCTTGAAAGCTGCACCATCTGACAACACAGGCCTCAGACCTGTGCAATGCTCACCTGAAAGGCTGAGGAGCCCTGGGGAACCAGCTCATGGGAGGCCAAATATGCCTACCTCCAAAAGCAGTAACCTGGAGGGGTGGCAGAAAGCAGATGCTACATGTTGATGCCTCCTAATATTCACTATACAAGCAACACTGTCACACCTGCTCTTCTGCTCAGCATCTACCAGTCCTCAGCCAATGCACAGATGAGGAATGAGGTTGCTGCCTTTTATGAGCAGCAGAAGACACCCAAGGAGTGAAAGGCCTTTAGGAAGTTATTCACCCCTCATACTACAACACCAACATGCTCTGAAGAAGTGGCACAGACAGCAGTACATATTTAAGAAAGGCGCCCCAAAAGACATCATGCCAATTCATCCAAGGAGAATCGGCAAGGTCTTGGCTACTATTTAAGGTGACTGCCTGCATCTATTTCTATTTGTAAAGGGGGAAAGAGGTCTGATCCTCACCTCATATCAATTTCATTGAAAGTGGTCAGCATGGCACAAGTATTTTGAGCCTCTTTCAGACGCTGAGCAATACGCTGACGCATCCTGTTCATTTTCACCTGCAAATAAAAAAAAAAAAAAAAAAAAAGAGAGCAGAAGATGCCTCAAGTTCATCCAAGGAATAAAAAGCACAAGACAATCAAAGGGCCTTTCTTCCCATCTGACTGACTAGCAATGGATGCCTAGGGCTGTTTTCACTCCATGTCTACCTGAGGGGTATGACAGGCTGAGAAGTTGATTGCACTAGTGAGATACCAAGCTCAGGAAACAGTTCCCTTGAAAGGCAGAGCTTTATCAGATTGAGGTAGAGCTACTTCAGACCTATATTCCCAGGAACTCCAGGCGTGGTTCGGTTTCCAGCACAAGGCTGATGCGAGAAGAGCAAACTGCTAAGAACAGTCAGTGGGAAATACTCTTAAACACTACTTATTCTAAGCTGCTCAACTACGTTCTCTTAACACATAAGGCAGCTGCTGCACCTCCAGCCCTTTGCTAAGGGCTCGTGGACAGCCCGAGCAGAACACACTGAGCCTTCTGTGCTCAGTCACCAGAGCTCACAACAAGACTTCCATCTAGAAATGACCTGCATCAAGTCAGAGCTGGCTCTTCCTCCACCCTACCCCCTAATTGGTTATGTGGAGCATTTCCCCATCCATTACAGCTCCACTGAGCTGTGTGTGAACACACAGATATGGACATATCCAGAAAGCTCAAGGTTCATCCCAGAACAGGTTGCTACCCAGCAACAGAAGCAGTTGGTGAGGCCCCTACTCCTGCAGCTTACCCTATGCTCTGATCTGGCACCTTTGCTGGGCACTGCCTCCCCAGGAGGGGCTGCTACTGGAGCTGCAGCCGGCTTCACCGCAGACACTGAGAGTAAAGAATACATCTGTCAGAAGTTATCAACCACAGAAAAGCCCGAGCCTGACCACAACACCTTAGGGTAGAAGACCCATTTGAGCCCCTTACTCAAGCAACACAACGTGGGAGCAGCCTTTAACTGGGCTGGGCAGGTTCCAGACACAGCTAAGCTCTCCAGTTCAAAGCATGCAGGGTGATAACGCAGGGAGGCCTTCACCGTGAACACCACGGTTGTTTGCTACCTTTAACTCTGCATACTCTCCCCAAGGAGGACAGGCTTGAAAAAGCCTTAGATGGTTGTTGCCTCACCTGGTTTACTGTCGATAGGCTGAGCTGACACAGGGGGCACTGGTGGCATTGTGGTAGGAATTGGTGCTGCAGCAGGAGGAGGAGCAGCAGCAGCTACAGGTTCAGGGGCTGCAGGAGGAGGAGGGACTGCTGCTGGTTTGGCCTTGGCAGGAGCAGCTAAAAGACAAGGAGGAAAAAAACCCCTTGTAAAGGGCAATCACAAGATGCAAGTGAAGCCTCTACTGCCAGGGATCTCTGAGTCCAAACAACCTGGTAGAAGTTAACCCTTTGACATCAGAGTGCCTTTAGGTGTTCAACACTACTGAACTGATAGGCGCTACCATAAGAGGATCCCATGGTGAAAGCGAGACTCTGAGGTTCTACTTTTAGCATACTTGAGCATGCTCAAGTTTACAGAAGAACAATGGAGAAACCATTAATACCATACAGGCACATGAGAGCGCAACTCGTTTTACAGCTCAGTTCACATTTAAATTTCCCATCTAATTTGTGCACATATAGCAAACAAGATTGCTCCTCATTCTCACTGCTTTACTCCGTGTTCCTGTTGGAGAGCTCGGACATTTCAGGAAGCGATTAGCTGATTACATGTCTGCTCATGACCACCCACCATGGAGCCTTCACCTCCTTGTTTTATCTCATCAACTTGCTAAGTCTCCTTACCACGCAGGAGAAAAGAAGCAGGTAGAAAAGAGTTGTGCCAAGGGAATTCTCAAACATTAATTTTAGCTTAGTGCTGCAATTTCCTCCAGAGGGACCAAAGGGAAAGTTTCTCCATTACGTTGACTAAAATTATGCTTCTCTAACAGGCAAATGAATAGGAGCATACCCTTCCAACTGCAGAGGCAGATGGAGGACACATGTAGCCTGCCTCAGGATTCCCCCAAATGCCTTGCTTCTATCTTCAGAAAAAGGCTGGAGGAAACAGGAAGGCCTGAGCTAATTATATGCTCCTGACTTACCTCCAGTTTTCCTGAGTTTGAAGAGAGGTGTGCCCCCTTCCACTTTGCCACCATCAGGTACCAGAAGCGCTTCAATCACACCAGCTGCTGGGGCTGGAACTTGCACTGATGTCTGAAAAAAGGAAAATTAGTGACCCCCCCCCACCCCAGTCATTGGCTGGAGAATAAGGGCCCAAGAGAAGATGCCAGCACGCACAGATACGCGTTGTAATTTGGCACAGAGAGCAGCTCTGTCTCGCAACATTTCCACCAATTTTCACGCCATCCAACAGGTTTTTGTGCCAATACTTAGGAGTTTTTGGAAAAGCTGGCAGTGTGATGTGCAGCCTGATCTTCCAGCTCCAGGGCACAATCCAGAACTGACTTGCTGCCAGCATCTTCCTGACAGCAACATGGGAAACAGAACTTAGCAGGGAGCTTTAGCAAGAACTTTACAGCTTACGATTCTTTTAGGCAGTGAATAAACTTAAAGACTAACTTTAAAGCAACATGAAGATCACCTGTGGCACTGCAGATTTCTCTTCTGTTTAAAAAGAAATGGGTTTCCCAGCTTAAAGCCCCTGAACTGGAAGAATGAATAGAACTGCAGCTCCCACAAGCATCAGCACTGGATGAGCATCAGCTTCCAGTATGAGGAAGGGAGAGTTTAATTAAGACTGACTCTCACTTAATGCACAGCCAGCATTCATACTAAATGAGAAAAGCTCTTCTCCATGAAGGGAGCAGGAGACAGGCAGGGCCTGCAGGCTCTAGGAGCTCTCAGCTGGAGAGGAGCCATACAGGTTACTCACTAGAGAACTAGAAAAAGTTTTGGTCCAGAAAATTCCTACCTTATCTGTTTCAATCTCACACACCACTTCATCTTCCGCCACTGTGTCTCCAACAGCTGAATGACAGATATGAAGACCACTGTGAGGAGGGAGATGTGCTGTGGTCTCCCCTCTTAACCCACAGCAGTCTCCCACTAACCTAGAATTTTCTCACCCCAGTTCTCCACAACTTCTAAAGAGAGTCTAGCTCAAATGATCTACTACCCAGTCAGAACCTGATTCCAGTTTTGACATCTCCCTTCATCCAACATCATCATGGCAAGAAGGTACAGAGGCAGTAATTGCAATCCTTACTCCTCCGGAGAACTGCAGTTAGCCCTTGCTGCCTCATTTGTCACGCTGACAGGCATAGAACAGACCTTCAGCCAGCAAACTACAATTCATCCCAGAGCTGTCCAGTGCAGCTGCAACGGTGCTGAGAACATCAGTGAAGAGGCAACTACTTACCTTTCTCCCACCTGACATCTCCTTCTGTGACTGACTCTGCAAAGGCTGGTGTGTTCACTGTAACCACGTCATCCCCTGTGAGAGACAGACACACCGGAATGCATTCAGGGCTCAAAACAACATGGCACCGCTTCATTCTTGTCACCTGGACTCTGCCAGAAGGGGGTGGTCAACAGACATAAAATGCTGGCCTTCTCCTTGCTTCAACACTGATTAACATTTAAACACAAGAGAAATTCACATCTGACTGCAAGTCACATCGTTGCAGGAATACCAGACAAAATCTTTACGGCCTAGGGATACAAACCCTCAGCCATCCACTGAGGAGGGACAGCAGTGAGACTAGACCAAGGATGGAAGCTTCAGCTGTTGTCAGGATAGAAACAGGCAGCACAAGAGTCATCCCACTGACTCCTGACTCTTCACTTACTATGCACTGCAGTGGTTCTGAAGTAACGGACAGTGAAGACACTGGAGCTATTTACTCTGCAGAGAAAAAGAAAGAAAGAAACACAGAAGAAAAAGCATGTTCCCCTGGGGGCTGCCAGCACCAATCTCAAGTGCAATTCACATTTGCTTTTTTAACTGATCTGAAGGCTGTTCAGCTGTCCTGATGTGCATATTTGTTCCAAGGGACTCCTACTTACTGGTTTAAGCTGCAACAATCCCACTGAGGGCCAAGGAAACGTTACAGTTTATTATTGCTAGCGTTCTCAGAAATCCTCCAGCGAGAACGAACATTTACGGAATTTTAATCTAGGGAAATGTCTCAACAAAAGCCCTGTGGTTTAAATCCTGATAAAAGGCTGACTTAACCAGCCCACCCTGCATCTAAGATTAGTGCAGTAACAATTTTTTAGCCTTTAGATGAGAGCTGTCATCTCTATAGGAGTTGTTAGGCTGCTCCAAAAGGAGAAAGCAACACAAATGCCTATGGCAGCCCCTCCAAGAGTCAGCTATTCCTCTCCATCACGTCCCTTCACGGGGAGTAGCAATCCCAAGCTTTCCAAAGGATGTGGTTTCCACCTGCTGCCACAACATTTGCAAAAACAGAAGTATATGTGCTTTAGCATTTCTTCTAACACTGACTACAATACTCGTTGCAAAGAGCCCAGCATTTCAGGCTTTCATGGATGCGCTTTTAAGGTAAAAAGATTGTATCTGGGGAAATCCAAGACCACCTCAACAACGCAAACTTTGCCAGGTGAACAAGAGCTCCCTAAGCCATCCTACTTCTCCTGCAAAAGACCACATTTTCATATGTCCAACAGAATTCCTGCTTGGAGGCCACCATTAAATATTAGAGCAAACAAGATTTACAGTCAGATACACAAAAGATAAAGATCAATTTATCACTCGTCTCCTCATTTCTGTCCCTCCCCTGCCTCAATACCTGATTCCAAACAGAGCTTATTTGCCTTAAACATGCCACAGTTCCTGACCTGCAAAAGCCAGAGAATGGAGATTTTGCTAGGACTAGCTTCAAGCTCTTAAGATGTGCACAGGGATTTAATGATAGCTGAACAGAGCCTGCCTCCCGCTCCCCAAATCATATCAGGGCTAGAGCAGCCCCAGTCCCTACATATCACACATTTCCTGTGGATACTTACACAAGCTTCCTGCTGTTGCTGTAAGCCAGTCCCTGGCTCCCAGCCACACCTGTGAATGAGAATGGTGTTACCCCACAAGACCATTATCCAGCCCCCAACGGTCCTTGTCATGTAAAAGAGCACAGAGGACACCACTGTCCATCCCAAAAGAAGCCTGGGACCAAGTGAGGTACGTAGCCACCCCACTTGTGAGGCACCTCAGCACCAGCGACCCTGCTCAGAGCTTGCCAAGAACAGTGGTTTTGTTTTCATTTAGATTTACAGAGATGGGGGGGGAGGGGAAGTAAGTTACACCTTGAGCTTGAAGCTCATAAGGATAACTTTGAAAAGAGCAAACAAAACAGCAGCTACTCCAGCCAGAGCAAAAATAGGAAACAGTCAGGAGGGACGTCTCCAGGACTGCTAAAACTTCACAGCTGCTGGTGAGTTATCCCCACCAGTACAAAGGGGTTCCTAACAGGAACAAGGCATCAGTCATATGACTTCCAGGGGGCACTCTCAAGAAACCTCATAATCATGTGAGCAGCAAAGGAGGAAAAATATGCTGAAAGTGGGGTGTAGGGCAGAATAGCCAGAGTACTATCATCTCCCTTCTTTGTCCACCCACTGGCCCAGGAACATTTCTTTTTCAAAATTCATAGAGGAGAGATTCAGTCAAACTCACACAGGTTCTCAGAGTTTCCCATACCTCCCTGACCCATTCCCACACCACTCACATGCCCTGACATTGCAGCTTTTATCACACACTGAACTCCTGTCCTTTGCCTCTTTTAGGGCACTGGGCATATTTCCACACTGATCTTCAAGAGAGTCAGCACAGCAATCAGAGAACATGATTACCTCAATTACACAAGCCTTGAAGGAAGAATCATTTTCCCACTTGATTTTTTTAAAAAGGTGGTATAACTTTGACATCATCCCCAATTAAAGAGCTAATGTCAGAATTGTAAAACTGAAAAAGGTAAGCAGTTTTAATTCATTCCTCAGAGGAGAATCAGAAGTAAGTGATGTATGGCTTACTTCAGACAGTATGGCTAGGAGAAAAAAAAAAGGGGGGGGGGATGTTGGAGGGAAATCCAGTTTAAGCACAGAACGGGAGTTCAAAGGTACACTCAATTTGACATTTGACTTAACATTCACCCATCATTTTCAAAGGAGATTACTACGGAGCTATTCCCTGTAACAGCACGTGTTTCAGTCAGTGCAACGCTTGAAATACTCTGTGCTGCTGCCTGCGAAATCTTCATTCTAGCTGAATAGTTCAGTGGCATTTACATTAGGCAAGCGAGGCACCCACAGAGAAACACACAGCTCATTTCACCAACTGTTTCTTCAATGTATGATTGATAGAAATAACCCCCTATCGAACCTTTTACCAGTTTCCACAATCAGCTCTGTTCTCTCTAGGTAGTTTGAAATGAGATAAAAGCATAAGACTCACCAGATAGAGAGCATCTTGCCAGTGTACAATTCCCCTGTCAGAGAGGAGAAAAACTATCAGCATTGCAAAAAGGCAGACTGCCCTAGAAGGACTTCGTTTTTCCCAAGAGACCTGGACCAGAGACAGGACCCACCATTCATATGCTCCAGGCTGCTAGCATGTTACTTTCCTATAGCGTGCTATAGGAGGAGATGGAGAGAGCTTCTTTAAGAATACCCTTCTCTTTGCTTTGCTTCCTTCCAGGATACTTTCCTGTGGAGTGATATTAGAACTGATGTATTTGCTTTTCAGCTGTAGCTCCTACTGTTCTGACCATCCCATGCCAACACGCTTCTTTAAGAAGGAATCTAAAGGTTCATTCATTAAAATTTGCTACGAGAGGGTCAAGGATACTGGACATGATGCAAAAACGTTCCAAGACGTTTACTCGCAAAGTCACGAAATCCAACATACCGCATCTGTTTTGTTTGTTTGTTTGTGGCCATGGAGCCTTTGAACTCCAGAAGGCCAGAATTCTCCATTGCCTTCAGTGAGACAGGAATTCCACCTTCTGGTAACCTTTCATTTAATACCCACATAATCATTGACTGTACCTCCAACTCAGCATAACATTCCGCAGAAGTCAAAGATATTGCAAGATATTCCAGTTTCTTTCCTTACTGTTAGAATAATAACTTCCACTGGCATCAGACCCCGCAGATCTGGAATACCTAAAAACTCTTTATAAGCTATAGCAAAATACCACTTTAACCGTGACTAAAATGCAGTCGTCATCTCTGGATTGGAACAACAGCAGCTCAAAGCATTCTCATCTAGCAGCCAAGACAAGAGGTAAACACTATTTCAGTCAGATCTTCAGCTTCTGAAAGAAGTTTGCGCGCAGACCTTGACTTCAGCTTCACCAGTACAAGCAATATGGGATATAACTAATCTTAAACATCAAAATAATTTTTGGAGATGCATGTGACAAGACAACATAAACATCAAGGACCAATGAGATATACAAGACTGTCACGCAGTCCACAGCATTAAATGTTGTAGAATATAAAATAAATTCCATGAACATTTCATACTGTGAAAATCAGTGATAGTTCTTGAATCGGCACCTTGGCAGTTTAATTATTCAGACCTCCTGATGGATTTACTATATAGTGTTATTTGGCTTCGCAGATATTAATGTACACTCAACCCAGTTATCTATGGGCAGTTCAGCAGGGCTGTGGATTAACCATGCCAAAGAGGCAGGCACCCAGGCTGACTTGCTGCTAAGCCAGCCTGGGTCTGGCAGAGCTCATTAGCTCCAGCACAGCACCATGCAACTACCCTGCTTCCAGGCCCAGCACAGGGATCAATGAGCCTGAACTGAACGCCAGCTTCAAGCAGCACCTGCCAGCTGCCCCTAAGCCAGGCCTAGTTTGGGAAGGGAGCACTGCACAGACTTTGCAGAGATATCATGAGCCTCAGAGAGCTTAATCTTGGTTCAGCACTGGCCCTCTGCTAACTTGGATCTGGTTCCTGTAGAATCAGCCCTAGGCTGAAATCAATAAGACAGACTCAACTCCATATGGTCAAGGATCTTTGCACCGTGATCCTTAGCATGTATATTTTAATCAAATTCCTCCCACTTTCTGAAGTGTCCCAGATAACAAGAAGTTAATTACTAATATTAAGCAGCATTGGCTCCCCTCTGCCCATTAATGTTTTTCTGGGCGCTTTATGAAAAACTTTAAAAAAAAAAAAAAAAAAAGCAGCAAGTTTAGCTCTGTCCTACGATACATGGTTGGGAGAAAACACATCTGCAGATCTCTTCCATGAGAGGTGCCAAGTCTGTGTTCCACAGCTGCTGCAATATTAAGGAAAATTTAGTATTACTCTATCTACCCTTTTGTCTTTTAGGTAAGAAGGGAGAGAGAGGAGTTTAATGTGAGGTGGAAGCCACTAATAAAAGATACTGAGACTCTCTCTTCTGTCCCTCTGTCTTACGTTCTTCAGAACTTCTTTGTGTCCACCTCTTATAAACACAGTATGTTAGCACATGCAGCACGGAGAGGACATCTGACAGGGGTGTTTCCTATTCCCTTTTTCTTGAAGAGTCACTGTGATTGTACCTGCTCCTGATATCACCTGTCTAAATCTGCTCTGTATCTGATCCTGAAGCTTCTTCAGTAAAAAAAAAAAAAAAAAAAAAAAAAAAAAACACATTTACTTTAAAGACACAGCCTTTGCTTAGATAAATAAGCCTTGGTCAAATTTGCTAGTGACTCACAAACCAAGTGATTAATTTTTTCCTCAAGTTTCACATGATTTCTCAGAATTGTTTTTCTACTGTTATTATGCCAAAGTGAGCTTGTCATGCAGCTTCCCAGGCCACACTTTTTAAGGAGCAGTCACCTTCCAGCATGTCACTGCATACTGAAATAAATTACGGAATACATAAGGTAAAGGCAGCCTGTAAGCTACAAATTTATTAAATTTAAACCAACAGTAGAAACAAGGACCAGTTTGGGTAAGGACGCCAACTGAACAGAAGGAGCGTACAGCTAGTTTCACAGAGCCAACACAGAAGCCCTGTGCGGGGCAGCTCTGATGACAAGCAAAGCAGCAATCACTTCTCCTGCCCTGGCTTCTTAATAACGTAGCAGCTGCTACGTTAATAACCAGGATGAGCGCAAGCCTCTGCTACACACAAAAGACCACTGCATCTTTTTCACTGATTTGGACACAATTATACATAGCATCAGAAGGCAGATGCTAAGATAGGACGGAGACAACACAGGTAAAGGACGCTGTTACTAAGACAACAGGCTGATAACTCCTCTAGTGTGCAGAGAGGATCAAACAGGGAAGAAAAAGTTGTTTATAAACTCTTTCCCAGATAAACAGAACTTCATTCTCAAAGAACTGAACATAGCTCCTGATCAAACTAACCTTCTTCAAAGGTTACTTGCTCCTCTTTGGGCTCCTTCAGGTGGTCCTTCAACACTGGGAGCTCCCCACTGTAGTGTCTAACATACTCAAAAACGGGCTCCTCATGTATCTTTGTGATTTCTATTTATCCACTCATCACCTCTTTTCTTTTTTTAAAAGAGCATCAAAATCCAAGTGACCCTTCTTCACCCTTTTTGTTTCTTGCTGACTCAACCCTACGCTCTTGAGCTTCACACGTCTTCTGATTTCACTTCTCCCACCAAAGGACTGCCAAATTCTGGTATTTCTTTCTACATTTGCCAAAAATCTGCACTGACCTTACCATCAAAACTCATTTCCCATGTCCCTAATCAAATGGAATCCAAATGGCTACCATCACCTTGACCTGCCAACTTATCTCTTTTCTAGTACATTCCAAAGATTTACTATGATTTTCTTCCCTGCCTAGTAGTCAGCTATGTCCATAACTACATCTTTATCTCCCGACTTCCAGAGTCACTCCGCACAAGGTTTGAATACTCCACCTGCTTCCCTTCCTGTTCTATAGTTAAAGAGCACTACTGAGAACAGAAAAAAAATGAAATATTGTTAAAACGTCATTTAAATGAGCTTACTTTAAAACACACTACCATCAATTCAAAGCTACACTAAAAAAAAAAAAAAAAACCCCACGTTTGCTATTTGAAAGAAAGCTCAGCCAGAAGCTAGCACGCCATGGGAAAGGACTGGCTAAGAACCCAAGCAGGCTGTCTCTGACTACTACGCGCTGCTCTGCAAGTGCAAAGAGCACGTTCCTACCGCTCACATCAGCTCAGCGGCTACTTTCAAAGTGATGAAAAAAAAGAGGAATTCAAGAGAAGAGCAGAAGGCAGTTTATCTGCAGTTTCTGCGCAGACAGGACAGCGGGAGGGGAAGCCGGCGGAGTGCGCGGGGAGCGGGGCGCGCAAGGAGCCGCGCTCGGCGGCGGGCGAGGGCTCCGCTCCGCTCCCCGTCCCGTCCCGTGCCGCCCCGTCCCGCGCTGCGCGCAGAGGCGCTGACAGCTGGGCGGGCAGCGGCGGCGCCGCCCGACCCGCCCGTCCCGGTGGGCCGTCTCCAGCAGCGGCCGCCGCGGGGGCCTCGCCTTTCCCGGCGGCGCCGGCCGGGCACACGGGCACAGGCGGGCGCGGGACGGGACGGGGCGGCGCCGCGCTCACCCCGGTCCCGGCCCTCCCGGGGCGGCAGCTCCCCCCGCCCCTCCCCTCCCCCCCCGACGCCGAGGCGGCCGCAGCGGGGGGGGGGGGCGGGGGACGCGTCCCGGTGCCCTTGGCGCTGCCGGCACCGCCCGGCCGGCCGCGGCGGCACCCCCTCCCCCCCGGCCGCGGCGGGCAGTACCTGCCGGAGGGCGCGCAGCGAGCGGCCCAGCGCCCGGCCCAGGCAGCGGGACCGCGACAGCAGCAGCAGCATCGCGGCGGCGGCGGCGGGAGCGGCCCGAGGGCGGACACCGGAACCAGGCCCGGCGCGAGCCGGAAGTGCGCAAGGACGGACCAACCTCTCCGGGACGGGGGGGGGGCAGCGCCTGAGGGGCCGCACCAAAGCGGGGGGGGGGAGGAGGCGGGACAGCTCTGGGGCCCGGCCGTGGGGCGGGGACGGCGTGGGGACGGGTTGGGGGGCACGGCCTGGGCCACCGGACGGACCCGGGGATGGGGCCGTGGGGCTGGACTAGGCCAAGGGGCTGGGACGGGCCTGGGCATGGCGATGGCCCCCGCGCAGCGTGGCCGGGGGGCCGTGTCCCTGCTGTGGGTCTCTGCCCCACCAAAGCCCTGGGAGTGGTGACCCACAGTGCTTCCTGAACTAGCTAATTAGCCATTAGCACTCATTAGCGCTCATGGCTTCTGCGGAGGAACCCTTGCTGGCACCCCAGCTGCGGTGGGGTGGCCCTGGGGACCCTGGTGCTGGTGGAGGAGGGTCCATGAGTTTCATGCCTGTAGGCTGTCTGCAGGGGAAGCCAGGAGATGACACACGCTTGGAGGAGACCTCAGAGGGCTGAAGGGCGGTGGTTGCATTTAGGCGTCAAAAAAATCTCAAATATTACTTTTGTTCTACACATGAGGAAACAGGGAGTCACAGCTCTGGGTCATGCGCCGAGCTAGGCTGGAGACTGGCCAGAACTCGTGACCACTGGTTTAGACGCTGGAACAGAGATCAGCTCTTGCTGTGGCCCATTGAGCTCCAGGCAAGACAAGAACACAGGGTGAGCACGGTGGGTCAGGGCCTCTAGTGAGCTGTAGTCCAACCCCAGCTCAGAGCAGGGCCACCTTCAAAGTTAAGAGCAGGCTGCTCACAGTCTCAGCAAGCTGAGTTTTGGAAATCTCTACAGATGGAGATTATGTGACTTCCCAGGGACCCTGTTCTGGGGTTTGATGAATCTCATTGGGAAAAAAAAAAAAACAAAATCAAACAAACAAAACACCCCTTTACATCCAGTCAGAGTATCCCTTACTGTGGCTTGTTAATCCTGTCTCTCATCTTTTTCCTGCGCGCTTTGGAGAAAAGTCTGACTCCGTCTTCTCCATAAGTATGCATTAGGTAGTTGAAGACACCAGTTACAGCCTGCCTGGGCTGCCTTTTCTCCTGGATAACAATCCCTGCTTCCTTAAGCTTCCTTTCCTACATTAGGTGCCCTAGCCCCTGTTTATTGACCGTTTGCTGGGCTCTTCCAGTGTGTTAATATCTCTTGTACTGGGGTCCCAAAACTGGGCACAGTGGTCCAGATGTGGTCTCACAAGCGCTGAATAGAGGGAATAATCACTTCCTTCAACCAGCTGGTTACACTTCTGATGCAACTGAGCATGCTATTAGCAGTCACTGCTGTGAGGGCACACTGCTGTCCTATGTTTAAATTGTTGTCCCCCAGGGATCTCAGGTCCTTTGCTGCAGAACTGCTCCCGAGCCAGCCAGTCCACAGCCCAGGAGTGACCCAGGACTTTGTAGTTTCTTTCTTACACTTTGAGAGGATCCTGTTGGCCCATTGCTCCAGGCTGCTGAGACCCCTCCAAATGGTAGCCTCTTAACTGCCTTCCCCAGTTTGGTGTCGTCCAAAAATCTGACAAGATTGCAAAGCCCATTGATGAAGAAAAGTATCAGCCCCAGTGTCAACCCCTGAAACGATATATATGTTTCCACCTGCAGAGACTGCTACAGTAAATTATTCTCCTGTTGAATTCAATATACAAAATTACCATAGAGACTTCCTAATGAATCAAACCCAAGATATCTTTCACACCCCCATGCTGAGCCAGGGGATAGGTACGTGGTTCGGTTAGGCCTTATGCCTTAGTTGCCAGTACCTTTATGTGGCACTGTCCTACGAAATGCTGCATTGCCCTCTTCGCAAGCAGCCATGCTGACTTAGGGTGCGGTTTCACATTACAGTTAAGCTGATATGCTTTAAGCTGCCTTTGAAAGGACCACCTCCTTTTGACAACTGCAAGGCATTTGATAATTCAGCTATGTTGTCTAACTGACTCCTGGTATTTAAATGGACCTACCTATTACGAAAGGATGTGGTTTCATATGCTCTTCCTTGACTCTAACTGTAAGTTAGATTGCTGCAGGAAGGCTATGCTGGTGGTCTTCTTGCTTACCTTGAAAAATCCCAGGATCAGGCTTGTTAATCTTGATGATATTGCTGTAAGCATCAGCAAGTGAGATATTACATGTTTGGAAATGGGCAGGCAGGTCATCTCAGAATTGCAAACAGGGAAACAAGTCCACAAGAGAGCCCCATTCCTCAGGTGTGGTCCACGTGTTGAAAGGTTTCAGAATCCCTGAGCTACCTTCTGCTTTCTGCCTAGTTCCAGATGGGAAATCATCGCTGAAAGAAAACCCAAAGAACCTATTGCAGAAGCTGAGAATTAAGCCTGGGATAGTCATAAAAGGCTGTCTGGCCACCAGGCGTCTCTCAAGGAGCCAAGCTGAGGTTATGCAAGCATCCTGAATTTAGCCATTGCTTAATATCTGAATTGTATACTATGACCTTCAAAATAGTCTTCTGATGTAAATTTGTAACGAATATCCTTGGAATGATTAAAAAAAAAATAGGTTGAGGAAAAATCAATAGGAGGTAATCTCTGAGGCTTTGAAGATGTGCTGACTGCTTGAAAAAAAGGCAACTGAGCCAGAAAGGCTCTCTGCCAGGAATTTCTCTGTGATCTGTCTTTTGAGGGCTAATATCCTTGAACAAGACCACCAGATGTCAACTACT
Source organism: Struthio camelus (assembly GCF_040807025.1). Lineage (NCBI taxonomy): Eukaryota > Metazoa > Chordata > Aves > Struthioniformes > Struthionidae > Struthio > Struthio camelus. Next base: position 57,787,034 of record NC_090946.1, on the reverse strand, counting down.
TTTAACCACAGCCTCCTGCCTACCAAATGAATAAAACAAACATCACTGTGTTTATTAAGTATGTGGAGGCGAATTAGAGAAAGAATTAGGAACGGCATGAGCAGCTAGATTTTGTCTCGCTCCAGGCAGATTCCACCCACCCCATGTATCCAGCATGTAACATGTAAACATGCCCCTGGGGCAGACAGATTATTCCCAGGGCTGAGGTCAGGACCTGAACTTATCAGCTGAGAGAGCTGCCAGCTCTCATGGCTGTAGAATGTTTATAAAGTACTATGCAATAAATAAGACACTAAATTTTGCTAATTTTCCTACATTGTTCCATTTTCCAACTGTTGCCTACATCACAGACCACAGGTACTGGCCAGCCAAAATGCATCCAGGTCTCTGTGTGTGGGGACGTTACAAATGCCTGGGCACCTTTAGTTTGCCATCCTGGGTTCTGGGTGGGGTTTCCAGGCCAAATTCGAGCTTCTCAACCCTCTCAAGATGGTGCTCAGTGCCTCCTATCCCTCCCAGAGTGGGTCTCATAGGGCAGCACTGCAGGGGAACATGAGTGCGGCTGGCCAGATCTCTCGTCCAGGGACTTGCCTCTTCTCTAGGCCCCAGGGCCATGTTCACCAGTCTCCATGTTGCCCAGCATGGCTGAGCCTCCAGCTCTCTGAGTGCTTGCAGAGCAAGGTAACCGCAGGAGCAGGGAAGGCATCACCCTGGGGAGTGCAGCGCAGCCTGACAGTGAGCGCCGCCCTGCTTTGGAGTGGGAAAGTGTTACAGCAGATGTGGGGAACCGAGGGGCTGAGCAAGCCTGGCTGGAAAGAGACACGTGCCCACCATCCTGTGCAGCTCTGCAGGCCCATGCCCGCAGTCTCCTGCTGTGGCCCAGGTCCGAGGGCCAGCTCAGCACCCGGCACCCCTGCCTGCTGGCCTCCGCCAGCAGCTCTGACACCAGAGCTCATCTGCACGATCTGAGGAGCTGCTCTGGTGTCTATAAACCTGGGAGATGGCAGAGCGGGAGCAGTGGGGAAGGTGTCTGGACCTCTGCACTGAACCTGACCTCCTGGACTGCCATCTGCATATTCAGAAGTCGTTCCCAGCCGGTTGGCTGCCTCCAGCCTCCCCACTCCCTCTTTAAAGGACCTGAGCGCAGAGGGAGGCGATGCCGGGCTGGCGCTGGGGCATCCTGCATCCCTCAGCACACCCTGCAGCGCCCAGGACCCGGCGCCTGCGGGGCGCCGTGTCTGCTGCACCCAGGAGAGCCCAGGTGAGTGCCGTGTCCTGTTGGGGCAGAGAGATGTGAGGCAACTTGGGTCCTGGTAGCTTTTTGCTGAAAATGGAGGGGATCTAGCAGCTCTCAGAGGGGAGGATTTGCAGCGCTTGGGGGGAGGCAGGCTGACCAGCGCATGACTCCTGCTGAGAAGCAACTGGGGAGCCCATACAGGGTGGATCCCCTTTCCGAGAGGACGTGCTTGACTTCTTTTCTGAGTAGCTTCATTTTGTTCCTTGGTCTGTTCCTTCAGTTAAGAGGAGCTTAGGCTTCTTTTTAGCATTTTGGAAGATAACACTGGTGAAGGTTGGTAATGAGAGTATAGATCAAAGCGCACGACTGCTGACTCAGTGGGGAAAGGGCTCTGTCAGTGGGAGCAGCTTGCCTGGGGCAGGACCTCTGGGGGCAACACACTCTGGCAGGCTCTGTCTAGCTCCTGATCTGCCAGGCGTTACCATGAACGCTGGCAGGGTGCTGCCAGGAAGCCCTTGCCTTCACTGCCCTCCTGAAGCCTTACGCACCCCTGCTGCCCTCCAGCCAGGGGCTTCCCATGCCCTGGGCGCTGGGGGAGGTGGTGGGGGGAAGCCGAGGCGACCTGCAGCAGAGAGGCCTCCAGAGCCTCTCGAGGGGGTCGGGATGGCCTGGGACCAGCAGCTCTGCTCCCACTCTCCAAATTTCTGTGGGGAGGCAGCAGCTCAGGTTACCTGAAAAAAGCTGGTGCTGGGAGCCTTAGCCAAGTCTAGAGCTTACTGCCCGCTCTCAATCTCTTGTATTTTTGAAGAACGTATGGCCTTGGCTTCTGGGGCTAGAGAGCTTCAGGGTAAGGAGCTGGTAAGCTCCCTGCCTTTGCTCTTGAACACAGACGAGATGAGGAACTGTGAAAGAGCAAACTGCCAAAAAAGGTGTTTGTCACTAACTGCTACGTCAAAAAGTGAGGCCCTGGGATCAGCTGTCTTGTGCCCCAGCCATGTGGAAAGGCTTAAGAATGGATGAAATATATAAATACATTGCTTTTGCTGTATGGCTTTATTGAAAGCAGCTGATGGACTAGAGCAGCGGAGTGCAGCCGAGGGGAGTGATCCTGAGACCTGCAGCCATCCCAGCTGCACTCTGCCCGCAGGTAAACCGAGTGGCACAGCTGGGACAAGGAAACAGCTAGCTGACCAGAGTAGGATGGGAAATCTGGCAGGCTTTTTGAAAAACCTGCTAAGCCATTGCACTTCCTGAGGGTCAGCAAAATAACTGATACACTTTGTAAAAAGTCCCTCACAAGAGACTGTTAGGAAATTGAAATCTGAATGGTCGGGAGGGGAGCCAACGCAAGAGAGCAACAAATGTTGAAGCACAAAAAATACTTGGTTCGTCAAGACTAGAGCTGGCTGAAGCAATTCAGCTGAAGCAGTTCAGCAATTCCGTGGCAGGAAGGCTTAAACACCCTCGAACAAGGGAGTGGTGGTGCTGGGCATTACCAGGGATGATTACCCTTGGAGCTGGGCATTGCCGCGCAGGGGAAGATCACCCTTGTTACTGCAGATCTTGCGGGAGGCAGCAGAAGGGATCAAAGTATCTGCGACAGACTGCTCAGTAAAACTGGTGGTCATAGTGAAGTAGTGGTTAAAAGGAATATGAAATGTGTGAGGCTGTGTTAAAAAAAGAGATTTAAATAAACAGTACCCTTTCTCCAGGGTGGGGACAGTTTTCTGCACTGTCTCTGCAAAGGATGGAGCAGAAGCAGCGGGGATTCAGAGAGATATGACAGAGAAGGGGGGAAAGACAGTGGTCTATATGATACTGAAATGACAGGACTATATAACTTTTGGAGGAGACAAATCTGAGGGTCTGTGCTGGGATGATAAAGAATGATACACAGTTTAGAAAAGGTAGGGCTACACTCACGAACACCTGCCTGGAATAAGGGGCTGTTCCAAAAAAAACCTGCTGAAAACCAATGAATGGAAGCACATTTTCTGCACTGTGTAGTTCGTGCCTGTGGGACTCATTGTGAAGGAGATAATCATGGGGATAGGAGACTAATAGTGTTGAAAAGTATCAGACATCAGAAAAGAGTCTCAGATATTAGAGGTGGCTTAAAGATGTCTGGAAAAGACATAAACCACCCTCTTCAAGGATGCAAAGCTACCACTAATTAATATGGTTGAGGAAGAAACATCCCACGGGGATAGTTATGCCATAATTGCCCAGTTTACGAGTTTTTACTCCTGCAAAGCTGCCAGAGCGAGAAAGCAGAGCGGGTGGATCACTGCCAGGAGTCATCCTGACAATTCCCAAGCCCTGGCTGCTGGCTCTGTAGTTTATTCTCCTCCTTGGTAATCCCCCGGCCCCATGCCTTTTATTTTGTATTTTAACAACCACTGAGGAGCACACCATGCTGTGTTAGCCTGAACGTCCCAGTGGCAGGTCACATCACACTTTCCCATGGGACCGTCTGCTGCAGACATGTCATGGAGGAGTGCTCAGTGCAGCAGGGTCTGCGTGGCCAAACCCCAGGAGAGGAGGGCTCATGCTCGCAGACACCAGGTCCCTTTGCTGCTGTGCAGGAGCTGAGGGATGCCCTGGATGCAGAGGGGCCAGGAGCCACATCTCCCCTTTCAGCTCTTAGACAGTGACTGCTGTGCTCTGAGCCTCTGGGTGCTCACTTTCAGCAAGGGAGCTCCCTGTGCACGGCAGCTGGGCATCCTGCCAGCCCCCAGGAGCACCTAAAAATACTTTGCCCAGGTGTGTGAGGAAGCAGGCTCTGTCTGGTGCTCACCATCCCTGTCCTGGAGTCCATAAGCCCACAGGGAGGTCTAGCTGAAGGTGATCTCCCTTCTGCTCACCTCCCTTAGCACTTACTTGCCTTGTGTGCGCTCCCTAGGCTCCTGTTTCCTGGGACAGATGAGACATATTGTATTTTAATACTAATGTAGTGTTTATGGAGAAGGTCTAGCTGAGGTGCAGCAAGATGGAGCTCTAACCCCTCCAGAAGGACCGCTTCTGATGCTGAGATTGCTGTAGGCAGCGCCACTGCCCTGGGCGCAGCTGGCTATGTGAGAAGTCCTTGCTGTTGAGCACTTCCAGGGCCCAAACCACTTAATATGAACTCCAGGCACCATCAACGATTGTACATCTGACAGTCTGCTCGCATGTTTTGCAGTGACTGGAGATTTCTGCGTGTCATTCCCTGGTGAAATAGATTTTGCAGGTGAGCAGAGATGCCCTGGGAATCTGGGAGGAAAATTTCCTGCCATGTGTGTGGAGAGCTGCTGTACTAGTTCTGCTGGCTGTCATTTCTTGCTCTTTCTTCAGCTCCCCACCTCTAGCCAGCAGAAACATCAACTGCCCAGGAAGCCTGCCAGTCCCTCAGGCCCTCAATGGAATGATCCCGACCTTGCTGTGGGTCAGCTCTCCAGTTTCCAGAGATAAAGAGGACATGATGGGTGACAGGACTGCCTCTGAACAGGACGGAGACCATGCCACTTCAGGGCATGGCCAGGGGCTGAAAAAGGAGCCCTGTTTCCAAAGAGACTCTTTGTTGCCTTCCTCCAGAGTGTCCCTGATATCACAGCTCCTCAGCCACACAATGATTAGCAGGGGCCTGGATCCTCACCTCCTTTTCCCTTCCTCCCAGGCGGCGGACCTGCCCCAGGACTATGGGGATGGTGTGTCTCCTGCAGAAGGAGTGCAAGCCCTGGCTCTGCCCCAGCCCTGTGCCCCTGCTCCCCTGCCCTGTGCCAGTGACAGAGACCAGATCTCCAATGAGCACCTACGAGCCAAGCGGGCCAGGGTGGAGAGCATCATCCAAGGCATGAGCCTCCCACCGAACCCCCTGTCGTGTGACACCAGCAGGGAGAGAGCTGACACGCAGAAGGGCTGCGAGACGCCACGGGAGAACAAGAGGAAGCCAAGGGTGCCCCAGCAGCAGCAAAGCGACGGGGCGGCCCAGTGGGCAGCCCCTGGTGCTGGCAGCCCCCAGGCACAGGGCTGCCAGCAGCTGAAGGCGCAGCTCCGCTTTTTAGAGCAGCAGCTAAGGCAGCTCCAGGAGAAGTTCTTCCAGGTCTGTGACCCCGGAGATGCTGTCCGCGCCCAGGAAGGGATGGAGAAAGCACATCTACTGTGTGGAAAGCCTGGAGGCAGATCAGGCAAGGACAGTGCCACTGCAGCCAGTGACCCTCTCACAGTGCCTTTTTGGAGGAGTGTCCCAGAGATGGCAGGGCACGAAGCATCAGAGGAGGAGGAAGATGCCGGCAATGCGGGCGGCCTGCCCTCGGAGGCCAGGGAGCTCTCGGAGATGCTGAAGCACGAGCTTGCTGGGGCAGCCTCTCGGGCGGTGGACTCTGTTCTGAAGACCATGTGGCTGAAGGCAGCTGGCCACCTCCTGCAGTGGCACTGCAGTCTCCCGGTGCCAGGGGAAGGGGCCAGGAGAGAGTATTTTGCTTCTGGGAAATGCAGAAAACCGCTTCCTAAGCCTCTCACCCAGGATGTGCTGAATTCACTGGGGGGAACCCAGGCTGAGGCTCTGTCAGGAGCTTTGGAGAAGAGCTCAGACTTTCACACTTGTCCTGTCAGTTCAAGAGGGGCGAGAAAACCCTGTCAGGTACCCAGCATTGGTTATCCGCTGGGCACGATGGCCCCTGTTCAGGACAACCAGCTCCTCAGCCAGCTGCTGGGTTATGGCCAGCACAGTCCCTGGGGCAGCACCTCTCGTGGGAGCCCCTCTGCTGTGGACCGGGGTCCTCAGGAGCCCCTCGACTTGCACTGGGGAACCGTCAAACTCAGGTCGTCGGTCATGAGACAGCAGCAGTATCCCCTGCCCCTGAGCCCTGCCGACGTGGAAGGCCTGGCGCTGCTGCCGGCTGCCAGGGCAGGCTGTGGGGAGCTGCAGCCTGCGATGGACGGGGCGCCCTTCACCTCCATCCATATATCCTTTGGGGGCTGGGAGATGCTGGCAGCTGCTCTTGAATGAGGACAGTGGGGGATACCTATGGCTGGCACAAATGTCTGTGGGGGCTCCTGGGAGAGGACAGATATCCAACCCTCTTTCATGCAGGGTCGGGAAGGGTCTTGCTTGGCAGTGTCCATGCGTTTCAGACCTGAGTCCTTCTCAAGGGCCAGGGTGTGGGGTCCTTGGGCTCAGTTCACTGCCTGGTTCCTCCTACCGGCTCACCAGGATGTGGCTTGGCCAGCCAGCTTGCCTGGTTTGCCTGCCAGATCCCCTGACATTTCTGCCAGCCACAGTGTGCCCAGCCAGTGCTGCTCCCCCGGTCCCGGCTCACCTCCCCACAGGGCTGACTGCAGCCCGGGGCCGGTGGAGGCCGACGTCCTCTGTTCACCCACGGCAAACAAGTGTGGTGGAGTGCCCAGGAGCCCGGAGGGGTGGTGAAGCTCCCTCCAGGACCACAGCTCAGCACAGGCTCTGCTGGTCTCCTTCCCGAGGCCAAAGCACCCCTGCTCTACAGGGGGCTGGAAAGGGGCAGGTAGTAAAGGGGTCCTGAACTGTGGAGGGGCATTGATACTCTTCGGGGTGGTTAAATGCTACAAAATAGCATGTCATAGACGTCAGGAGCACCCAGGCCTATTTTTGGGACATCACGGTGGACCCATCATCCTACTCCGGGAGCAGAAATCCCTGTTTCCGTGAGCCCAGGAAGTATGGCGATGGGCCGCAGCTTCCCCGGGATGCTGAAATGAGCAGCGTTTCCTACCGCTGGGGCTGGGGGTGACGCTGCTCCATGCTCGTTACGAGGCAGTGGTTAAACCAGTTATCACAGGTAAAAAGCAAGTGTCCAGGGCCAACGCTCAGGGACACGCAGCCTTCTGCCAGCCTAACAGGCCTCGAGGAGATTTTTCCTTGACTCTGAGATACATCCAGGAGGCGCTGACCCCTGGCCACCTGAAGAAGGCCAAGTTGATGTTTTTCTTCACCCGCTACCCCAGTTCCACGCTGCTGAAAACCTACTTCCTTGACGTGCAGGTAAAACTGCTTTGTGCGGGGCTGCTGCCGAGCCGGGCTCCCGAGCGGGAGCGGCTCCCGCGCAGCGGTGCACCAGCCCAGGCGGCCGGGGAGCGCACAGGGCCAAGGGGGCTCTCCCACCCTCTGCCCCACACCGGTGGGACTGGGAAGGCTCAGATTGCAGCGTGGGCTGCCCTGGGAGGTGCTCAGGGCCCCAGCAGGCTTATGGGGCCTGTGGCGAAGCTGGGCTGCCAAGTCTTCACTGCTGTGTTATCGAGGCGTTGGGATTAAAGCAGGCTGCCGTGTTCATACCTCCCTGCTGCAGGGAGGTGGATCTGTATCTCAGCTGGGAGAGGCACCACAGACCCCCCACTGTCGGTGCCCTGGGTGGTGCTTTTGCATCCCTGTGTGGGTGGTTAATTCCTCTCTTTGCTGAAGTGTCTGTGTGGCTGCAAACACAGGGGTGCAAAGGACACTGAACGTGTTCAACAGGAGGAGCGTCCTGCGCGTTTTTGCTAGCCCCACCAGTCGCACTGCACAGAGGTTCCCATGCGCTGGGCTTGGGGCTTGGCTAGAGGGGCATTTGCTAGGCTCAAATCCCTGGCCTTCGTTTATGGCACATGCATCTGGGGACAACCTCCCTCCGCTTGTGGGCAATTCTGCAGCCCTCTCCTGGCGGCCTGCCTTGCTTAGGTCAAAGTCTTGTCAGTCCACTGCTGCATTTCGGGCTTCCAGCAGAAAAAAAAACACTCACAGGTACAGTCTTTCCTTCTGCATTGTGGGATGAATATTCAATTTCTGCCTGTCATTCCTCATTTGAGCAGGAGGTGCAGCAGCCTGGAGGAGGGATGTGGTGCAAGAGAACCTGGGATGAGATCTTTCCTACCTTGGGGGGTGGGATTTCAATGTTCATTTTCTTTGCAAAGTGGTTTTTTTTTTTTTTTGCGGTTTCTTATGCCAGAGCCCAGTGGGAAGAGGGGCTCATGTAATGCTTGTTCTCCTGGTCTCCACCCTGTCGCAGTTCAGCCGCTGCATCACTTCCCAGCTTATCAAGTGGTTCAGCAACTTCCGCGAGTTCTACTACATCCAGGTGGAGAAGTTTGCCCGGCAAGCCCTGCTGGAGGGTGTTGCCGACGCAAAGGTCCTGAGGGTCTCTCGGGACTCGGAGCTCTTCCGCGCACTCAACATGCACTATAACAAGGGAAATGACTTTGAGGTGAGAAGGGGCAGTTGCAGGGGAGATCCCAGGTGAGCCAGGTCACTCGCGGGGAACGGGGCAGCCTTCAGCACCCTAATCTGGGGAAGGAGCAGCCAAGGCGAGTACTTCTGGCCAAAACCACAGAGATGAGAGAGGAAAGGGGTGTCCAACTGGTGTCAGCTTCATGGTTGTAACTAGTTCCTTTCTCTTTTAGAGCTGCTTTTAATGATTTTAGGGCACAAAAAGAGCATAGTATCTGGTAACTGTGGCTTGTTCCTCACAGTAGCCAGGAACACAAGGGGGCTGCCTGGATCCACTGTATGGTACCTGCAAGGCAAACTCCATGCTTCAGGAAGGGTCAGGCCCTTGGTCTGCACCTTGCTGAGCAGTGGATGTAGGTGGGATGAGCAGGTGGGATGTGTCCCAAAAGCAATATGAGGATTTCCTAGTGTCCTGTGACACTCTACTGATGACGGTCTCTAATTTTCTGGGTTTGGAGGGAGGGTTCCTTTCTGCAGTGACCACAATTCAGGGGTGACTGGTCATTCCTGCAGGCTGAATCCCTCTGCAAAGCCTGTAGGCTCTCCTGAAGGCAGCGTCTGAGGGCAGGGATCTGGCAAGTGCCCAGGCACTCTGGGGCAACCTAGGATCTTCTGGTCCTCTGAAACTGGAGTGGGTAATTGAGATGCATCTCATGTTCCCACTGAGAAATGCGCTCAGGGACAAGAGCTCAAAGGACCTTAGAGCGGGCCCCCCGTGCAGGAGAACCTGGGCAGATGCCCGAGAGGGAGCCTGTGGGAGCGAAGTGCGCGGTGGCTGGGAACCGCCACGTGGGAAAGCAACTGCGTGAAGACAAGGCATGCAGAGTGCAGCTGGTCGCAAGTGTCCTCGCATGTTGGCGAGAGAAGGCTGGGGTGGCAGCGGGACAGGGAAGGCAGGGAGGGGGCGCCTGGCACAGGGCAGCCCAGGAGCTGCCTCAGCGAGGAGGAGCCGGAGGGTCCGCTCTCTCGGTAGGGCAGCCGCTGCTGTGGCCTCCTGCCCACGGCCTCCCACTGCCACCGTCTCTCCGCAGGTCCCCGCGCGCTTCCTGGAGGTGGCCAGCCTGACGCTGCAGGAGTTCTTCAGCGCCGTCAGGGCAGGCAAGGACTCCGACCCCTCCTGGAAAAAACCTATTTACAAGATCATTTCGAAACTGGATAGTGACATCCCAGAAGTGTTTAAATCTTCTGGCTGCTCCCAGGAACTGCTCCGGAGCTGAATCTCCATGGAAGTGGCCTGAGACTTTTTGTATACCATAGCTAGGACAGGGGAGAGCCTGGCGGTGCTAAATACCGCCTGGGCACAGCTTATGCATTGTGTATAGCATCCGTTATTATGACTATTTTGAATCTGGCCTATAGCACAGTCTCCTTGGGTGAGGTCCATTAGGTGCCTCCAGGCGCCAGGATTTTATGCAGTATGTTTTGCTCTTTGCTTCGCTGCTCATAACCAGTGAGGCCTCATGCCGGAGACGCGTGGAAGGGACACATGGAGGTTAAGTCATTAGGTTGGAGCCTGGGAGACCGCCAGCCCCCTCCTGGCCCTGCCCCAGTTTTCTCCATGACCCTGAGCAAGGCACCTTCCTTCTCTTTTTCTGGATGGCTGCAAATCAGGACAAGCAGCCTTTCTGTTTGTAAAGCAGGCGGTGGGCCTAACAGCGGGCAAAGTTTCCTTGGCACAGCAGCCCGATGTACTGTGCTCAGTTCAATTGCGCTCCTGGGTTTCTGTCCAGATATAACACGACAATGTCCAAAGAAAACGTCTGGCGAATTCCAGCATTTCGAGCGCCCTGCGAGGATGGTTAACCCTGTCTCGGAGATGTGAAGCAGCGTTTGTCGTTGCCGGCGCCTTCCCCTGCCTGCCCAGCGCCCTGGGGCGGGAGCACCTGCATGGTGCTGCGCGGGGGGGCCGAACATGCGCCTGTGCTTTCCAGCGGGACAGCCGGGCGTGATGGCACACCAGCGTCCTTGCTGGCTGAAGCGAGCTGGCACGTACACCCTGTCAGCGGGCCTTGCTGTTCCCTCTGCCACCGTCCCGGCTCGGCCCGTCACCTGCAAGGCACTGCCGTGTTAAGACCCCCATCCAGGGTCTTTTTATACTGTGTTTCCATTTGCAAAACTGTCCTATCGAGGCTCCACAGCATCTCCATGGTAAAAGAGGAGCTCAGCATCACATGGGACCCCTCAGTCCCATACCCCTGTGCTTATTTTTAACATCAGACTATCCCTGCCGGTGAGGAGCTGGACCACGAGGTTTGCAGCCCCATAGAAATCAGCCTGGTGGTTTCTTCGTGCTAGTGCAAGGGATGATGCCACCGGCTCAGGGAGCAGAGCGACAGAGCGGCTGTGCGGCAGGACGGACGCAGCCGGGCCGGCTTCCCCAGAGGCTCTGCCCACGCCGGGGCCCCTCGCCGGGCACCGCCGCAGCACGGCCCCGAGCCCCCGGCTGCCGCCAGCCCGCCGGGCGAGCAGACCCCGAGCCACCTCTCGGCGCGAACACGGCTGGTGACACGTGATGGGAGAACGGGTCCGTGCACTCCCAGTGGCACCAAAAGCCCGTTTCCCCCCTGGAGCTTGCTCCATGTGCAGCCATGGGCCCCTCCAGGCGGCGGGGGCTGCAGAGGCCTGCCGCTGCTCGAGACATGCCTCCTGGCGTTGCCCGGACGGGGGCAGGCGGCGCAGGGCAGGCTGCACAGCGGAGTCGCTCTGGTCCCCACCTCCCCTTGGGCCACGTCACCGGATGCAGGCCCAGATGTTTCCTCCTGCCACGTTGCCAACCTGGGCCGACGAGGGCCAAGCCACGCTGGCGGCTCCCCGCCTGCCGGGCCTGACTGATAACATCCCACTCAGCAGCTCCCTTTTCTGCCTCTCAATTTTTTTTAGAGGCCTCTTAGAGGTCTCATGTCTATAGAAATGAAAAAACAAAATTTATCTTCTGTGTGACCAGAACCGAGTGGCCCCTTGCCCACCAGGCAGGTTTGCATGACGGGCTCCCCAGCCCTAGCGGGGAGCGATGGGGGAAGGCAACGTGCTGTACGGAGGGGCAAGGTCGTGGAGAGCCACGTGAGGAGGGCACCGAGAGGGCAGGGACCCTGTAACCAAACACAAATAACGGCATCTCAGTGCCAAACGCCTGGGGAGAAGAGGACTGAGAGGAACTGAGGATGTTTTCTGACGGGCTGCAAGGCAACACCCGGACAGTCGAGCGCACTAAGCCGCACGGGACAGGAAACTCCAGGCTCCAGCATCTGATGAGCGCACGGGGTGCTCTGCACACAGGCAGCGGCTCTGCGGTTGTAAGGGAGGGTGCGATAATTGAACATTAGGGCAGGATGGTGTCTACTAAGTAGGGGCAGGTTTACAGCGATCCTTGCCGTTGTGAGTGTGGCTAGCCAGGTTTCCTGTTCATGTCCTTATGTTGATTTCTTGAGGTTTGTATATCTTACGACCCTAGCTTCAAATTTACTCAATCCATTTAAAAATAAATGCAGTTTAAATTAGCACTTTACACCCCTGGAGACCTATTTGGTAACTTCCGCTCTAACGCTTCGGCCTGGGAACGTCTTGGGAAAAGAACAGCAGCGGGGCCGGGGGCTGATCCCTCCTGCTGATGCTCTGGCGGAGCTGAGCAGTCCCAGCTAACGAACACGCTCACCTAAACCCGCCGCATCCCCCAAGGCCTCCCGCGTCCTGCTGCTCCCACCTCCGCTGGGTCCCCGCCAGGCCGTGGGGAGGAGGCAGGCGAAGCCCTTCTGGGCACCCGGTACAATTCAAAGCAAACACGACGGCCGCCGGCAGGATCGGGAAGGGGGCTTGGGGGCAGAGGGATGCACACCCTGAAGGCGCTGGGTCCCGGATTCACACGTACACCATCTGGGAAAAGGCTGCCTAGGGCACCAGCAAGGAAATGGCTGTGTTTTTCCTGCGGGCGATAGCCACCTCGGAGCTGAAGCAATGCATCAGGTTCTCTGATAGAAAACAAAACTGACACCCCTGGAAAAAGAGGTGGTAGCCTGGCTCAAGCAATGCACTAATACAATCTTTTGGTTGCAGCTACACAGTTAGGGGACGTGAGATACAGCCCACATCCTATTGGAGCAATACTGTGCTGAGCACAGCCTATTGAAACAAAGTCTTTGCACACATAGTCCCTGAGGGAGCAGTTTCTTGCCCACGTCATATGCTTGCTTCTTCTGTTAACATATAAGCTGCCAGCGTCAGTAAAGCTGCAGGTGGGGGGCTGAGGGCAAGGCAACGCCGCAAATTTCTGCTACAGCATTTGCCATGTAACTGCAAGGGAATAGGAATTACAGAGCTGTGTTTCACACTGTCTCTTGTGAGAGGTGGAGCAGCGCAACCACAGCAGACAGTAGCTGGTGTGCAGCACCCCACCGCCCGAGGGGCTCGCCTGCGCAGAGCCAAGGGTGGCGAGGGGTGCCCGGCTCGCCAGCGCGGGCACGCACAGCATGGGTACGCAGCGCTGAAGCGGGCCACGGTGGATCTCGGCCTCGTGCTGCTGGGAGCGCCTTGCAAAGCAGCAGCTGGCCGGGGGAGAGGGAGAAGGGGACACGCTGGCTTCTGCCCGTCCAGGTGGGTCGGGGCACTGGCAGTGGCGGCAGGAATTAGGAGAAAGCAGCGCGCCTGATGGGACAGGGGAGCAGCTGGGGTTACTCTAGGTATGATGGAGCCCAAAGGCTAAGCGAAATAGGGCATGAATTCACACAGAAATCAGGGTTTCCCTGGTTGTGCTGTTCAGGGTATGGCATATATTTTCATTTACATTCCAGTAGTGCCCAAAATGCAGCAAATCGTGTTCAAACACAGACTAATGGGTACCAGTCACCAGCAGATTTCTATTGACAAAGTGTGTGTGTTTGGAGGGCTGGGGGGAGAAGGAAGAGTTGCTACCCACACAGCAGCTGTGGTGGAGATCCTCGGGCTTGGCTGGCTTACGTAAGCTGCTTCATTGTTTTCAAGCAAGGACCCAGGAAGCAATATATCGCATGCACCTAGTGCTGACTCTAATCCATCTTTGTAAAAGCCATTCTTTCCCTCTATCCAAACGTCTGTGGCATGCACAAAAAACCCACAATCACCACTAACCTTCTCCTCTGGGAACAATTCTTCAGGGCTATGCTGTTACACTTCCGATCACATTGATAATCCATCCACAGAAATGTACACAGTCCCCATAGCTAAATAATAGCAAGGACAGACCACTAAGCAGAAAAAATAAATTTTCCTGACTCCAGGCTGTTAGTGTCCTGTAGCAGCCGAAAGAGGGAGATGTGACCACGTTCACTAAGCTGGTGAGTCCCTGAGAGCCCTTATGATTGCTGTTAATTAGAGCTTGAGAAAGTTCCTACTGAATATTCATCCAGTGTGGTGTGAGTAATAGCTTGAGGGGGAAACTCTTGACAAGCAATAAAATCTCCCTGCTTTTCCTTCACTCCTGCCAAAGGCATAAACATGTCTGCAGTGACTGAACCAGTCCTAGAGACTGCCAGCTCAATCAAATGTTCTTGAAAGGGACTGTTACAGAATCACAGAATGGTTGAGGTTGGAAGGGACCTCTGGAGATCATCTAGTCCAACCTCCCTACTCAAGCAGGGTCCTCTAGAGCATATTTCCCAGGATCACATCCAGATGGCTTTTGAATATCTCCAGCGAAGGAGACTCCACACCCTCTCTGGGCAATCTGCCCCCTGTCCTTCAAATACATATTTCAGGCATGGCAGCTCTCTACAGGTAAACATCCCATAGCAAGCAACCATTTGCTGCCCCAGTATATGTACACTGGAAGGGCAGATCAAGGTTACAGCAAGAAATATCACATTTGAGAGAGCCAAGGTCACTTTTCAGCTGGAGAAGACACCCCTACCCCTGCCTCTCATGTGCAGAGCTGCCCTGTGCTGCAGACCTGGCTGCGCTCCTCTGCAGACACGGTCCCATTCCAAGAAGATCAAAAACTCTGGAGCTCAGTCTCAAGGATGAAACACTGTGTGGAGTCCTTCAGGAGAGGCTGCTAAATCCAGCAGTTGTTAAGAGCGCTGCCCAGGACTGGGCACCCCCACAGCACGCTGTTTGGGCACTGCTACCCCCTCCCTGGGAACCTGTGCTGTTCCACTTACTACATCTTTCCTCTAAAACCTGCTCTCCTAAAGAGCCTGCCCTTTTCCTCCCTCAATTTCACCTCATTTCTCTTTGATACAGCGCTCTGGGCCATCTTAAATAGCACCTCCCCTTTCCCTGCAGTCATTTTGCAAACACATGAAGACGCTGTTACACATCTCCCTCCCTGCGCTGTATGTGCTATTAGCTTATCAGTCTGTAGGCAAGTTCCTGTTTTACTCCACTGCTATTTCAGCAGGTCCTTATGTACAAACAGAGGCCAAGGTTTGGCACGTCTAAGTGAGAAAGTGGCTCTGAGCGTGCTGCTGCCCCGGCCGCTCTGGCGCTGGCCTTCTGCGACACACCGCAGCAAAGCGCAACCACCTGCTTTTAGCACCACATGGCATTACAGACTGCTGTAATGCAATATGTAATGCAACTTGTTTCCCCACTCCAAGCCACTCCATGAGATTTTCAAAAGCAGCCCATTCACCTAAGTGGTGGTACGGTGGATTTTAAATGGGGGCCTGCTTGTCTCTCCCCTTCTGCAGGTGTGGGGAAAAAAAACCCATTAGATGTTTATTTCCTTGCAAAAGTTCTTTCTTTCTGCAGCCCGTGAAACGTCACGTTAGCGAGAGCCCCGGGTAAGAGCGGGGGCCTGGGGCCGTGCCCCAGGGCAGCAGCCAGCCGGCAGGAGAGGGCCGATTCCCCCCGAGCCACGCACTGAACAGCCGCGCTGCGCCAGGGAAGCTGCGGGAGCCGCGGCGGCCCCACGGGCTCTGCTCTCTCTTACGGGGGACGCGGACCTACCGGCCCACCCAGGGCAGCTTGGGTGCAAGCGCCAAGGCCCTCTGGGCAGAGAGGAGCCGGGTGGAAAAGGAGATTTCTCCCAGGGAATGCTGCAGAGACAGGACAGCAGGACAGAGGGGTTGGGTGTGTTTCCAAGACAACGAAAAGGAAAACCTCACTTTTTCAGGTTTTTTTCCACCCCTCACAAACATTACAAAGGTAGAGAAAGTGGGAAGCTTCCCATTTTCTCCTTTTGAGATCACTTTCAGCACATTCACAGTAAGCAAGTGTGCTGATCGACCTCCGCACCTTTTCTGTATTCCTAAATTCAATACTTTGCTTTTTACCAGTAGATTTTGATTAAGAGTTGATAGGCTAATTTTTGTTTCGTGTATTAGCATCAAATGTTCTTCCTGGTTTTGCAATGCCAATAAACAGGCACTATAAACGCTTTCTGTGGCTGTTTCCTGTTATTACTATTCAACTATAACAACATAGCAATAAGTTTAACTCGTGTGAGTCAAACTTGGCAGCTTCCCTGGCATTGCTTATTGCTCAGGGGTTTATAGTTTTCTTACTAGTTGTTCCACAAAATTAACAGGGGTGCTCTCAAATCTGCCAGCTTGTAACCAACAGGATCAATCTTTTTCTCTTACAGCAATCATGTAAAAAAAAAAAAAAAAGAAAAAAAGAAACTACAAGCAAGGGGTGAAGTGAAAGCTTGCAGCAGAGTATGAAAAATAGTAGATAGAATAAAACAGTCGAAACTTTTTTTAAAAAAACAAAAACTGTTTTACTGATTTCCCAAAGCACATATGTCATAGGTCCACAACTTCACATGAAGTACAGAAATTACAAAATATTTTTTTTATATTACTTTCAAAACTAGCTTAGGTGAAATACCCAAGAACATTATATATATACACATAGAAAAAAGTATATATGTACGTATCATATATACATATGTACACACACACACACAATCCTAATTTGGTTTTCAGAGAGTGAAAACAGAATACCTGAAGAGTCTAATAACTGTTTTCCATTTCTAATTTCCAGTCATGCGAACAAGAAGCAGGGAGAAATAAGGACAACCTTTGAAAACACCACACACGCACGGTCGAGGGAGAAGCGAGGCCACCCTCCCTATGCATGCGTGCACGTACTGCGTTCCCACAACTGGCAGTGCAGTCTGTGTTCAAACAAAAGCAATTACAAAGGCTCTTTTAAAATAAAACACTTGAGAAACTCGAGTAGTTACAAATACAAAAACAATGTAGAAATGTTACTTTTAAAAGTCACTGTGCTCTCTCATCTGGGAGAATCATTACAAAGCAGACTCCAATCTATCCATGTTTAGAAATAGCATGGGCTACCCCTGTGCTCGTTAGGCCAACCAGCAGAAAAGTCTTATTTTCTCAGTTCTGACAGCTGCGCCCAGAGATTTTTCAGTTGTGCGCGTGCGCGTGTGTGTGTGTGTTTGTGGAAGGCTGTACCCTGAGCATGGCACTTTGAAGCTAGCGAAGGCAGTCGGGTACTTTTCACTCTTCAGCGTCCTCTTCAATAACCTTTGCGTAGAGTGCGAGCCCTGCCACAGCTCACGGCGAACAACTGCTGCTGTTATTGGTCAGCTGAAAAGTCCTTCAGGGTATTTTTCTTCATCATGCTGCCACTTCAAAGAGACCATTCATTATTCTGCAGCTATTTCTAACCCCTGAGCTAGCTTCAAAGGAATCTCACCACCATTTCTGGCTAAACTTTTAATAAACAATATTATCTAGAAGATCATAGCAATCTCTTTGTAAGAGCTGTTAAAAAATGCATTTTGGACTTGGTGACTGCCAATACAATCAAGTCATTTAAATCTGCTATGAACAGCTGTTGAAACTGAGAACAGATATGTCTGGTGTGAACAGGACCTAGAAGAGCAGCAGTACTCAGGCAGCATCTGGAAATGGGAAACACCATCTCTGTGAGTACTGGCCTGTTACCAAAGGGCTGTGTATTCACGATACCGGTCTTGGCCTCCCAAGGCTGTAAAAAGCCAGGCCAAAGGAGGACTGTTTGATCTGCTCACAAATGTTCTATTTCGGGAACTTCATGGCGCTTTAATTATTAATCGAAAGTAAAGGAGTGACATCGCTATACTCACCCATATGTTAGCACTCGACTGGAGACGTGCCCGTCGACACTATACTCTGTGATTGCTCATTTGCTTGCGCAAGCATCTTCTGTACCTGCTATGCAGTTAGGATTCTGGGTGCAATGCTTTCTGCACTTGAACTATCAAGGAAATCTGGAAATAAAAATGCTTGCAGATAGGAGGCATATGAATAAGATGCTTGTATTTCATTTTTAGACAGGCGCCAGTTCACATTGGAAAGATTTATCTTCCGAATAGCATGCTTTGAGCAGCTACTGTGGAGAAGGTTGCAAAGACACAGAAAGTCTCATAAACTGCACTTGGTGCTGAAGAAATTGTTATCATGTGAGCTCTTCAATAACGGAGACAAAACTGCAGGATCATTTTTCTCCTGAATTGCTTTAAGCTGCTTCCTATAGAACTGTGGTGCCTAATTCAACTAAAAAGGCAGCACCTCTTTCCTTAACATTCTTAGGAGCAGCAGTGTCCAACCCTATTCTCTAACAGCCTAGAGTCTATGTACATCAGTACACTCCTAATAAATCCCATTATCTCACAATAGTATTGGTTTTTCAGATCACCACACAGTTCCACAACCATCTGCCCCCAAATTCACTGGTTAAGCAAAAACAACTGCTTTCAGCTTCTGTCTCATGAATCACAGGCCAGTACTCATGTGGGAAAAGCCTAACTCTGTTTCTCAAGATCTGCTTCTTTATGACTAATGAATCAGAAGGCTGTGGGCAGTCAGCTAGGCTGGCATTCCCATCATAAGATCCTACCTCTCTTATTAGTACTGTACGGCCTGTAACATCAGTCACAACCAACCACCAGCCATGGAGCCGCCCAACCATGCTTTCCGCAGAAGAAGCTGTTCTCTGGCAGCCAGTGGCAGTAGCAATCTTTTGCAGAGCAGCTCCTCTCTCTGTGAATGATGGTGGAAGCACTGTGGAAAGCGCTCCTTGGGTGCATGGCACCAACACCACCTGAAAGCAGCACGTAAAAGGTCTTTTCTGTAAAATCACTGGCCTTTACACAGTCCCTTATGACACGCTCCAGTGAGCCAAGGATCTTGTGAGTGGAGACGTCTGGAAAACTCAGTTCATCAGCTCACAAAAGCTTTCCTTTAAGCCTTCTGGTGTCAGTTTAATTGTCTTTATTCAGTGTATTACTGAATGGTCATGTGTTCACAAGTGTTCAGTGGCTTTTTCTGCTGAAAGTAAACCACTGAGTTAAGAGCCCCATGCCCAAAATACTACAGCACATGCTGGAAGGTAAAGTTAAAACAGGATTCTCAGACATACAAAATAACAACAATTAAGAGAACGAGGGAAGAGGGATGGGGCCAGGATAGATAAATACAAGTCCTGTAAATGCAATTCTATTATTATGCAGGCCTAAAATAGAAATCCATAAAAGAAATGAAGCTATGACAAGGTAAGTATGGTGTGACAACAAACCCCCACAAAAAGTAACAAAAAACCCCAGACCCTACATATGAAAAATTTGCATACAATAGCCCTGAACCCTGGTACAAATTAAAGCAGCACTGAAATTAATAGGGAGGTAGGTTTTCTGCAGGAACCTCTCCAGTGTCTGCCATTTTGCCATAAGACATTTAAACAAGATTGGAGGAGGACTGCGAAAATTCCCTGTCATGATAACTCATTACGTACTGTTAAGATTTAGCACACAAATATGAAACCATACTGTAGCTTTGGACAGCCAGTGTGCCCCAGCACATGAATCCACACTATAGACAGTACAAAGTTACAGGTGACTTATCTGTCATCCCATGTAAGACATAGCATCCCCCAGCCCCTCTGCAAAACGGGAAAGGACTGACTCACAAGGGTAAATCCCAAGATAAGGACCAAGTTAATGAACCTATGAGAAGGTAAAGGTGATTTCTGAGAAGCACCACTGAAGATATGCACCTTTGTGCCGTTCCCTCTCTAGTAAGGCGGCTTACCTGCCCACGTTAATTGTTCAGACTTCAGTGCAGACACATCCCGGGCGCGTGGCAGAATCCCTGTACGTGCAGGCCTCAAGGGGCAACACATCAGTGACACTGCCAGAGTCGGAGAGCACTGCTTCCAATGGCAAAACTGCTCTTAAAATAAACCAAGCTCAGCAACAGCATCAGTGTGCCAAAAAAAAAAAAAAAAACCCAACACCACCCAACTGACAACAGTATAACGGGTCAAGGGAGCATGCTGGCTAGCTGCTACTGAGCATTCTTCTCCTCAAGACCACCACAAGCATCATTTTAAATATTATCCTATTTTAAGTCTGCATCATTGTTCAAAAGCCAGAAAAAAATGGAATCCGATCCTGAATGCTAAATTCCAATTCCTACTTTTACACAAGAGTATATTTTCCTTTCTGTAATTTCCAAGATTCCCTAAAATACACTCCTGTCTTGATTTTGCTGCTAACTTACGTTATATCTGCCAGGGAAAATGAAGACCAGGTGCTTATTTGCAAAATATTTTAGTAATAATTTTAATAATCTTAAGTTCAGTGCTAAAACTAGCATACCATTATTTCCAGAAGCCTTTCTTCTCCACACCTGGTGTATTAAAGGTAGGGAACAATGAAACCAGTAATACAAAAAAAAAAAAAAAAAAAAAGCCAGTTATATGTTGCCGAAAGTTAACAATATTTCTATGATACATGGACTTCGTCTGTGCACTCAGCTATACTGAACCCAATACTCTCCACATGATTTAACACTGAAATGCAGAAGAGAAATCAAAGCATGGATTGAAATTTGAAAAATAACAGGGTAGAAGGTTCCGGAGGCAGCATACGGTCTTAATCCATGTTAGACTGGACTAATCCAGCTGGAGAACTGAACATAAAGACAACTGATTTCAGCATCACGCATTTATTTAAATTTTATATAACATACATAAGAGGTGCAGCACACATTTGTTCATGACCTGTCCTATAAAATAATTAAAAAAAAAAAAAGAGGTGAGTTCAATCAGGTTAATTATCATAAGGACAAGTGTATTTTATATTTTTCCCATGCACATCTAAGCTAACCAGTTGCTTCCACTGCTGTAAAATGGATTTCCCTGATCTTGATGCATGTAGACAAGTACAAATTAAGACAAAAGAAATACCAAAATAGTACAGAGAAGGATGAATTAATAAGCACTAAAAGAGATAACACACTATATAACTTTCTCTTAGTAAAAATAAATCTCCTAACATAGAGGAACTAGTATACCCAAAGTATCAACCTAAAGGATCATCCAAAGAAGAGACTGATGCTAAATTGTTGTAAGAAGAGTATTTTCCAAGGGAATGATGTTCAGAATCAAATCCTGTGACTAAAACATCCAGCTGAAGCACATATTTATAGTCCTGTGCAAGTGTACTCGCCTCATCATTAGCCCTGGACCACATATCAATTATGCAGATTTATAAATAATGCATATTTCTGAAGTTCTGTTTCACTAGGAGTGGTAAATATCCTAATGTCCATACCAGCAGCAACATAGCTTACATAGTCTCTGTTTACAGAGCTTGTCACCAAAAAGGTCAGATACTGAGAGGAAACGTCTGGATGAAGCGAGAAATTTCACAATGCTCCTTGAGGAAGACAATCGCTAGGACTCGCTCTTCAACTAAAACAGACACTGGAGAAAGTTATCTCCAAAAATCTCCAATTGCACCTGGTTGCTAACAGCTGAGGTACTGCAACAGAGCGTATAGTGGAGGACTGCCCTTGAGAGATGAATTCCCAGGACAATTGTGGCTTTGAAAATGAAAGTCAAGAATGATTTAGATTCAGGTTCCAGTAAACTGTCAAAGCAGAGTTCAAAATGGCAATGCAATAAAATCAGCATTTTCTGATTTAGCAAAATGTAAACTGCACCAGTCTTAACTTCTAGGTACTCCTCTCCTTCAACATAGCGCATTGTGAGTCTAGGTTAGAAACAAGAGAAGCATGGACTCCACAAAGTTTTTATTTGATGGGAAGCAGCAATCTTCTTGTCACTCACAGCTCATAGTAAATGCCACTGCCACCTGGGATTCCAAGAGCAGAGGTGAATCTTCTGCAGCCCAGTACTGAACACAACCGACAAAGGAGTTGGGATGAAGAAACATTTATCATTGAAGGTCACAGCTTTCATCAATTCCCCAAACTTGCCCAGAGCCAAACAGTCACTTTCGTTTTACTCAGCTGGATTTAGCTTTTCAGTTAGATTTTTATTCATCTCCGAGTACATCTTCAGGTAGGAGATGCAACGGTGCACTGTTAGCATACTACTAGCAAAGCAGCCTAATCACCTGTTAGCATCTCTCCCCAAGAGATGTGTGCAGCTAAATTGACTAAAGGGAATCTGAATGTTCCTCTCAAGCTGCATCTGAAACATGTGTGCAATGAGACTGAAGCAGGCAGACTTACAAGCAACAATAAGAAAGCTGACACCCAAATCTACTTGAGGACCATCCCTTCAACCATACAGCAGACTCTTCACCACTTGCTGGAAAGAAGGGAAGGGAGATGCAAAACTTTATATTCCTAGTAAAAGACTATGTAAACTCCTTGGAAAAGGGTATTCACGTTCCTCCTTAACTATAAAGGGCCTAACGCACAATGTGCACTAATCATATCATACATTATGCATTTGAATCAAAACAGTTCTAACAGTTCATGTTAGTACTTGAATTTCTTTCTTTGTGCGAGATCTTGGCAGTGTCTCTGACCAACCTCAAGTCCGGAGGTTCCTTAGCTGGAATGAAGCTTTTCTTCTTTGTAAATCCCAAAGAAACAGCTTGTTCTTGTCCATGGTTGAGATTCCCATGATGATGATTTAAAAAAATATATATGTCTTAATATGTGATTGTTAGAGCTGATAAGGAGGTTGAGATTCCCATGATGATGATTTAAAAAAAAAAAGTCTTAATATGGGATTGTTAGAGCTGGTAAGGAGTCCCTCTAGCCTCCATTGCATTTGCAGTTGCTAATTCATGTTCTGCTTTCTGTGCGTTGTAACCTCAGGTGAGATTTGGTCTTCCAGTTCTTTTAAATGAAATGTTGTCTCTTCAAATATAAAGTAATAAAATTCAATTCATTATAGTTACTTAACATGATTTGCTTTGAAATTAGATCAGAAGCATCGTTAGTGTTGTGATTTGAATATTTATCCACATTTTTTTTTTCATTCAAAGGGGGGAAAAAAAAAAGAGTAGAAGATTCAATAAAAAACCCTGGGAGAAGGTTTCAAAAGAAATTGTTTCTTGCTAGAATTTATCTAAAGACTTCACAATCCAAAAGCAGCATCTAGCATGTTAAATTCTGTTTTCCATTAGATGACAGTAGTTGTCAAACTTTTATTAGCAAGATATTAAAAAAAGCGTTTATGTTTTGATGCCTCTCCTTAGGGCAGAATTAAGATCTTTATGCAGCATGTAGGCTCAATGGAGTGCAAAATCTTGACTGTGGACTGCAAATGATATTATGAAGAAGAGTGCAATGTTAATCCACTGAATTTTGTTCCATGGAAAAGTGGTGACTTTTGCTTTCATGAACTAAAAGTTAATGGTTTAAAACTGTATTAGGCAATATGAAACCACAGGAATTTAATTATAGTGGAAAATATTCAACCTTTTTTTCCCCCAGTTTAATCCTAATATGAAATCCAAGCTTTAGTGCCATCTGGTTGTCATTATCTGAAAAATCTTGATTTCTGTGTGATTCTAATCGAAGATGACAATGAGATCTACTACTAGACAAATTGATCTGTTCATGTCTTCTAGAAATAAAAGAATTTGGCAACTTCAGTTCAAAGGAAATGGAAAAACAAGCACTAGAAGAATACCATGAAAGACTGATGGCTTGCACAGAAGTTCCGAGCATCCACAGATTAATAACAAATGGAAACAGTGTAGGTGTTAGTCAGTAAAGATGTGCCTTCTATGCTTCTAACAATAATATAGTATTCCCAAAAAATAGAAGATACATATACCAAGACTAGCACCTGGATCAACAACAGAGGTCAAACAAGATCCATTTTTACTATCTGCATCAGATTTACCAAAACTGAATAAAAGGATAGTATTTAAATGCTTTCTAGGATACCAAAGCATCAACATACTGTGTTTGTACCAAATGAAAAGTCGCTGCCTGCATTACCTACCTGTCAAAAGTAGTATTTAGAATTTTGTTTTACTCGTAAGGGGAAGTCATTTACCTTCTGAAGCACGGAAGAAATACTGCTCTGTTCTAGTTCTGTGTTTAAGATCTCTTCTGCTTAAATGTCACAGACTGTTCCATTTCTTCTCTGAGGGTTAACACAGACTCAGTTTTTGAACTTAATTTTTGAAAGATGTTTCCATTGTTTTGCAATGTTTCAGTTAACACATAATCTGTTAATAGCTTGTGACTTTAAAGTGTTAAAGGGGGTTAAAAAGTACTTTCAGATCACCATCAACAGGCTTATTCCAAGAGAACTGCTTTCAAAATCAATTTGCTCAGCTATGAAAGTGGTAGAGATTATTTCAGATCCTCCTCCACAAATACCTGCGCAGCCACTTCCTGAAGCAGATACCGCACACAATGAAGTTGCTAGCAAGTTTAGCCACACCAGACAAATTCTAGCTCAGATAGTGAGAGTAAAATAACTAAATTTCTGTTTTTCAGATTTTTCTTTTTCGTTTAGACACTTTTTCACTTCTCAATTTTTTTGCAAGGAACACTGCAATTACAGTTACACTTCAAAGATAGCAACGTTTCAGGAACCGGTGGAGTGATAACAACCTTGCAGTCTTCATGTACCTGCCTAACAGTACGAACTGTTCAAGCACAAGAACTTCATATATGAATATACCAATTAGAGCAGACAGTTCCAGATCCTATCCTAATAAATACGTCAGAAAGTTATTGTGTAAAGGCGAGTATATACTCATATGCTCTTACCCAGATCAGTTCGGAAACAAACTTTGTCCCATTACACGAATGCAATGGAAGTGGTATGGAGAAGTATTTGAATGTTTCACATTCTAGAATACAAATCCTAGAGAAAGGTCTCCTCCAAAAAAAGATTTGAGACTTCCACAAGTCAGAAAAATATAAGAAATGACAAAACTGCACCATTTTCTTCCAGGCAGCTTTAAAATTTTTCATATTCAACTCGTCAGGAATCTCTTACCTCTCTAAATTTTAGGATTTACTAGAAACCTAATACAGAACAGAAAATAGAGGCTATTTCAAAAACTTTGAGTTGTCTTTCCATTTCTGGTACCTTCTGTATTTTCTGTTTGGTAACAGTACTTGCGCTTACCTGGTTTCAACAAAACCATGAACTGAAGAGCATATTCTGCTTCCAAACAGTATTAATCAGCTAGAAAGTGATAATCCACCTGAAGGAAATATTAATTCACTACTGATTGTCCAACCCTACACATTACGAAGAGAAGATTTAAGGCTTCTGTTTGCAGATCCTGGACTATGCAAATTTGGAAGTGGTAGAAAGAGACATAACAATACTGGAATTTCCCACTGATATGAATGAAACGAAGCAGTTTCACCATGACAAAAAGTGATTAATCTTCAACAGGAATCAGAAAAATTATTTACTGTTCCACTATAAGGCTGAAAGATTCTGACTCTCACCTGTAAGAATGGGTGAACAGGAGAAAACTATTCAGTTTTCATGAGAGAATAATGAAGACTGCCCTAGTGACTCTCAAAACCGAGTATACAGAGAATTGTGCCATTTATGTTTTGAATTCTAGGTCATTTCTGTTCTTTCTCTTCTCATTTATACTGTTAAGAAAACTAAGTAAAATCAGGCTTGCTCCATGTTATAAAAACTTGAATTACCTTTTATCCACTTTACAGTTCACACTGCAGATGAGTCATCTCAACTGAGAGGGCCATCTCTGCCCCTCAGACACTTTGTATCTCACAGAACGCAGGCTGTCTCAGGTTCAGTTTGATCCCAAATCCTCTGTGGATCTCAAGTTCAGTACTGAGGCCTTGCTTCCCAGAAATAATCTGGGAAACAATAAATAATGAAGAGAGGCATAGTAAAAAAAAGGGCAATCTATTCATTAGTACTTGACCTCCTGAGGATGCAGACCATGCGTGTGCTCCACACACAACAAAAACTTTCAGTGCTGCTTCCATTTTTCCAGTCCATGTAGACTGAGTTACAATAACCTAAAACAGAGTTCCTGGGTTTCAGTTCAGTTCATCGACAGCTAGCTAGATGCATGCTGGCAAATACATTAGGGACTTCATAGCAAAAAGGTAAAGTTTTCCCCCATCAGAATCAATAATGTTTTCTTCAGGTTCTGAGTTTTGTCCAGTCTTGTGCGGGTTTCCATAATATTGTGGACAGCAACGTTGATAGTAAAATGGCAGAAAGTGCTATGGAAAATCGTGTCATGAAATGATCCACCATGAGAGTTGCATTAAATAAGTGGAGAAATATTTACAAAGAAAATTTTTCTTCTGGTAACAACAAAATCTATTCTGGTCACAACAAGCTGTTCCACAAGCTAAAATACTTCATTCCTTTCTAAAGGAATCTCAGAGCGTTCCCATAATGTTGAAGTCTCAAATCAAGAAAAACAGATTTTGGCTCAAAAGGTCATGTTTTTCCCTTTAATTTAAAAGCACACTAAAGCCAGAGACTGTTCTTCTGCAGGAAGCATACTTTTTAATATGACTTAAAAATCCCAATTCTTTATAATTTTTATCTATCCAAAACAATTGGATTAGATGTGGACTTTTTAAGGATAGTTTAATAAATTTGTTTCAGTGTAACATTAAAATTCTATTTTTCAGCTTGACCCTTTCATAAAAATAACTATTGAAATCCTACTCAGATGTATGTAAATGGATTGTTCAGAGGTCAAAAGGCTTCAGAAAATAGTTAAAGCAATGCCTTACAGATTAGCAATTATAGCAATATAATTACAGCTACAGACAGGACAGGCAAGGAACAAAGTTAGTTAATGAACAGGGTTCACAGAGATGACTGAAGTGAGTCCTAAAAATACCATACCCTACCTGACAGGTGAAAAATGAAAGTCTAAAATGCACCAATACCAATTCTTCCCTTGTAAAGCTAGGGAACTAATAATGCAAGATAAGGTGTTTATCCATGTTGATGTAAATATTTAAGGAAAAGAAAAGCATGGAATTTCTAAATCTGATATAATGTTCTATGCTATATTTTTACTCTTGTATACCACAGTCAGATCACCATGCATAATGAGCAATGCTACAGTAAAACGTACAGCACAACTGAGGATGACAGCTAAGCTCCATTCACAAATTGGCAGCACATCTTTCCTTTTCGTAGAGGTCGATAGGTTGCATGATTCCTTGCAAAAAGCACATGAACCTCTCGCCCTAGGTAGATAGCTTTGATATTCTTACAAAGCAGATGTTCCCGAGAAAAACGAAAGCGCTATAAGAAATGGTAATTGATATAAAATACTTTTAACAGCCAGTTTTGCTCAAGAGCAAGCAGCTACGTTATGCAGCAGCTGATCCTTTTTTTTTTTTTTTTAGTTTGTATTTTTTAGCATGAGGTACTGCACATGAACAGTCCAATCTGAAGTTAAAACAATGGCACGCACAGTCAAAGGTGAATCATCGTCCGAGAGCACTGGATGCTTACTCTCCTATTTACTCATCAATGAAAGTGGGTATTTTTTATGTTCACTGCTAGCCCCAATAGCTGTGAGCAGATGATGAGTAAGATCTAAATCAGGATCAAACCTTATGGATTCTATAGTGAAAGATTTTCCAGACAAAAGAGCAATCACCTATCACCAGCTTCTGACTACGGACCAAACATGGGATTATCAGCTATTCTCAGTTCTCCAGCAGCAATGCTAAATTTCTTATTTTTGCTCAATTTTTTTCATTCACTAAGGGACTAGAATATGTGGAGTCTGTTGCAGGTTGTAGATCTGCTAAAATTTTCTAAGAGCCACTTCCCATCAAGCAGATGAAAACCGACCTGCTAGATATTCACACTAACCAAAACAGATGGCAAAGATCACTGAAAGATTTTCATGTACTGCAGAAATAGAAAAGGTTAGACATCAAGAAGCCAGAAGAGAAGCAAACAAACGAACTTCAGCCTGTTCTGATAGTCTGCAACAGTAAATTTGAAAATTGGTACATTTTCTCTCTGCTGTTATTAGAATAAATTACAACTCTGTGTATTCTCTGTCCATCTCTCTTTAACTGTATGTTCAGTACAGAAAAGAAATTTAGCGTGACCTCTCTGGCTGTTATCTGCTAAAACCTTTCCCAAAATTGTTAAAAACAGAAGACAGTGTGATCACAGGCTATCCATTTCCATGCTCCAGAAATATTATTTAGCCTAGAAAGGAAGTCTTAGAAAAGAACTTTGTTCAGGTATATTACCAAAAGTACAGTCAAAACAACGATCAGCTCTTAACGTTCAAGAAACAGCATCAACCCATAACCACAGCAAGCCACAAGAATTCAGATTTGGTTATGGACAACTCATGATAGACTGAAAGCCATTCTGCAAGTACATTACAGAGCAGCTTCTTTGAAGTGAAGCTCACCTGATCTCCACAACAGTACACAAGGTCTCTGATTTCCTGCATATATGCCACATAATAGTATATTTATACAAAAAATGCAAATTTATTACCTCCTGTTTTAAAAATGTTGCGTTCAAGGAGCTTGTTTGTCTTGTACCAAACATGCATTCAGGATATAACACAAGTTCAGATACTTCCCTCATTTACCGAGGAGCTTTCATCATGCATCACAAATCAGGCTGAAAAATGTCAAATAAACTGAAACATATTAGAACAATAAAAAACATTCATTAACACCATGGCTCTCCTGTAACTGTACAAATGATAACCACATCAGTACTTGCTGATTAATCAACCTAGAAGCAATCTGCAATGTAATCACTCAGCAGAGCAACAAAGAATAGCAAAGGAGGAAATTCAGGGCTTCATTGTCTTCCTGTAAGAAAGATCAGTAGACAAATTTCTTTTTACTAGTAACACAACAATTATTGTCAGATTTAAACACCTTGCCTTGTTATGACACTGTCAACACAAGTTACTCCCTTCAAAACCTGAAAGGATAAAAACCTGTGATGCTGTGCAGAAGCGGTATACCAGCATACATAAAGAACACCACTTTTCATAGTGTAGAGAGTTAATAATTTATCTTTTTACAAGTTAAGTACACATATTAGCAGAACCAAAAGGTAACACTTTTAGTCTTCATTGCTTCTCTTAATGACATTTCTTTGTGAGACAGTAAACTTATAAATGGAATGAAACGCCCTGACAGGCATCAGTGTTGACTACAAGACACAGCAAGAACAAAGTGAATTTTCTAGGCTTCTCTCCAGAGAACTCTGTAGTACTTGTTTTCCAGCTCAGCATTAAAGAAATGTTTTACATACACTACTACCTTGAGTATTTCAGAGCCATCCAACAGAATTTATACTCATGTAGCAATGGAAATTTGATACAACTGAGATGCTAGGATTCAGAAACTAATAATCATTCCTGCTCTCCAGAAAGAGAGAGAGGGATATCACTACTAAAGGACAATAAAACCTCAGGCCTCAATGGAGCTGACTCCAAGAGGAAGAGCAAGTGATAAACCTAGAAGACGGGACACATTCTGGAATATGAGCACAGCACCTTTTCCAGGTAAGGACGGTTTTGAGCACAGTCAACATGTGAACACAGACCACATTTAAAACATCAAACAAAAACCATGCTATATGGTTCACCAAGAGAACTGGGTTTATAGTGAAATTTATTGTTCTGCTTCCTAATACAATAGGCTACAAGGTACATACAGTATAAAACGAGAACGGCCACAAAGCAAAAGTGATAGACATTCTGTGACGGTACAGTGGAGATAACATCCTCTGTCTAATTCTTCCACTTTATCCCACAAACAGCAGCTAAAACTACAGGCCCTCCCCTTCCCTCCCCTCCAAAAATATTAAAAAGGAAAATGTCTCTTTCACTTAGGAGCAGTGGAATTTTTTGTTTTTTTGAGGGCACTGGTTATCTGCCAATATCTCAAGAAAATTGCTGAAACTGAAGTAACAAAAGAAACAAAAACTGTGAAAGTGGGAGTGACATGACCCATGCAAGATGCTCATGACACCTTGGTTCACTTCTCCTCAGAGCAAACGGCCTGTAAAGAAAGGAAAAGTTAGTTAAACCAAGTAAAACAGCAATTTAAATGGTCAGAGTTAAGATACAGTAAAAGCAAAATGTGAACTAGACAAGACTAGGCACACAGCTAAACTATCCTCTTTATAATGAGAACACACTCTTTGTTAACAAGGTTTGAGGACTCTGATAGCTGATCTTTCTCCTTTAATATTTCGATACTTTACAGCAGAGTACACACCGAAATGTACCCAGTTGATACTTATTGTACAAGGCTCCAAATCAAATAATTTGGTCTGGGATAACTCTAACAATCAAGTGAACTGTATCCTCAACTCTTAACCACCCTCCCCAATTCCCCACTCCCCCCAAAAAACCCCAAAAAATCAAAGGCAAAAAACACATAAGAAGGCTGAACACTTACCTTAAAAGGCACAAAAATTCCATTTAATCACTTTCTCATATATACTTGGTGCGGTTGAGGGCTCTCTCAGCCAGATGACCACTTTCATCTGTTATCTTCTCCCAATCTGTCTGTCCAACAACAAAACCAATGGCCCTTTTCCTGTCTGCATCTTTTTTTTCTTCTAGATCTGCCCATCGCACCTACGGAAAACATACCATCAGTAGGATACTCCCTTAAGAAACTCTGAGACACTTCTAGGATTCTCGCTGCAGATGAGAGTACAAGAATTCTAATTTGTACTCGTTTTAATTGACAGGAAAGTACTAATTTGTTTTCTGACAGGTAAAGATGGAAACTACAGCAGTTACACTATTTTTAATAATTGAATAACCTGAATGTTCTGTGAAGCGGAAAAATGGAGTAGATGATTACTTCTTCCATTTCTGTGCTATAATTTTGACAGTTGAAGTGTAATTACCGCTTTTATTTCTCTATTCAAAACAGTACTTTCTGCATGAAGAATGATCAAAGATTTATTTATTGCTCGTTAAAAGTATGGCACTGTAGCAAAATCCAGGATTTCAGTCCTAAATGAACTGAAACAGGAGGGTAGATAACATACACTGAACTCCTGTCATCGTTTTCTGTAAAAATCTGTCTTTCGGTTACACAATGGAAACATCTAAAAGTAGATTATCAAACTACAGGATGTCAGTGTAAAGAATAATTCAGCAATGAACGAGTGAATGAGGGACAGTTTTCTTCTCTAACCTCTGTGATATATTTCTACTAAAATCTTTCCTCTACTTCTTTATATTTAATAACTCCTTCATGCATTTATCATCTGTCATCTTTACAACTGCAGCCATCTCCTCTGTGGCTCTCTGTGGTCGTGCAGACAGCTTTCACTCATCCTCTTCCAACACGTACAGTCACTGTCACATCCACAAACACAGGTATCAAAGGAGGGCAGGGAAGACGTGATGAAGGGCTGTAGTCCAGAAACTAAGCCGGAACATGTGGTTGCAGGATCAGAAAAACAGTAAGTGAACAAACTCTTCCCTGACATGCTGTTTACTCCCATTCACACTGGTTTCATTACTTCACCTTTCTGTCAACGCCTCACTATTGCACATTCTACCTGAATTTCCTCAGACGTTCCTACTGAGAAGCAACACTTGCTTTCTCCTACCATCACTTTCTCTGCAAACATCTTAGTATCTCCATTTCCTTCATGCACACTGTCCAGTACTACCCACGTTTCCTACTTGACATTACAAAACAAAGCCCAAACACAGATAGTTAACTCAAATTATTTTAGCATCAGAGGTTAGTGAACCGCATTTCCAGTTAACCCATTCATTAAAAAGTAAGTATTGTACCATAAAGACCAAAATTATTCAGACCAGTTTCACCTTAAATCTTAGGACACTAATTCAACTGCAACCTATGTAAGGTCCATTCCTTAAAAGTTTTAATATAAAACTAGCTGTAACATACATAACAAAAAATTAGATTAATAAGACAATCATCTCTCAGAATCTGCACTGTATATCACAAAACACAACATAAGAACAGGATTCTACAGGTTTCTCTGAAATAAAGTGCATCTTTTGCCCCAGCGAGAAATGGAGCATAGCCCCTTCCTCAATCTCAGTGTCATGCCATACACCATTAACCTTTATTGTTTACAACTCCATTCTTCATTAATACTTCATCTGTTTACCTCCGGAAGACCCTGTTCTCAAGTATATTGTTACAGAATCTAATGGAATGGCAAAATTAAAGGAAGCGAGACATCAAAATTCCTATATTCACAGATACTGAATGTCTCGATACAAACTCTCGCTCAGAGACTCTTATAAACAGGTCATTTACAGACATTAGAAAATTGATTACCCTCTTCTTTCCAGGTTCAGAAGCACGTGTATCATAATCATCTGGAAGCTGTAGATAATCTTCCATTCTGCTGGCAATCGCTTCCCAGTCACGCTTCCTTTTAGTGCCAGTCCGCAAACCATCCAGCTTGTCTGAGAACAAACACAGAGCCTCAGAGTTAAAGGAGAATTTTTTCTATTACTCACACAAACAAGACGAGAGTGGAAATACTTTCAAAAGAATGAACAGAACTTATACATCCACCTTGTCTTGGTAAGTGGAATGATGAGAGTTGAAATAAACTAGAGAAGACTCAACACCATTATCAAGTTTTATTGATCTTTCACATTAACTCTGTGGCAAAACACTCCATCTTGTTACTTGTATGAGGGAGAAGAGCTTGCTTTTCTGGATGTTCATACCATATGGAGTTCATCCTCAAAAGATACAATAGAGCTACCAAAAGCTGTTTAAGGAACCACATATCCAGCTGTTCTGCAGTTTAACACAATATTAACGCAGTAGCATTTCTTTCCTAATTTTGAGTTTAATATTGTGTCAAACATGACGTACAGGTAATAACAGGGAATAAATTACAATCATAAAATTAAACGCATTGAAGAACAATTTTTGGGCTACTGCTTCTACTTAACAGCCCCGCCGCCTGCAACCTTGACCACCATTTCTTCCCTCATCTTCTTTTCCTCCCTGTCCCCCAGGAAAAAAACAATACAAAATATCCTCCAGGACTGGAAACAAAATCTCAAAATCTTTCATTTCGTGGTGCCAGATGTCAGTCATGAATATTTGAGAAGTTTGTCCAACAGTCATCACTTTCTTCGAAGATTTTGCTTATTGAACCAATAAAACATGAGGAGAAACAATTCCATTCCTAGGTTCTAAAATTTTGTTCCTCTTTGGATACTTATTTTCAGTGAAGAAACAATACCTTCTTGAAATTAGGAGGCAAACTGCTTTTGTTAATGAGATGAAGTAATTATTCATCATAAGAACAATAAGGCATGAAAATGAAAAACGGTTTTACAATTCAGAATAAACTCTAGTACTTCTTCTGTTGATGTACGCTACTATTTTATAAGCCAACAATTAAGTATATGCAGAGGGAAAGCTAAGCTCATTAGGTACATTCTGTAAACCATTTCCACTGATGACAGTAACATTGGTTCAGAAGTTATTGACATAAATAAATTTGCCCAGAAAAGGCCTCTGAAACAACCCAAATATAAGACAGTATATTTTCTGGTTAGCAGAAGAGGAAGTTCAAGAGCACGTATTCAAAGAAAGCTCAGTTCAGAGATGAGTTTTTTGCTTAACGTGGGAGAGGGAAGAGTAACAACGGAGATAACGTGAGGCAATGACGATGCAGACATGCTGTAATATTTAAATGCTGTAAACTAATGAAGTCATTTCTCCCTCATACAACTCTAAAATGTTTAAGAATCTACCTTTGCCCCATTTCACTGGAACAGACACAGAATTTCTCCTAGGAAAACATGTTAATCCTCTCCACCAAAAAGAACATCATTTAAGAAAAATCGTGCAAAGTATTTGTATCTGTTACATAGTATCTTGTGACACGATTCACTTAAGGTTCTTCTTTTGTTCTAAGTTAAATCTGCCAAATTTGAAGCTCTATCTCCACAGAAAGACGGCACTCCCTCTAGAAGACAAAATTCATTTACAGAATAGCCTTCCGTTACTCCAGCACAACAGGTACTTGCACAATTCTTCACTATTACTTGCAGATCAATCAATGAGATCATTCATAGCATAAAGGTTTCCAGAACAAATGACATTTAAAAGGAGAGCAACAAACACATGGAGGAGCATTCAGGATCATGAAGAACTGAAAAGGCAGGAGCTCTCTGTTGACAGTTATATATAGACAGACATATTCCTGTTGGGAGACAGTACCTGATATAACACGCTACAATGCAAGTGCATCTCATTACCACCATGGAAGAGTTCACTCTCCCACTCCCTGTTGCACAAAATTGAAAATGGTGCCAAGAAATGTGTAACACTCAGACATAAATAGGAGAGTTCAGGAGGCCTTCAGAGTATGAGAATTCCTCCCCCCCCCCCCCCCCCCCCACCTTTTTAAGAGCTTGTTATTGCTACATAGAATTTATTCTAAAATGTTATCTCCTCTTGTGTTTGAAGTTGAATCGTCTTTCCAAAGAGATCTGCTTCCATCCACATTAACACGGTTCAAGGTACATGTGTCATACAGCAAACACACTCTAAGGGTATGTCAAAAGCCTATCACAAAACATCATTTCAGAGGAGGGTTTTTTTCCCTGAAAATGAGACAAGGTGTCATTTAGTAACAATGGTGCTTGGGAATATTTATGGAAGATGATCAGTGTTAAACCATCAAACAAATCATTTTACCATTTCAATTTTAAGAACAATGAAGTAGCAAGTTTTCTGAAAATCCATAAAACTTAAAAACTCACCTTTAGAATTTTAATAATAAAAGCATCTCAAAGTGCCTGACCACTTTTTACTCCTTCAAAAATGAAATACTAAACTAAATGAATCAATCCAATTTTTGTCCTCCTTATACAAAAAACAGATAACGTTAAGTAAAATGCTATTTGCCTTCCACAGCAAATTTTATATTATCATCAAACCTTCAGCTATGGCAGAGATCATTTCTCCATCCATAAGAGTTTGTACAACCCACAGTTAAGCTCTATCTTGAAACAGGGTATTGTACTAAACATTTCAAATATAGCCGAATTTAAAAAAAAAAGTTAGTCCATTTCTGAAAGCTTAAATAAAAGAACCTGTGTGTACTATGCACAGAGACAGACTGAAACAGTAGTGATTACATTTTAAATAGAAATGTGGCCATGCAGTAACAACACATAAAGAAATGATATACCAGCACATACACTCAGAGGAATGCACATCCCTGCCAAAGTAAATTTGAACTAAAGTAAGAGCTCTGGGGCAAACAGAACAGTGATTACTACAAGTCACTTTTGCAGCTAAAAACTCAAAGTTTTCAGACCTCTTCTGAGGCATGCTACAATCAGTAAAATCTCTTGTGCTTTACCTGTAATAATATCTACTCAGGAAAGAAAAACAAAAGGTAAAACAGGATTTATAGTGTTGTTTTTGGATTCTGCATTTATATCCCTTCTGCAAATGCATGCCCTCTGGGAATAGGGCAGTAAATATAGTGGACAGGTCAGCTCCCAGGAAATAACTCTACTTTGGAATGACAGATGCATATTACAGTTGACATGTCGTTCAGGAAATGCATCTAATTTGTCACCTACTGAAATGGGCCTGTGATTAACCAGATAGAAAATTCTATTGTGAATTAAATATAATTATTCTTACTCACAGACTTTAAGTGCTTATAATGCATACTTTCAGCTAAAAGGTGTTTGCCCTTGCAAAACTATTTTTAAAGAAACAGCATTCATTGGGACGTCAGGCTTCTTTAAAACATGCATTCTGTCAGAACTTAATTTTAATCTGTAGTCCTATATATATTTCTCCTACAGATTTGCGAAAAGGAATTCAGAGGGTAGTTATACAAGTAAAATTGTGAACTCAGATTTAATGGAAAGACCTTCTCAGCACTTATACCTGTAACTTGTAGAATACTAACATCCAGTTTAATTGAGTTCTGATTGTTAAAAGATTATTGCAACAGTCTTGCAAGTAACTTACTTTAGCATAAGACTCACACTGCTGCACACTCCCCACTTTACATTTATAAGAAGTAGAGGTCATATAAAAATCCTCTTGCTTTTTATTTTATGGAGTTTTGATATGGGAAGAAACTCAACACCTTTCTTTGCTTCTATTTGTTAGAACTATTTGATCACGAGACAGGGAAATTTTGAAAACTTTCTGTAAATTTCTACAGCAGCCACAAACCCCACATTGCTATGAACAACACAAAATGTAAATACTTTTATAGAACATACTCTGGACTCCTGTGAAATTTGTAAAATACAGGGGGTGTCTTAAAAACATTCACTGTAGGTAGTGGAAAGATACCTGTTCCTGTTACTCAGTATTCAAAGAAAAGTTGAGGTTATTTGGAATGCAACACAATACATCAGAGATTTGCATTTTTTAAACAGTACACAGGTTTTTTTTTTTTTTTTTTTTTTTTAGAACTATCATTTCCTGCATAATCAAAACCGACAACCTAAGAAACAAACTTAAGACATCAGAGTAATTACCTCTGTACCAAGAACGCAGACAAATCCTGAGCGAGTTCTGTCTTTAACTGCCTAGTTGTTTGATATGCCTGACCCACTGAGTACAAGGCTTCTCCAATTGTACTGCAGGTGCCAAGAAGTCAAGATATTTCATAAACATTTAAGTGACTTTAAAAGAGAGCACAGCAGCAGAAGAGATGGTGCAGCTAAGCAGTTAACAGCAAGAAATGAAAGGCTGTTTTATGTAAGCCAGAACTTCTGGTGCTATTTCTATTGTGCAACTGTGATTTTGGTTACTGAAAAGTAGTGATACGCAGGGCCGTACTACACATGCAGAAGCAAACCTCGAGGAGTTAAGACATGCTGTGTCGCATTCAGATATATTTGTTACATATCATAACAGTGACAGAAATAGTAGTTTTATGCAGATTCTGTTTCCAAATCTTGTATTAGTTCCATAACTAACAAAATGACTGGAAACTCCTTTCCATGTGCACACATTCCATCAGAGCCATGGTGCCTGCATTTCAACCTAAAAGTTACTTTTAACTTTGACGGTATCCTGATATTATCACTTATATACCATGCAGCCAGAAGCGCTAAACAGAACAAAAGTGCAGCAAATAGTCCCCTTATACTCCTGGTAAGTCCTTTTTGCACCTTATTAAAAGAATCCTAGGACTCTTCGGGAATTTGAAGAGCACAACAAATTTTAACTTTCCAATACCTAAGCCACTGAAAAGAAACAGTGAAGACTAATCATTCAGGACCAACTTCAAAGTATGGCATTTTTTTGTTTGCATATACCAGTCTTGGAGAGCGAGAAATACCTTCAGTACAATTCCCTACCATGCATGTCTTCAAGAAGATAAGTAGTTATGAGGATATTTAGGCTTAAGGGAAAAATATATTTATGTAGCATGAATAAGAATGCAGTGTAATGTAAGTCGATTCTTTGCCTTTTACAACAGGAAGGAGATGAATAAAGAATAGAAATACGGATTTTTTAGAATTTTGAGACAAAATACTTTCCTTGAATATATGGAAGGACAATTAATGAGCATACAGAACAGTGATGGTTAGAAAGATCAGAATTCCCTTGCCTTTGCAGAAGTCTGAAATTGTCTTTTTCTGGAGATGCTTTTGTAGTTTCAGATATGCGTGTGCGTGAGATCAATACATTTATTTGTCTTTCGTAAGGAGGCACAGTAAAAATGTAAATTCAACTTCTGCAAATATCATCAGACACCAACTGTAAGAAACAGGAAAAAATAAATACCCACCTAGCTTTGCCTCAGAAGTGTCCATCTCCCATTTGCTTTTCGGAATGTAACCCTAAATCATACACAGAGAGAAGCTCGGAGGATTAGAGAGAGACACACATGCATATCACTTTTGAACTGGAAATAGCATTATAACGGGAGCTTAAGGTATTTCTTTTTGTAAGGAACAATTCTTGTTATCAGAGGAAGGAAACAAGTTACTTGGTATTTCAGAACTTCTGTATCCACTTCCCATTCAGTGATATAGCAGCCCTTGTACATCATTACAAGAGTGCTGCTCTCTGCAAACACAGAACTCTAGAACTAGAGCCTAACAGGTAGCAATGGTACTGAAACTGTGTGCACAGTACCATTTTATTTTACATTATTAATAGATTACATTATCCCAGGTGGCATACTTATTGCAACACAACCTATCAGGCATTAAGGATATTCAATGCTTATAAATACAAATGCAAAAATTACATTAGTCACATGCTTTTAAGAATGTCTTTCCAGAACAATTTACAACACATAAGCTTCATTTAATAACCGGTTTAAAGGAACTTACTAAATTTTTGTATGAGTGGTTAGGCCACACCTAAATACAATTCTTTTTCTAGCTTAAATGAGAGTTAGCATCTGCTGATTCACTGAGATTCAAGTATTATTGCTCATTTAAAAATTACCCTTTTATCATAGTTTAAACAATGATTCTCTTTAAATGCTTTTTCCCTACAAATAATCTAACATCATACATTTTATATATAACAAGGTCTTTAGCCAGTTTACTCCTTGCAAATGAACCTACTGATTTTAAAGTTGGCAAGAAAATACTTACTTTAGATATTTTCTTGTAACCTTTTCATTCTATACTCTTGGACAAGTAAATACTTACTAAGCAACCCCTTATAACTCACTTCAGCTGTTTAAATTTGGCATAAAACTACTTACGTTTCTCTGCAGTCAAATAAAAAGCCCAATATAATGAAACAGAACCCCTGTGAGAGTTCACAGTTTTAAGAATGATTTTTAAGAGCGGGAAAAGACCTACTCTAAAAGATTTCAACAAGAGAACATACTTAATCCACAGATAGTTTTATTACACTAAATTCTTTTCTGCTCTATTTAGAGATTACCTCTACCGTGGTTAACATATACTTGTATTTGTAAATGCTAAGAATTACTAAATCCACGTATCATTCCACAGTCACACTGCTTTTGTTTTAGGTTTAGCATTGCTCTTCCAAAATCTTTTACAGAACTATTTTCTATCAAGCATATTTGAGATTATCACAGATGTATTTATTTTATTATCGTTTTTAATCAAGTATGTATTTAATATGAACTAAGACAGTCTGCACTGTAATATTTCACTGTAATAAATATATAAGTTTAACATATTAAACTTTTAAAACGCACTACACATTAAAATTTGCTCAAAAAAATTAAAACACAGCTACAAGCCTGTATTGTACAAATTGATGTGCGACACACTGGTGAGAACACTAAGTTAAACGCATCAATAATTCATACCATCAAGCACAGAAAAGAAAGAATCATCTGAACGCTACAAACAACCCTATGGGAGTTGATAATAGCAACAAAAGAGTGACTTTGATGGTGTGAAATGCCCTATTGTGTGCTGAATCTGTATTAATATCCCAGTCTTCACATAGCGTAAGAAAAGATTCAGACTTCATCCTTTGGTACAAGACAGTTGGATTTTTCAAGGATATTTGCCAGACTCTTTTTCCACGGGATTAAGAGAAGCGCAGCAAAATGAAAAACCCTTACCATTGCTCTCAAGAAGCAACAGATACCAAATACACTGTACTGTTTCACCTTCCTGTCTGACATATCTCTCTGAAATTAACCACATGACTGAATACCAGAAGTTATGTGCAGCAGACAAGTCTTTGCTATTTTTCACCTCTTGTAAATCTCAATAGAAGCCATTTTTATATGTAGCTTACTTTTAGTTACTAAGAATTTGTTTCATTTTCACCACCAAGCTTTCTCCTTGATTTGTAAAGAAAAGGCCTATTGTTGTATATGCTGTACATATTAGGACACTCCCCAAGCCGATAAAAACAAACATACACACATACATATATGCACAGATTTCTCTCAAAAGCTAAAGACACAACTTTTTATTTTAGATATTGTTCACTTTCAGGAAATAAGAATCTAGCACCCATATTTTTGTAAACATGGATGCGTCTTTAAAGTGTCCCAAACGCACTTTATGCGGTATCATACTCTGTGCCAAAGAATACTTTAGTGAAGAGAATAAATGAGTCATATTGCAAAAATAAATGTTTATTAAAATTCACTCTTCCCAAGATTTATTTTTTATTCTGTGTTTCCACTCCTTTCTAGACTGCCACTCACGAGGAAGAGTAAATTTTCATCAAGAAAATGGACTTAGTTTGTCTCAGACATTTTTGGTTACTTCCTGTTTATCACAATTTAACTACTTGATTGTGGGAGCTAGGGTTTGACACATCCAAGTCAATCAAGCACTGACCAAGCTGCAGCTCCAACACACACCAAGAAGTTACATTAGAAAGCCCTCCATGGCCTCTTAAATATATATCCAAAAAAGCCAGACCTCAGGGCAATTCTCTAACCCTCTCTTATCCAAAAGATCTAACCCCTCAACTTGGAAATAGCTAATGACAACCAAATTAGCAAGGCTTGGCAGAGAAAACATGCTTCTTCATAACTGTTGTCATGATCTGTGACAGCTGAGAAGAGTTCTTTAGACACAGAGAAGGAAATAAGCTAAATGAACCTCTGTCCATTTTTCCCATCCCTCCACTTGGTGTGATTCTTAGACATCCTGATATTTATACCTTCTCCTTCCCAAATTCCACTTCCATATAAATCTGGAAAAAAGAGCTATAGTGTACTGCAATTGATAGATGGGTGCAAGAGGCTTGTTTGCCATGCTCCACTAAAATGCTGCTTGTGACGTATACTGACACATTATTAATAAAAAAAAATCCGTTAGGAATAACATCTTCTAACAGTAAAGTTCTCTTAGAAAAGCATAAAAAATGAACAACTACAAAGGTGTGTATTAGCATCACACTGCTAAGAATGGCAATGGAT
This sequence comes from Struthio camelus, assembly GCF_040807025.1. Lineage (NCBI taxonomy): Eukaryota > Metazoa > Chordata > Aves > Struthioniformes > Struthionidae > Struthio > Struthio camelus. The sequence continues at coordinate 57,746,493 of NC_090946.1, read as the reverse complement.
TTGAATTTGTAAGATCGAGGCTCTCCCTCAGACATATTAACAAACGTTTTCTTAGAGATGGCTGATGTGTTTCCTACCAGTTCACTCTCTTCTTCCTCTGTTGCATCCTTCTTGGCTTCTTCTTTCTGGTCTTCAATATTTGCATCAAAATCCTCCATCTCCACCTATTCCAAAACACAAGCACAGACATATGCTGCACTGCTTGACTAATACGCATTATCTTTTTATTAGAGAGTAAACAGAAGATTCCAAGCTCAAATAGAAGAGGAAAATGGAATGAGAGGATTCATTCCGGTAAGTATGACGATGCATTATATATGGACATTGCTTCCACTTTTGCTCCCTTCAGAAGCAGGATCACTTCTTGCTAGAGTGAGAAATTGTGTGGGAGAGCGTTTGTTCTCCTCCTTCACATGCATTCTTTGTGCTACCAGGATCTACAACAGTATTCCCTTGTTTCACACACAAGCATACTTCAAAACTTACACCCAGTAATATTCACCTGTATTCTATGGAATACTTAATACTCTCAATGTATGTACAGCTCTTCATGCCATTAGTAAAACCTCGATGCATATACCAGAATAAACACAAATCTGTATTTTTCTGAGCCTTCTTCAGAGCTGAGCTTTTGGATCTCCTCTTTAAAATTACTAATTTCCAACACCAATGATCTGTAGGTTAGAGATAACCTGCTGACCTCATGACAAACTTGCAAAGAGTCAACTCTTTTCCTGCTTCAGCAGGTCACCAGTTCCTATTGCCACGGCATAGAAAATGTTGATGTTCTGACATTCATATGCAGCTCTAGTATACCCACGATGTACATATGATTAACATACTAGTATATTCTCAGAGCTCCTGAAACACCTGCCAAAAGACAAGGTAACGATATAGAAAGGTAACATATCAAAGACTTACAGAAAACTCCAAATGAAATAAAAGGTAGCGTATTTCTACATCAAGTGTAATCTTCAGTTACAAGCTATTTATCTATTTCTTCATTCTCTGCAGCAGGTCTGGATTTCTCAAAGCAGGGACCCAGAAGAGTTAATGCTTTTCAAAAATTTTTAACCAACTATTTTCCAGCTATGATTCAGTTAACCCAGTAACCTGAAAACGTGCCAAGTCTCCTCTGAGAAAGCCAACATAGTGTTTTATTGTTTTATGGAGATCAGGAGAGGTGCCTGAGGACTGGAAGAAAGCCAATGTCACGCCAGTCTTCCAAAAGGGCAAGAAGGAGGAGCCAGGAAACTACAGGCCTGTCAGCCTCACCTCCATCCCTGGAAAGGTGATGGAAGAGCTCATCCTCGAGGTCATCACTAAGCATCTGGAGGACAAGAAGGTGATCAGGAGTAGTCAGCATGGATTCACCAAAGGGAAATCATGCTTGACCAATCTGATAGCCTTCCAGGATGGAAGGACTGGCTGGGGAGATGAGGGCAGAGCAGTGGATGTTGTCTCCCTGGACTTCAGCAAGGCTTTTGACACTGTCTCCCATCACATCCTCCTAGGTAAGCTCAGGAAGTGTGGGCTAGATGAGTGGACAGTGAGGTGGACTGAGAACTGGCTGGATGGCAGAGCTCCGAGGGTTGTGATCAGTGGTGCAGAGTCTAGCTGGAGACCTGTAGCTAGCGGTGTCCCCCAGGGGTCAGTACTGGGTCCAGTATTGTTTGACTTATTCATCAGTGACCTGGAGGAAGGGACAGAGTGCGCCTTCAGTAAGTCTGCTGATGATACACAACTGGGAGGAGTGGCTGGCACACCAGAAGGCTGTGCTGCCATTCAGAGGGACCTGGACAGGCTGGAGAGCTGGGCGGAGAGGAACCTCCTGAAGTTCAACAAAGGCAAGTGCATGGTCCTGCACCTAGGGAGGAATAACCCCAGGCACCAGTACAGGTTGGGGGTGGACCCGCTGGAAAGCAGCTCTGTGGAAAAGGACCTGGCAGTGTCTGGGAGCTGGTGGACAAGTTAAGCATGAGCCAGCAGTGTGCCCTTGTGGCCAAGAAGGCCAATGGTCTCTTGGGGTGCATTAGGCAGTGTTGCCAGCAGGTCGAGGGAGGTGATCCTCCCCCTCTACTCAGCCCTGGTGAGGCCTCATTTGGAGTACTGTGCCCAGCTCTGGGCTCCCCAGTACGAAGGAAACATGGAGCTATTGGAGTGAGTCCAGCAGACGGCTAAGATGATTAAGAGTTTGAAGCATCTCTCATATGAGGAAAGGCTGAGAGAGCTGGGACTGTTCAGCCTGGAAAAGAGAAGACTGAGGGGGGATCTGATCAACGTGTATAATTATCTGAAGGGAGGGCGTCAAGAGGCCAGACTTTTCTCCGTGGTGCCCAGCAACAGGATGAGAGGCAATGGGCACAAACTGAACCACAGGAAGATCCATCTGAACCTGAGGAAAAACTTCTTCACTGTGAGGGTGACAGAGCATTGGAACAGGTTGCCCAGAGAGGTTATGGAGTCTCTTCGCTGCAGATACTCAAAACCCGTCTGGATGTGATCCTGGGAAATATGCTCTAGAGGACCCTGCTTGAGCAGGGAGGTTGGACTAGATGATCTCCAGAGGTCCCTTCCAACCTCAACCATTCTGTGATTCTGTGACACTCAACAGTTGCCAAATAAGACAGAGGCTTCAACTCTTCCTCAAAGAGGCATAAGCATGGGCTCCAAAAAAAGCAATTAAAAAAAAAAAACACATGTGCCTTTGTGTTTAGGTAATTGATAAGAATAATGGAATACACTTGTTTGATATAACAATTCTGCCTTTCTATAGTGCCAAATATATGACTATCCTTTATAAACATACGGTCCTCTGCTTTATATTTTCAGTATAATCATAACTACACAGTCTGTCATCTTAACAAGCACAGAGATTCTTACCTCTTCAATAGCAGCATCTTGTAAGAGAGAACGAATGTCCAGGCGCATCATGTGACGTGGTGCTGCCTCCCAGTGATCAGACATCTAACAAAAAACATAAAAATAAAGTACCTCCAAAAACATAACAGGTTTAATGGAATATTGGGTTTCTGATCACAAATGAGATGCAACTGTACTTGAGAAAAGTCATTTCAATCAATCCCATGAAATCGCTATTAGCTCTTCTTAAAAGAAATGTATAGGCATCATGTAGTCTGAAAGAGGATGAGAGCTTTCCTGCAACAGCAGTCCTGAAAGCATAAGGAAGCCTATCATTAAGCCTATGACTCCACAGATGTAAACGGTTACCCTGTTGATTTCCTTTAGCTTGCGTCCATGAATATTCCTCTTGGAACAGGTCTGGTTGTCTGCACTCATTTCAGCTAAGTACACCTAGAAAGAGAAACACAATATTAAATACCTTAAATCTATTTTAGAGACATTTTTCTATCTGGTGATATACTCCGCAGTTGCACATTCTGCAACTGGTAAATTTGTAACTGCAAGACAACAGTATTTTTCCTGAACGCGGGAAGGACTTCGCATTCAAAAGTTTAGGAACGCCATCATATGGCCAGCTAGCAAATTCAAATGCCTTTTTGGCTCCATTACCTCAAAACCCTTGGTTTTTGCTGCACTCCAAAACTGCTCAAAATGTCGCACTCTATCATTGATAGCATCAAGGATAATGAAGGGGAAAAAGCCATCATCCAAGGTCTTTTTGAAAGTTTTAAACATGCTGGTACGGTAGGTCTCTTCCATGTCAGCTTCATACTCGTATTCCATCACCTGAATCAAGGACAAAGTCATTTAAGAAAGAGGATATCTATTAAATTGCTAATATTCAACTACTGAATGTCACGAGCACAAAGTACATCGGTATGAGAAAAAAACCCATCTTCCAAGTGATTTTTTTTTAAGGACTTGCCCCGTCTGCCCTTAAATTATTTTAACTTGTTCTGAAAATGATCTCTGCATGCTTTCAAAGCAATAGACTGAAATTTTTATCACCATTGTGCTGTTCCAGAACATCTTGCCCATTTCTCAAGGTAAACAACCCGAACTAAAAGTACCTTCTTCTTCACTTTTTTCCCTGTATCTGGGTCTCTCTCTTCTTTTTCTACTTCAGTGATGAAGTAGTCATCCAGGCTGAGCACTCTTGGTGCAGGTCCTCCACACTCTACTTCCTTATCCTAGGAGGAATATAAAACAAAAAACCCCATATACTCTTGGATACCTGTAAAAATTCTATTCTGCTATAGAGGATCCCCAAAATGCCTTTGGCACACAGCAGTTCCCTGCTCTATATTCGAAACAAGAGAGCAGCTTTCCTCCTCCTTGCTACTAGCGAAGGAGATTCACATGCCACATGGAGATACAGAACATCAAATAACGACCGGCTGAAATTCCAAGTCTTGATCTTGTTTCTTCCAAAAGCCTGACTTAATTTCTTCCTTTGCATACGGGACAAACAGAAAGGAAACAGCAGAGGAAGTAAGCACAAAAGACAAGCCACACTACACAGTGAGCAGCTCTTTACCTACCCGGATGAGTTTTGCTACATGTGTCTTTCCACTGCCAGGCAAGCCTCTCATTATGATTACGATCTGAAACAAAGATCGTGTAAGAGAAAGTAAGTGTCTGTACCGCATTCAAAAGAATCTCTTATGCAAAAAAATTCTTCTAGGAAATCACGTGCTCCGGGCTCACAATTTGGCATATCAAACAAAGCCAGCTCCATGCCTCACCGCCTGTTTTACGAACCAGGTTGTGATGAATAGCAGTAGTTCCACAAAAGTAATGAGCACACAGGATGTTAATCATCTCAGCAATTAACACTGCATAAGATGTTACAGAACTGGTTGAGATAAAATTAACCGTATGAATTTTGTCTAAATATTTCACAGCCTGAATCTTGTTCTTTCTGCTTTTCCTAGGGTGATTGCAAATTCTGACTCTCTCTAAAGCCAAGTCTTTCCTCTGATACATCAAAAACCTAAAGTGAATTTCTCAGAAACACCTAAAATACATAAACATTACCAACTAATAGGAATTTCATCGTATCATTCTTAGGAGGTTTACAACTCCTCAGGACTCCTTATAGCTATGCTACAATACTCTAGGCATTTGCAAACGAATAAACAGAATTTCCAGTGCTTCCCCAAATGTAGGCTTTTTCCCAATATATCGTACGCATGAGAATTTTATCTAATGCAGACCTCGTAGAAACCGACTGTTGCGTTCAGAAGGCATACTCACTCTCTCTGGTCTGCTATCTCGTCCTGGCGGCTTCAAAATATCATCTACGTTTTTAGATTCTGGCTTTCTTTCCACTCGTGGAGCAGGTGGTGGCTGACGGGGCATTGATGGAGCAGAAATAGGAATCCTTTCCTCAGGGTAATTTCTACGCTCACCTTTAAATTTCAGTGATTGGACAAAAGAATTTTCTTAGTTCAGTAAAACTAGAAATTTAAGACACTCATCCTCAGTCAAGCTGTTTTTAACAAACCCTCAACATTTTAGGAGAGATTCATGGAAGTCTCCCCAAAACAACTCAAAGTTCGAACTGGAACAACGGCAATCAAATATATTGTTTTAGCAGAATATCTAATTGTTTCTTTCCTGATCCCATTATCACTGAGAAACAGAAAACTACATGACACTGCCCAAATAAATTTTCCTAAATTCTATGCTCTTAACAGAAATACTGCAACTGAATCAATCTCCTCCTAACTCCACCTCTGTCCAGCCACATTTTTCATAATAAAACTTCTGGACTGAGAAATCATACCTCCAAACATGGAAGGCCCATGATCATATGTTGGACGATCTGTCTTTCGTTCATATGGTGGTCTTTCAAAACCGCCTCGCCTGGAGGAGGGATGGTCTTTCTTGTCACGGTAAGACTGAGTCCTTGTAGGTGTAGTAGGAAGAACCCTGCCAAAAGAGCATTTTGTGTACTTCTAGGATTCTGCTATGGTTTCCAGAGAGAAATAAACACGTGGCTCACAGTCAAAACTGACAGCCTGATACCCAGGATAGCTTGAATCAGATGGATTTCAACAGTGTTCCAAAACTACGTACCTATCATCTCGGGGATGGCGCTCTTTTTCAAATCTCTCTCGTTCATAGTCCACAGAACCACGGTCTCTGTGCAATTCCCGCTCTCTCTTGAAATCCCGATGATCTGTGTTTGAATTACCTTGACGCTCAAAATATGGCTCACGATCCCTTTCTCTGTTGTAACGATCGCGCTGGCTGGGGTGCTCTGGAAGGAGAAACCCAAGGAAATCAAAACTACTAAAATATACCCTTAACTTTTGTTATTTTTCCTTCAAAGATAATAAAACAAGAGTGCAGGAAAAATACGTAGAAATAGATGACTTTGGGCTAGAATTAATTTACTCGGCCACGGAATCTCTTACCAAGCTGCAACAGACAACCACATCATGTGCACCAAGCTGCAACAGACAACCACATCTTACTTCAAGCTATCAAACTGCATTTTAAAAATGGGTAGGTCATTGGTCACAGTACTCCTCTTGACAATACAAACTGTTATATTTTGGGCCTCTGAAGAAACGAAAGTGGTTCTGGCCTAAACAGAGGTTACTTAGTTTAAAATATGCTTTTAATGCCTGACAACTTCTCTTAAGAGCTAACTAGCTGCTTGAGAGCTAGCCAAGCACTCCCTACCTTTTTGAAATGTTTGCCTCTCTGGTAGAGGTTCTGGACGCAGAGTTACTCTCTCCCCATATGGAATCTGTTCCACTTTACTGGTGGTTATATCTGGTTAAAAATCATCAGAAAAACAATTAAAGACAGTCTTAAATTAACCCTTTTCCACCTCCTTTTCTCTGCCAGGAAAAGCAATCACTCAATGGCTTTAAAAGTAATTGAAATACTTACCAAAAACATATCATACTGAATAACGCAAAAAGGGCCACACATAAAATGCAAACACATAAAATGCCATACGTAAACACAGAACACTATGGTTTCAGTAGTCTGAAGTGGGTTTGTGTGTGCCTAAGTGTGCATACCATTTCATCCCAAAGAGCAAAGTTTCATTCTTAAGAGTTCGGGTAGCATGCACAGGTAGAAGATTATAAATACTAAAATGCTATGAAAGTTTGAATAACTCACAGAATTAACATTGAGAATATTAACTGAAACGCTCCCCTTAGGTTCCTAATAGTCACAATTTTTCTAACTTTTTTTAGTAAAATATCTACTTAATGGCATTGATATGGCTTTAATTCACGTTACGGCACCTTACAGAGATGACAAAGCTCTCTAAAGAGCAATGCACAATTTAAGAACTTCTTTATAACATGATTTAACTCTTGTTAAATACTGTAAGAATGAAGGAAATTGATTCTATTAAAAGGTAACGTTAAATTTTAGCCTTGATAATCTTGATGAGTGTTAAATGCCTGCTTAGACTACATGCTCTTCAGAACTGGGACTTTGTCTTCCTCCCTTTTTGGAGGGTATCTCATAGACATTAGGCAGCATATAAATAAAAACAGTATTCACAATCTGTTTTATTTCACTCTGTCGTTCCTAAGAACCGTAACAATCCAAAGTACTTTTTAACATAGGTATTTTCAGCTATCAAGGGAATAAGATAAAGTATCTATACCAATCTAAACATAATGTGCTGATGTGATCACCTCAGTTGGTGTTTATTAGAAGCAGATGTGGCTGTATACCATTCAGTTCACATGCAATAGCTCATTTTCACTGCTTTGAAGAGAACGTTAAACTCAAGGCTGCAGGCTACTTAGAGTGGGGAAATTAAACATAGAGAGAGCTTTTTGACTCCCTAAAAACAAGTTGCTTGGCATTAGATCACGACGTACACAACCCCACAGGTTAACAGTATAATATATACGGCATGCTTTGGGTGGCGTGCTACTTTTAGAAGCAGTGAACATATCTACGTTGCTCCCGCTACAAATCAATGAATACATTCTACTACTCACCCCGCCCATGGCCATAATCCACTGTTTGCTGAATTATAGGTGCTTTAGGAACTGATGGAATAACTGGAGGAAGTGATACTGGTACACCTGATGCAGCAGAGGTGTGAACAGCAGGTACTTTCACAGGAGAGGATACTGGTGGAGGCAGCAGTGATTCTTGGTTACATAATTCATACTCCATGTTTGTTCCTTTATCCTCATTTGTGTCCCAGAGTCCATGGAAGGAATCCTCATCCCAGCGTTCCTGTTCCACAGCAGAAGGTGATGGTTTTAAAGACTGACCATGACTTGGGGTTGTAGTTGGAGTAGAAACTGGAGTATGTGGCCTTGTCATAGGTGTAGTTGGCCTTGTCAGTGGGGCAGTTGGTCTTGTCACAGGGGTGGGCTGTCTGAACAACACGGGAGGCTTTATAATAACAGCAGGAGAAGGTTTAATAGCTTGGGCTTCTACTGGTGTCTCTGAAGATAGCTGAGAAGAAACCTAGATGCAGAAAGCACTTTAAATATAGATTTGTAAACTAACCTTCTCTCATCCTCTGTAAGTAAGCTCAGTGCCAACCTGTAACCATATCATTAGCTTTTTCTAGTACCTCCATCAAGGTACTACAATTAGGAGGACATATTCCAAGAACTGGCAGCCTGAATCAAGTGGTGTTTGTTCACTATATGAAGGCTTAAATACTATCTATTTTCTCCTTCAGAATAACCTTATCAGCTTAAGCTCTAAAGACCTGTCTCAGTTCAAAAGTGTCTACTATTTCATTTCCAAAGACTCCTGCTGCCTGTGAGGAGGCTGAAAAAGTCAGAAAGCAGAGCAGCTTGGTGAGGCACAAAAGGACTGGATAGGGCCAGCTTCTTTCTCCTGCATATTAGCAGCATCCAACAAAACTTGGAGAATGCCTGTAGACATAAGATTAACCTCGTAATAACAGTTTGTCAAAGTCATGGCAGAAATGTGAAGGCAGGAAACCCAAGAAAGATAACAGAGAGATATTTGAATACACCTAGGCGGATAGATGATATAGTCTGAGATATAAAACACCAAAGATGAGGCACAAAAACACTTCTTAAAGAAAGATGCAGTTCTTGGTAGCAAACCTATTCCCTTATTTTACTTTATAGATGCTGTAAACAAGGAAGAGGTCAACTAGGCAAAACCAAGATTCATACTGCTTCATTCACTGCATACCCCTTTTCTGGAGGGAAGGGCAAACACAGCTTGGTCCAGCTAAATATCAGCCTCAGAGGTCTGTAAAGCTAAATTTATCAGTAGCAGTATGCTGGGGTTAAGATGTGATGAAGAATATCAAAGACCGTGCACCAATTCAGGTGTCTCCTCCAACACACATTTAACAAAATTGTTTATTCATTTGAGGAGGAATTTATAAATGTGAGTAAATATGATAGCACAAGTTCTGTTGGCAACACAAGTTCTGGCCAGGTATGAATTATCAGAAACCAAATATAAGGAGGTGAGAAGAGACCCTAGAGCCAACTATGAGATTAGGCAGTAGAGGAATGCCTTGCTTCACACAACAGATGAAATCATGGAGGTACACAAACATGAGCCTCCATGCACTTCATGATATTCCAGAGGGCAACCAGAATTCCCAATAAAGACAGCAAACAAGCAAAGGCTAATGCACTCTCAGTGGAAATATGTGAGTTGCTAATGGAACTGTGAAGACCTCAACTTTCTCATTTAAGCCTTTCTAAGAAGAGGAGACCTTTTAGATTGATTTAAGGAAGAAAAGCAGAGCAACCTGGGATTCAAGTAGAGTATCAGAATCTAGTTAGTTGGGGAATGGAAGCATCTTCTTACTAGCCGTATGTCCCTATTTTGGAAGTGCTCACCTCTTCTTGCACATCATCCTACAGCAGTAATCTAGGCTGCTGAGCCTCACCAGCCACCGTCACTAGAGGGTCACGCTCATAGGAGATGGTAGACTGAACCAACAACAAAAGGCTGTGGAAAATCTAAAGAAACTGTAAAGTTACTTGAGTCCTCAACAAAAGATCGATGAGGTTACAAGTGCTGCTGAAGAGTTATTCCACAGAGAATTTTGACCATCAGAAATCCTGCTTTCATGACAAGTACAGGAAGTATCTCTTGGAAATCCTGAAAGAATTTGTGGAGGAGAGGGGCAACATGATTTCTGACACTTGTCTTTCACCACGAGTGAGCAGGCTAGGTCCAGGGATATGTTGCCGCTCTAAGGCCAGCATACAGCTGGTCTGATGAGATTTTTTAGTACTCACTCCATACAGAGGTGCCTCAGAGAACATGCAAGGAGTTGGAACTTCTTTCCTCTAGCAATGGAAGTTTCTCCCAGAGACCAGCCGCTATTTTCTCTTTCTAAAGTGCAGTTCTTCAAGATAGCCCAGGGCTGAGGGGTACAACTAGGCAGGTCATCTGCAAACTGATTATTTCTGAAATCAAACTTACAGACTTCACCAAGAGTCGTTTCCAGAAGTGATGTAGCTGTCCTCTCTTACATATGGTTCATTTAACACATACAGAACACCTGCCTAGAGGATGCTCTACACCCGAGCAATGAAAACGGCAACAACGTTTTCTGGATTAGAAAACTAGCCACTCTCACAACATGGGGTTTGAAGCAGACCAGGGAGAATAAAGCCACAGAGCAACAACCTGAAGAACAAGCCACAGTGTTCAGTACAGAAAGGTCATCCACGAGCTAAAGCCTAGAATAACAGGAGGACGTCCTTAAGGGATGAAAACGCTCAACAGTGAGGCAACCAAGAAATCTGACATAGTTCAAGTCAAATGGTAAGAACAGGGCACAGGCATTTTATTTTTTATATCTGTGGGGAATAAGAGGAAGCTATAAATGCTTCTATAGGTATAGCTGAAGCAAAAAGCCACAAGATTTTTGAGGCTTTCACCAGTGAATCCACGGTATGAAGAAACACGCTGATAAGTCTTGGAAGAAGAAAAATGACTTTCTCTGCCTTTCATGCGGTGTAGGCTGTAGGTTGTTCAGATAGAGAAAAATAGAAATGTTTTGATAGTCTGGAATAAAATACCTCAGAGGATTTTACCTCCAAGGATGCAATCCAACCAATGGCATCTATTTTTCTCCTACTTTGAAGGAACTGACTGGATTAGGCAATGCTAATAAAGCAATACAGACATGAGAAGCAACATCATGTTATGCACATAAGGCACTCACGATTAACTTCTACTTCAGTTAACTCCAAGTACAAAAATTATTTTCTGTATGTTTGTGGTTTATCAAAGTACGCTTTTCTGAGATTTGACTAAGTTCTAAGTAGGATTTTTACTGGTTCCTAGTCAGTTTGCTTAGTTTCATTCTTTGGACCTGGAAAATATCACAGAGTGCAGAACCGATTTGAGATAACGCATTAACAATAATACTACCAACATGTTACTAATTTAACAAACGATTAATTTACCTGAAAAGCACTTGGCCTCGTTCCTGAGTTCTGTGATCGAGAAGAGTCCTGCGTTGAAATGTCAGGGTCAAACTCTTTCAACTTCTGCAGCTGTTCTTTTTGCTCTCTGAACATGAACAACAAGGAAGTGTTATCAGTGTGCAGCTTAAATGAAAACTCGAAAGATTAAAGAAATCAATATTCACAGTGAAAACAACATATTACAGTAGTGTTAAGGGCCAGGTCCAAGGAAGAAAAGGACATAGACATGCTCTATACGGTCAATACTATGATTCAGAAAGCACTGTTTTGCACCCACCTAACCATGGAGGTATTTCATATACTAGCTGTCTCCTTTTTCAATCATAAAGTTTATTTGCGACATACAACTCTCCTTCCGTGCTTGGCCAGAGTCACTCCACTTTGACAGTAAAGAGCAAAACTGGATTGGATTTCTAGCTTCTGCCAAACCCCCCTACAATCCAGAAGCCCAATGGAGATGCGTGCCTAAGTGCTCGCAGTGACATGATCCGGGTTACATGCTGACAGTATTGAGGCCAACATAAAGCACAACACAGATTTTGACATTTAAAAACAAAGCACTGACGTTAGCTTTTGTTTGGTTGTTTTGTACATCAAAATACTATTTAATATACAACCCATACGTAAGTCTATGGAGCAGAGAGCAGCAGTGAATACCAAAATCATCAGATTTCAAAGTTCTGTTCAGTGCGACTTCCCTTCCTTTCAGTTCTTCGTTAGCACCTTTGTATCTGTTTCTTATTGCTGCTATCTCTCTGTTCATATTAATTGTGCATATTGAAGTAGCGCCTAAAGAAAACTAAGAATGGGACAAAACAAAGACCATCCTGACTAGCAATGCGTCTGCCCAGCGCTTAACAAAATGGGAACTCGGCTCACAGATAGGAATCCCAAGTGCCCCATTAGTACAAAGAGTAAACAATGCAGCTGTGAGCATTCTTCTATATAGTCTACTTTACATCTGGCTTCGGAAAAGTACACCAGATGACAAATCCACAACACCATGTAGCTTGAGAGTTTGTTGCCTTACATACAATAAAAGCAAAGTCAGATGAAGGCTTTATATTTTGAGGTGAAAGTAGTTACGCGCTGGATTACTGGTATAACTCTTGGCTCAAAAAAACTGTAAGCAGTCTCCTTATTTTAAAGTTGTTCTACTGTTCAGACTGGGGTCAGCCACTTAAAAGAACCTGGTAAGTAGCGTCAGTTTAACCAGTTTTAAGAGACTGCTCTCCTCACATCAAGTTTAAAATTAGAAAAAAATTATTCAGTAATAGCACGTGTATATTTCCCCTTTTCACATGACTGAGGAAGAGGTTTATATATCTACTTTCATATATAAAATATCTCGGTTTCTATGTTTAAATATTTCAGCCCTTAATAAATTATTCATTAAGGCAGTGATTCTCAAACTATAGTCCACTTGTTTGTTGTGTTGGCTTGCAGTCAAACACATTAAACAGCAAAATATACACCTGGTAACCTGAGGACTCACAAGCAAGTCAGGAAGCTGAAAACGATCTGTTGCTCCAAAGCACTGGGCAAATACTGCTTCATAACACAAGTTTCCCTGTTACTAACCCCTGCTGAATTAACCTAATTACAGTGAAAGACTAAATTCTTTAGAATAACAGTTCTCCCTTCCCCTTTTAAAATTACTTTTCTTGCCCTTCTTCGTGCAACTGAGGCTTTCCATATGGAACAGATGCTTAGTTTCCTTACTCATCCGATAACAAAACAGTTTCAAGAAGAGTGGAAAATACCTCTGCACCTTTCAATATGGTTTAATGTAAATGTAGTAACAACTGCAAACATTCACTGTAATTAACCATTATTTTAGCATGAACACCTTGCTTGTGAAACCTTAGCTCTCTCTCAATAACTCATGAATAGGTTGTGCCATATGAACCTCTGTCTCTGCAGCGCTTCCTCTCTTCTTAAACAGTCTCCCTTGAAGTATCTCATTTACTGAAAATAGTGCAAGAAATTTATTTTTTTCATTTTTTTTTAAGAATATATTTAATGCACCTATACCCAAGCATCAAATCACAAAGAAAGTACCTGGTCAGAAAGTATGTACTCTCTTCCCTCTCATGTTACTCAATTTACTGAGCCATAGGACACTGCTGACGTTTCTTTGAAAATAAATAATAGAATATCCCCTTAAACATCTCCTGAAGCTTTAGGAAGTCTAGTAAGCTGCTTTTTAACATGAGGAACTGGTGAACTCTTGCATTCTAAGTTTCCCTTGCATTCATATCCTCCTGGCTGTCTATCATCACTATTATGATTGATCAAACTGGATGAAATTATTCACTCAGGATGTTCAAATGAGAGGCACTGTAAAAAAACAACCTACCAACCAAACAAGGAAAGCTGGTTTAATTAAAGAGTAAGCAACATACAAAAATCAAATAGGTCCCATTTTGTGAACGAACCAGCTTACTGTGGATCTTAACATGTAAGCATTAACAAGCTCTTCTGAGGATAATGAAAAGACTAGTCAGGTGATGCAGAGAGATCTACTCTTGAGAAGTAACAAATGTGAACTGGCCTAACTTTGCTAAGTTAAGGAAAAAGGTCCATCCACAAAAGCATTGATGGAGATACTTCAAATAACTAGTTCCACATGAGCTCCTATTATGATGCTGTGGTAAAAAAAAAAAAAAAAAAAAAAAGGCATGAGTGGGTAAACCAAGGAATGGATTAGGAAAGGTGTATCATCTCCACAGAAGCACCACACTGCTCTCACAGCTCTACTTTAAATATTTCATGGGACAGTTGCAAGGCAGGGAAGAAATACACTTCAGGAGCATGAGCATCAGAAGCACCAGGCAACAGGCTCTCATGGCATCTAGCTTGCAATTCCCATTACTGGAAAAATGTCCAAAATGGCGGTTTCAAAGCTTGCTAAGGTCATGAATTTTACAAGAGTAAATCAGCACAATTTTTCTTTCCAATAAAACAGTGAATATTATTTTCAGGCTCGGAAAAATATCTGAGTAGGTGAGACACAACGAATTCCAGGACCAACAAACATTTGTGGCAAAAGGTGTCTGAGTCTAAGTGCCTGGATCCATATCAGTTATTTGTTCTACTAATAGGCAACGTGTGCTTCCCTGTAGGGACCCAGTGTCATGTCAAACGCCAAAATCTTCACATAAGCTTTTGATATAAAATCAGAATAATTTTTAACAACTGGTAATTTTTAACAACATTGGTAATTCTTGTATGTGAAACATAATAAAAAAAGAGAATACCTATAAATGTATACTATCTTCTCTGAGAAAGGCATGAAGAGAACAGAGTCAACAATCAAAAAAAAAAAAGTCTGAATCTCAAATGCAGCCCATTCCTGATAAGATTTGAAAAACTTCATTTGCATCCAAAATGCCTGTGGTGCTGCTTAAAGCTACAATATGATTGACTTGTCAGCTTAACAGCTGAAACTATGGGGAGGATTCACAATCCCAAGGAAAGCTTGGGACACCAAAGTTTACCTACTCTTAGCCAAACAGAATATTTAATTTGCATTGGAAGGAAAGAGAAAGATAGGTCAGAAATGCAAGAGTCAACTCATTACAACATAGTAATGCATCATAACAAACATTTATCACAAAGATGTCCAGAAGAAAATTACTGTTCCCCACCCAATACCGTACAACCAAAGTATACCAGCTCAGAATTCCAAAATAAATGTAGTAATTATCAAAATAGATAAAGAAAATAAAATAAACCTACTTAGCAACTTTTATTCCCCCAAAAGTGACAGAATTAGGCAACTCACCGAAGCATTTTGAGCTCCTGGGCAGCCTTCAAAATTATCTCATGCTGTCTTTGGCTAAGGACCATCACTCCCCCCAGTGACTGTTCAGAGTCCAGGTTTGAATCTGCTCCCAGCATATCAGAGGAATGCGAAGGTGGAGGAAGGGACGACTCTAGATCATCCAAAGGTTGTAGCCTGTCTGCATCATCTGGATACCATCTATCGGACAATCGTTCCCTCTCCCAGTCAGTCCTTTCGGGAAGGTAGTCTTGCTTCTCCCGCCACGTGTCATATCTCTCTGGATACTCTCGAATCCTTAGCTCCCCCCTATCTCGGAGGTCTCTGTCATAATGATCCCTGTCCCTATCCTCCCTCCACCTATCTTCACGGTATCTGTCCAGAGGTGGAAGAGGTGGCAAAGGTGGCAAAGGAGGGATATCCAGGTCACGGTTCCCCATTTCTCTGTCATCCATAGGTCTCATGTCCCAGTCTCTATCCCATTCTCTGTCTAAATCTTGATCATAAATATCTGAGGATCTTCCAGTCCTGTCCAGATCTCTATCTAGTTCCCGTTCCCTTGGCCTTTCCCAGTCATCCCACCATGAATCTCGTCTGTCATGATCAGACGATAAAGGAGGTAGTGGTGGTAGAGGAGATAATGGTGGCAATGAATGGTGGGATGGTAACCTGTCGTCTCTGTCATAGGGATCTACAGAATCATCATGATAATCAGAGTCGTGCTCTCTCCAGTATCGTTCTCTTTCCCAATCATCTAATTGTTCATGCTCCAAAGGAGGGGCGTCTCGGCTGTCTAAAGGAAATTCCTCCTGCATTCTCTCATCTTCATGGCTCCAAGGACCCCTGAGTGTCTCATCTCGATGGTATGGAGGCAATTTGTCTGAATCGTCTCCTAGGTGAACCTGTTTATCTAAATTGCCCATTTCAGACCTACCTGCTTCCCTCTCCCGGCTACCCGCCCGCCTGATAGGCACCCTCTCCCGGCTACCCGCCCGCCTGACAGGCACCCTCTCCCGGCTACCCGCCCGCCTGACAGGCCCCCTCTCCCGGCTACCCGCCCGCCTGACAGGCCCCCTCTCCCGGCTACCCGCCCGCCGGATGGGCTCCCTCTCCCGGCTACCCGCCCGCCGGATGGGCTCCCTCTCCCGGCTACCCGGCCGCCTGATAGGGCCTCTCTCCCGGCTACCTGCCCGTCCCCTGTCCCGGCTGCCTGTCCGCCCAGCTAGTTCTCTGTCTCGGCTAGACATAACACTCTCTCGACTATCTGAGTGTCCAACCAGTCCCCTCTCTCGGCTGCCTGACTGTCCATCTGGTATCCTCTCCCTGCTTCCTGACCTCCTATCTGGCATCCTCTCCCTGCTGCCTGCTCTTCTGAACATCCCCCTGCCACGGATGGATGCCTGTCTAGCCTGTCCTCTGCCTCTGTATATATATCCTCTGCCACGGCCATCGTCCATTCTGCCCATTCCCCTGCCACGGCCATCATCCATCCTGCCCATTCCCCAGCCGCCATCCATCCTTCCCATTCCCCGGCCGCCGTCCATCCTGCCCATCCCTCGGCCACCCATCCCCCTGCCACGGCCCATTCCCCAGCCACGGCCATCTCCGTACCCTCTGCCACGGCCATCATCCAGTCTGCTCTGCCCCCTTCCTCTGCCTACTGGTCCTTTGCCTCTATCTTCATGCATAAATGGCCCTTTCCCTCTGCTTTCTGGTCCAGGTAGGCCCTGGTTACTATCTGAAGCAAGCAACTGACTGTCTGTGGAATTCAAATCCTGATTTCCTGTTACAGGTGTTACCGCACCTCCTGTTCTTGTAATACCTGACTGCAAAGCTACAGGATTATTAGAAAGGGATGTTGGTTTCTGGTTCTGAATAGGTGGAGTAGTCCCTGCGGACTCTTCTACTTGCTGGTTAGGATCATGTGAACTCCATGTCCACTTTTTAGGAGGCTCTGAAATGGTTTCTTTGACTTCAGCTTTGGATGGTTCCTGTTCAGTGCTGGTCAGGTCCTCACTGGGCTCAACAGAACCTGCACCTTTTGCATCAGGAGTAGACGGAGTTCTATTCAGAGTCTGCTGATTGCCAACTATGTCTGTGAAAGGCTCTTTGTTTTCTGAGCGTGAGTCTGCTTGTGAATGCTGCTGTCCCAAAGGAGGCCTGGGTCCCCTCCACCGTGGACCACTAGGTCGGGACCCATGTGCATGTGGCATATTGGAGGAAGTATAAAATTGTGATGCTGGTCCTCGTGGGATAGTCCCCCATCTACTTGAAGAATGTCCGTCTGTGTTCTGTCGGTCAAAACGTGACCTGTGCCCTTCTGAGCGCTGGGAGTCAAAACGAGGTCCTCTCTGTCTTGAGCCTTCAAATTTCTCATATCCTCTTCCTCGAGGTCCGTCAAACCTACACATGAAATAGTGGTAATTTCAGTCAAATGAGCACCTAAAATAAAAATGCTCCAAAAGGCAGCTTCATCCTAGAAAATCACTTTTATATCTTAACGTGCCTTAGGATCAAATCCTACTGAACCAGTGCAGAAGCATAGAGACACGGTCTTCAATTCAACACTGCCCAATGAAAAGCAGTTTAACCCCTTGCAGACTACGTAACCCTAAAAAAGAAACTTGGCTTAAATATCTCAGGATTGAAACCTGACTTACAAAGACATTCAATTTTTGTTTTACAAAACTTTTGTTGAACTCAACAACTGCTGTTGAACTTCTGTTCTGATCGTGTTCGACAAGCCTACTTAACTACAATGATGAATATAACATAGAAAATCCATAAATACAGTCCTTTCAGGAAGTAAGTGCAGCAAATGATGATACTGCCCAGATCTATACAAGATAATATACCTAAAACAAATATAATTTTATTGCATCACTTTTTGAATTCCTTCTGAGAGCACCTATAACTATTATGGACTTGAATATGGGAAATAGGTCAGGCGAAACAGCATAAAGAATAATTCATGCAATCATATTTAACAAGGTCTATCTAGTTAAAAATCCATTTTTCAAGCTTTGGTTCAAATACTTATTTACATAATAGGCTAGAAATGAATTTGATTCTTCTATTCCAAATACAGAACTTATGCCTGAAGTCAAACTG
Source organism: Struthio camelus (assembly GCF_040807025.1). NCBI lineage: Eukaryota > Metazoa > Chordata > Aves > Struthioniformes > Struthionidae > Struthio > Struthio camelus. The sequence continues at coordinate 57,728,229 of NC_090946.1, read as the reverse complement.
CTTGGATTTTTAGGACTCACAATTGAGTCTCACTGGACTCATTACTGCTTAGTTACCAAAAATGGTTGACTTGTTGCAGAATTTTCTGTTTTAGTGAATAATTTACCAACTGAGGAGATCATTTACATAACCTCAAAGAATTTTAATAATTCTAATAAGTCAATGCTGGAACACAAAGTAGAAAGCACTTCTTTTTTTTTTTTTTTTTTTTTTAAATAACCAAGTTGCCTTTATTTGGGATGAGGGAGAGAAGGTGAGAAGAATAGGAAGAAAAACAAGAAATTAC